>NC_056726.1:56846276-56934958 GCF_019279795.1 Protopterus annectens
AAGGCAAAAATCTATTGTATATACAATCAGAAACAGAGAATATATTAAGTCTTTAATACAATGGGTAGGATATGCAAACTTTTGGAAAGGGGAAATCATGTTATTTAAATAAGGAATTTGAGAGGAGGTTGTGAGTCCATTTACACAAAAATCTTTTAATAACCAGATAAAACTATTAGGTACTATTTGCTTATGGCTGCTTAGGATATATTTATTGTTTACTAATACTATTTCTTGATCAGTTTCCATTTTGAATTATAAGAGGAATTTATCCACAATGCTAAAACTTTTGCTACTGCTGAAGTGGTATACAATTGAGTATCAGGGAATCCTATTCCACCATTAGATAACCCAGATGTGATGCCTGCAACAGTGAAACACGAAGAACATCTCTTGGTTTATTAGGATGCCAAAAAAAAAGTAGAATATCACCTTCATCAATTTTTTGGTGGAGAGCATACTAAAGATTGAAAGACATACAATATTTTATGGAGAGAAATCATTCTAATAAGCATTAATCATTCTTCCATGGTAAAGAAGTAGAATGCGTTCCAATTTGTGACAATTTTTTCCCCCAAAAACCTGTTAAAAGATTGCATCATTTCTTTACTATTAGACATAATGGTTTTACCAAAGGTATTTCATTTGATTGCTATTCCAATTGAAGTTAGAATATTTTTATTTTTTTAATTAAATTAATACTGTACTTGTTTTATTATGACTAAATAAATGCTAAGTTTGAGATTTCTTCAAACTGACTCACAGAACTAATTATATGTTCTAACGAATTCTCTAAATTTTCTACTAGTAAAATACCATCAGCAAAGAGTTGAATCTTTAATGGTATCAAAATAAAATATTTCAAACTAATGTTCTTTTTGGATCCAATACTATTAGCAAAGGGTTCTATAGCTAATGCAAAAAAAGTACAGGTGATAGACAGCCTTGTTTTGTGCCTTTTTGTAAATTTGAAGGAATAGAAAGAACATATTTTAACATAAGCACAAGAGTTATTGTATAAAACTTAGAAATTAATGCAATTAGCTCAGGTGAGAAATTATACACCAAGTGTTTTAAACAAATACAACCAATTAATGGAGATGAAAGCCTCATCTAAATCAATACTATTTTATTTGCATAATCTATTATTGTATGTATTCTTGTCGTATTACCCTGTACTTGTCTAAAACAAACCCAGTTTGATCACTGTTAATTAGTTTATGTACAAGTAGATTAATTATGTTAGATAAAAAGGACATGAATGTTTTATAGTCCAACATGGGTTTGTATGATGAACACTTTGTAGGATCCTTATCTTGTTTTAAAACAGGGGATATAAGGGAATATTTTCACGATGGGGGTGGTGACTTCAGCAGTTTTTATTTCTCTACAGATCTTATCTAGTATTTTAACTACATATACAGTTCTGGTATAAGGCAACCCAAGCCTGATGTCTCATTTTAAAACCCTCAAGAAAACTTTCAATTTCTGTTGTTCTATTATTTACGTGTGCTATAATTTCATTGACATAATTTAGTGTATTCATTTTCTTTGATCTAAGAGCAAGTTTATGCAAGCTTAAAGGGTTTACTGAATATGCCTGAAGTTTAAACTTTTCCAGGCTTATTGAATAGATTTACAATTTCAACATGCTCTGTATTTAGGTTAAGTGCAGACTGACCGATAAAGTCATTTGATTTTAGATTTATCTTTAGTGTGTCTATTATAGCCTGTACTGTATTCAATTATTTGTCCCATTCTCTTGTTTTACAAATATACCAGCCTGTAACTCTTCCATTTAAGTATAACTTTAGTGACTCCCACAAGAGAATGTCAGACACATCATCATTCATGTTTATTTCTAGGAAATTTTTGATCTCTAGCATACCAATCTTTGAATCCTTTCATTTTAATAATGTACACTGGTAATCTCCTGTGATGTATTAAACAAGTCAGTTTTTAAAATGATATCTGGTCCGATAATGGACATGAAACTATTGAAACTTCTCTGATATGTGACAACAGTTTGACACAAAATCACATCCATATGAATAATAGGTAAACTGAAGTAAGATTTTGTTTTCCTTAGCTCATATATATATATATATATATATATATATATATATATATATATATATATATATATATATATATATATATATATATACACACTTTAAATTCATTATATTTAAAAAATATGTTAAGTGTTTGGCTGAAAATGTGATTCTCAGCTTTCTATCTGCAGTAGAATCTTTATATGAAAAAATAAAATTAAAATCACCAGCCATCATAACTTCACCATTCATGTAATAGGCTATAGTGTTAAAGTACTTTTTTGCATCTTTAGCTCCAACCCCTGGAATCCAATAAGAGTGCATCAATGGGTATGGTTTCTGTTCCACTCAATTATAATGCTTAGCATACCATTTTTTATCAACACAGGTAACTTTTACTTTAGACATTATTGGCTAGTTCTTCCACAAAACAAGGGTGCCTCTTCTTTTAGCCTGAAAGCTAGAACCTGCTAAAACAAAATAATTCTTTACTTATAGTTTACATCCTTAAGTAAATACATTTCCTGTAGAAATACTGGGAGGGTGGCCTAATGGTTAAGGTGTTTGCCTTGCAAGCACAAGGTGCAGGGTTTGAGTTGCACAAGGGATAATTGGCTAGGCTTAAAATGGCTCGCAAGGGCAGTTAGCTTAGTACTAATCTATAAACCTATTTAACTGCAAGTATCTGAGCTTTATTTAACTGCAAGTATTTGAACGGGCACTCCCTCTGATTATTCAATCCATTAATATCAACAGATATGCATTTAAAATCAAACGTTTACATAAGAGAAAAAAACTTGTATAATAAAATCACATTTATGCACAGAATGTATTACATACTTTATAACAATATGAAATCTTCAGCTATGGACAAAACTTTTGAAACAAATAAAAAAATTACCTAATGATATAACACTAGAACATTCTACCATGGAATAACGTATTCCTAGTTTGTTGAAAAGGACAAACAAACTACCTATCAAACTTTCCATTAGACTAACAACTCTTAACTCATGCTTCTGATTCATATTAATGCTTCTCACATTTTTAGTATGCATCTTAAAAAGCCCATCAGGGAGTTATGAATAAGAAAAGTTAAACAGGTGTTCCGAATCTTTAGTATAAGTTGACCAAATTGAATATCTCTACAATCATCTTTCCCTGTACCTCAGATTATCTCCTTGATCTACTAGAGGGATGACGTCAGTTTTATTTTCATATTTATTAAATTTATAGGTCAGATGATTTTATATTTTTCTATGTGTAAAATTGCTCCTAGGATCATAAGTTCATAAATTAGTACCAGGCTAACTGCTTGCCCAAGCCCAGCCAATTATCCCATGTGAGAATCAAACCCTGCACTTTGTACCTATAAGGTTAACACCTTACTTTGTACCTATAAGGTTAACACCTTAACCACTATGTCAACTCTCACCATTGTAAACATATTTATATTCTTTAACTATATACATATTTACTTATTCTAATCTCTTTCTAATCCTGTTTGTATATTATGTCTTGTACTATTACTATATTCCCAGGTTTTACATTTTAGCTATAATCTTAGTGTAGAATATCATATAACAGAACATTTATATTCATCCTTATATATTTGATAATCTAGTAGCACTGTTAGAATCAGTCCTATTTTTTCCTTAAATGTTATGTCTAACAGCATCTAAACAATCAGAAAAATTTCATTTTAAGATTCAAACCTTCCATAATAAATTGTTCTGAGATATTTAGTTTTGTTATCATTAAAAAAGAGACCAACAGAGAAACAATCCTATTTTGTTATCAGAAGTGTCTTTTTATAAGCTAGTATATAAACTGTCCTTTTGGTATACTGCAGGCATTCAGAACTATTTAATAAAGGACAGTTTTAGAATGCAATTCACCGTATTTTGCTTATCTGATTTGTATTCATTGTCATCTTACCATTCACAATATTATGATTATTTACTTTTAGACGGGAAAAAGTAACCTGGACAGTTCTCAGAATTTTCAGAACTCCCACAGCATCACAAAAGTGTTCATGACTAATTAAACTGCTTTAAGCTGGTTCTCATGACAAGGGCTTGCAAATCAACGGTTATCAGCTTCAATTCACACACAAAAAAAAATCACAAGTGAATCCAAGCCACCTCTACATTATACATTAATCCTTCAAACCCTTCCAAACCACTATTACAACAACAAAACATGTCAAAGTATGTTAACCACTAAAACACTATTGTATTTAAAGAAATAACATTTAATGATTCAGTAAGCACTATTAGTATGAGATATTTAATATAAAGCAGACTTTTTTTTTTCTTTTTTAAACAGGAGACATAGCATATAAACTTGCATTAAAAGAATGAAAGTGTGAAAGTTACTCAATTATTTGAGAGCATGTCAACTTCTATATATGCAAGAAACTATATTTTTATACTTTGCTTATAACACAGCATAACTTTCCTGGGTGGTGTTGCAAGTCAAGTATACTATCAGTAGTAATGACTCAGAACTATGGAAAAACTGACAGTGGTTTAGAACGCAATTTATGGAGTTTTGCTTGTTATATAACTTGCATTCTTTGACATTCGCAAATGATTCAAAATATAATGAATATTTACTTTTAGGCAGGAAGAAGTAACCTGGAGACTTCTTAGAATTTTCCGAATTCCTGCAGCATCACAAAAGTGTGCATGACTCTGGCGTTGTTTAAAGCTGGTTTTCATAAGTGTTTGAAGATCAACATAATAGCACTTGGAAGCGAATCCAAGCCATGTCGACATTACACATCAGTCCCTTAAACACCTCCAAACCACTACAAAAAAAAAACCTTTTCAAAGTATTTTAACCACTAAAAAGCTATTTCACTTAAAGAAATAACATTTAATGATTCAATAAGCACTATTTGTATGAGATGTTTTAACAAAGCAGACTGCCATTTTTCAAGGAGACATATCATATAAAATTCCATTAAAAGAATGACATGTGTGTGATCCAGGTTTAACTTGTAAAAATGTGAATGTTACTCGAATTACTTATTCCAATAATAATGTTTACATATGTAAAAAGCTATATTTTTATATTTTGTTCATAACATAGCATGTCTTACTTGGGTGCTATTGCATGTCAAGTATACTATCAGTAGCACACTACTAGGAGCATTTTAAGAATCCAGAATATAACTTGACATACTGCTTTAATGTCGTACACAACCATGCCAAGATATCAGTGTCCCACCTATGACGTTTCATCATAATTATGATTAACTTATAATAAAATGGATAGTTTAACATTTTAAACTCTAAATGGAAGTAAGTGGCTTTAATTTCATACATAGCTAAAATAATCAAACTAACATTTTAAAAAGGGAATTGGCAACCATCTGAAGTAGGGAAAGAAAAATAATGATTTACTTTATAAAAAGTAATATTCATCACCTGTTCATAAGTATTCAAGCACTTCAATAATAATTCATAACCATGAAATACAATGATTTTCATTTGTCCTTCAGTTTTTTTTTTTTTTACTGTTTTTTGTCTTTTATTAACAGACCATCTCTTGTTGCATTTCTCTTCAAAGAAGTTGACAGATTCCAGTCCATTTCTTCTGTTTTTTTTCTAACATTTTATTTTTCTATATCAAGTCCATTGCATCTTCCAAGGTTTTAAAAATCTGCTTTCCTTCTGGAAGGAAAATCCTTTTTTTTTTGTTGGAAACAAGATTTGTGCTTTCATATTGTTTTTCTTTATAGTCAATGCCAGATCTTGTAGCATTTTCTTTAATTTTGATTGGATACTTAAGTCCATGCAGCTTTTAATACTAAATCCTTATCCTGACTTGAGAAAAATCTTACAATAACTGACCTTGGTGAAGGTTTTTTTTTTTTTTTTTTTTTAAAGAAGAGTTGGAAAGTGTTCTATGTGTCCTTTCGATGCCAAAAGATAAAGCTTCAGGCAGGTTCAAAGTCTTGGGTAGACAGGTATTAAGGATTTGAATCAATCGCCCTCTTCTTTTTCAGGAATCCCATAAATCCTGATGTTATTCCTTCTAACTTCTATTTTTTTCCTGGAATAAGTTGTTTTTGTTCAAAAGAAATTCAGTGTTCTCATTTTTAAGTAATCTTCACCAAAATCAGACACTGCCTCTTCTATACTAGAGATTTGTGATGATTACTGTTTGAGAGATTCACTTAGCACTTCAAACTTACTTTTTTTAATTCCTCGTTAAAATTCTCCAATTTTAATCTATCTTTACAGATAAGTCATTGATGTTACTTAGTACAGCCTGTATGTCTTTTTGCATTGTACTGTCCTGTATACTGGGCTTAGAATGGCTCATTTTGAGACAATCAGTGTTTTCTTGACAGGAAAAAAACAATTAGAGTTTCAAGCTTATTATTTTTGTAGTAAATCTTTCAGCAGATGTTCAACTCCAAATCCATCATGTTTTTGAAACATATTTGAGTTTGAGTAAAAATCTTGTCGGAGATCTTAAAATGAAGCAGAGCTAAAAAAACAGTGCTGCTAACTGCTCACCATCTTAGCCAACCCCCCCCCCCCCAATGATAGCTCCTTTTTGGGTATCAAAATATTCTGGAGTAAGACCTTTTTTCTTTTTGTGGTGCAGGAACAAATTCTATAACCACAGCTTACAATTTGTGAAGGAATATCAGACAGAACAGATGTGTCTGGGCTGGTGGCTTTGGGGGGATTCCTCTGAAGGGGGGAATATTTTCTGGCCACTGACAACAGTATTCACTCTGCACTATTCTTAACACACATTTGTGAGAAACTATTTGTGGCCAGGCTGCTGGGTTGAGCGAAAGAATGGAGGAAGAGGAAAAAGGGAGGAGGGATAAGTAGAATGTACAGATGCCAGAATCCTTTCAAAGTCATTTTCTAGTAGGAGATAATCCTTTTTCAGAAAGGGACCCTTTTTATTTGGTTTAGAAACATTATCCTCCTGTCATTTTCTCTTAGTATCCTGACTCTTGTTAGGCTGGGAATTGTGTTTTGCCATTTGAAGTGGGACACCTGGTTAGGTAACAACCTGTGAAAAGGACATTCTACATATCTCATGTATCTGTTGTCTTCATCATTCCACTTGTTGAGAATCTGGATAGCAGCATGACCAAATACCAGTTTAGAAGTTAAGAGTACTCAAAATCTATTTTTTTTAATCCTCAGATAAATTCTGGTTATATAAAGCATATCTTCTCACTAAAACAGAAGGCACTGCATTTCTAGAAATTGTGCCTGCACCTTCCAAGACATTTCTAAAAGCATATTTCAAAACATTCACACTAGAAAATCTAATTCATATAACACTTCTGTTTTATAGACAAAATGCAACAGTCATCTAAACAGTAATCACATTGCAAAATAAACTTCTATATACAACCTCAGTAATTCAGAATTATACAGAATAAATTACTACACTACACCTTGTATTCCCCATATCCTTTTTAGCAAGTGGTTCACTAGCCAATGGGATTTTACATGCAGTTTTACAGACATCATCTAAGGCTGGTAACAGAGGTGGAACAGCTAAAAATCTCAATCTCACCCTCAATAAGATCATAAACTCTGACAATCTCTGGCACAGTTCCAGACTTCTTCCACTTCAATACACCTCTAAACCTAGCTAACATCTGTGGAAAGGTGAACACTTGCTTGAATTTCTGAACTTGCTCACCTTCCAAAAAAACAGGACTCAAGAGTGTTCACTACTGTTTGTATCCGTGTCCCCATCAAAATCTGCATCCATTGACTGATATTAAAAGAACATAGCCCCATAGTCATTCCGAATAGGAGCACAGTCTTCGTAATTAGCAGACTGTAAAAGCACCCTTAGCTAAGGAAATAACCTCAGCCTTATACATGGTTGAGATGACAGAAGGTACTGCTAGCCATGCTAGGAGTAGTGTGGCAGTGGATGTATGACTTGTGCCAGCACAGCTAGCTGGAATTTTGTAAATTATATGTCATTTGTATATCAAACTGATTTGTACAGATGTCTGTGCTGAAAATGTATTTGTGAGGTTTACCAGTGTTAAAAATGCATCAACAGTGCACTCCTGCTGGAATGAAAAAAAAGTGTACATGTATTACCGTAACTGAATTAAATGTATATATTTTAATAGAGGGCACAGACAGCAAAGATCAACCAGTTAACCTACTTTAAGAAAAATATGGGAAATGTAAATGAGTTGTTAAACCATTAAAATGGCACCCCACAGTGCCAAAAAGAACTGGAGACATTAGATCTGGGAGAGGTTACTGTTTAATAGCCTCTGTAAAGAACAGTGGAAGTACTGTCATTGTTTCATGGCTCCAGGGCATTGCCATAAACATTCAGATGTGTATTGTAGCCATCTATGCTAAATTCCTGTCTCAGCTTCTAAGGGGAATAGTGTGAGAACCTAGAGTCAAGGTAACCAGATGAGATCATTCTACAAGCCATCTTGGATATTATATTTTACAGGGAGTAATCTCAGAGCAGGGAGTATTCCATTTGGGAGCCTGACTAGAAAGACTGCGCATGTATTTCATCTTGCCTTGTCTTTTGCCTTGTCCAAGTAAGTTATTAGGGAACAGTCATGTCTTTAGCTTTAGTCAGGAAAATATACTGAAGCTTAGTTTAGATATTTTTCTTTACTTGTCTGAACCTGTCCATCAATGTTGCTTGCAATATCTCCTTACTGTGAATATATATTAAGTAATAAAAGAGCATGAAAGTACTGAAGACTTTTATTGTGGCAGGTCCTTGTAGAAAGGACTTAACCTTTGAGAGTACTTCTATTTATTTGGTGACACTGTGTGGGTCACTCCAGAAGGCCTAGCCGTCTTGGTCAACTACCACCATTTGTATTAGCATTAATATTAGACAGTATAAATGGACACCCTTGGTTAAGGGCCTCAGAGTAGCTGATTGTGGAGTGTCTGGTGGCAGTGATAACTATCTTGTACTCTGGGCAGAAAGAGGCACAGCAGGTAAATCTGTGCCATCCTTTAGCAGGCGTGCGTGTGTGTCTGCTACTTGGAGCAGGGACACCAAGCACTGGGCTTACAGAGAGGGTGCTTGGACACTCGGCTGAGGACCTAGCCGTAGAGCTGTACCAGTAGGTAGTCTAACTGGGGACCTGGAGGGAAACAGATGTAGATAATTCCAGACTGGACTGAGTATGTTCCATGTGTGCTCTTGAGGGAAATTGTGCTTCATGCAGAGAGGTCTGCATCTGGAAATACTGAGTGTATCTATTTGTATTACAACTGAATGTCCCTCCCCAGTGTCTATGTTGGGGATTCAGGCTCCTTGATTACTGGCCTAACATGGGGACATCACATATTGGTTTACAGTGGTCAGACCTTCACTACACACATATAGGTTGGCAGTGGTGGGACCATCACATACTGGTGAGCAGTGATGTGCATATTAACTGAACTCCTGCAGTCAGTAAGCAGATGTCACTAAAAGAGGTGCATCAAGTAGCCACAAAGCAGAGTTTCATATCACATTAGTTTTATTTACTTTTTGTTAGCTGAGTCAATCGGGGAGAGCAGGCAAAGAGATCAGCAGAGGATCATGGCAAGCTGACAATGAGCCAGTTGGCTGAGATAGGTCAAGCCAAAGGACTGGTGCATGCCAACCTGACCAAAGGGGAAATTACTGCAGCCTTAATCACAGCTGCAGCACAAACCAGCCACCAGGACCAATCTGGCACTGGGGATGTACAGCTCTCAGAAACAGGACAGTTCAACTTTTCCTCAGATGTCTTAAAAATCCATCTGGAGTTAGAGAGACTTTAACTGGAGGCCAAACGTGTGGAAATCAAATCACCACAGAGAATGCGGCGTTTGGAGGCCAAAGAAAAGGAGAAGCGGCATCAACATGAGAAGGAGATGCCGACTCTTCGCCTTGGTCATGGAGCTAATGGGGAAGGAAATAACCAAACCCTAGAAGTAATAAAGGTCAGTAAATTTCTGTCACAATTTACAGATGGTGATAACTTTGATAGCTTTATTCAAACAGTATAATACTGACTAAGGGTGCTGGGTATGGTTCCTGACCCCCGTACTCCATGGTAAAGTTGCAACTGCTGTTTCTAAATTGTCTGATACAGACTGATTAAACTATGCTACAGTTAAAAATTTGTATTGCAATGTTTTAAGTTAACACAAAGATTACAGAAAAACATTTTTTGAACACAGACACAAGGCAGATGAAAGTGTTCGTGATTATTTTGCTGAACTAAGCACTTATTTTCATAGGTGGGTGAGTGGGTGTCAGGTCACCACTTTTCAAGGGCTGTCAGACCTTTTGGTGAAGGAAATGGTCTTTAACACTTTGCCCGACGATATGAGAATCTGGTTGGCAGACAGGGAATGCAACTCTGCAGATAAACTGGAGAAAAATGGGGATTTCTACTTAGCAAGCAATGCATCACTGCACAGGAAAGGGATACCCAGTGCTGCACATGGATAGAAGGCAACCCATGGTGAGCAGCCTAAACTGCCCCAACACAGTCCACCAGTAACAGGGGAAGCCACTAGTTCAGGTAAACGGCCAGGATCAAGGGTTAAATGTTTTAAATGTAACCAGTGGGGCATGTGGCATACAGAGGTCAATGACGGCAAGTTGTGGAATAAAAAGTGGGGAAGCCAGCAAGTGGGAATAACAGAATGTCACTGGCAAGTTATCGGGAGACAACAGGGGTACCAAACTACCAGAGTTTGCATCCTATCTTGGTGGATGGAAAACAGGCCACTGACAAGAGAGCTCCTGATATAACCATTGTGATGCCTGCAATGGTTAAAGAGGAGCAGTACTTGCATGGGAGGTCCACTCCAGTCAGAGCTTTAGGAGGGATTCCATTCCAAATGCCTTTGGCCAGGGTTCACCTTGATTGAGAAGGTAGAAAAGGAAGCATGCACGAAGGTGTGTTTGAGGATATCCCCTGCAGATGTCTTGATAGGGAAACATTTTGATAATTCAGTACCATGTGTGCATGCAGTGACACACTCGGGCTTGGAGACAGGAATGTGGGTCTGGCAGCCTGGGGGAAACCCAGACAGACTGCACCCCTGAAGCCAAGACTGGTGATGTGGCTAATCAGGGGAGGGTTCTACCCTGTAGCACTGAGCCTGAAAATGAGCCACAGCTGCTGGTAGGTACTGATCTTCCCATGGACAGGGTGAGATACCACTGTCAGAAGATACCAGACTTCCTGTGGAAGGGAAGTTGAAAAAAGTCACAAAGATAGAGTTGAGTCAAGCTCAGCTATCAGACCTTACATTAGAAGGTTGAGGGAGGTAGCTAGGAAAGCACCTGATTCTCAAGAAAAGGGGGAGTCTGTATACTGGAACAAATAGTTACTGTACAGAGATAGTGGACCCCTGAGGGAGGGCTAGAAAGTGAGGTAATACAGCAGTTGGTAGTGCCCAGAGCCTACCATCTGGCACGTCTAGCCATAGCTCATGATATTCCTTTTGCACATCATATGCGCATAAAGTGTACCAAGACACGTATTATGTAAAACTTTAATTGGACTAGGATTGCCAGGGATGTAACCGGGTATTGCCAAAAGGTAGGCAAGGCAGGAGACTAGATCAAAGCTCTTTTGAAGCCTCTGCCTGCGATTGAGGAGCCATTTCAGAGGGTAGCTATGGGATATTGTGGGGCCTCTGAGTACCCAGAGTTCCACAAGGGAGTAGTATATCCTAGTGGTAGTAGATTATACTAGTAGATACCCTGAGGCAGTGGCTTTGTCCTCCATCAAAGCAGAGAATGTGGCAAATGTTTTGTTAGAGATTTTCAGCAGGGTAGGTTTCCCAGAGAGAAAAAGTGACTGACAGTGGTGCCAACTTCATGTCAGACCTGATGGCTGGTCTGTGAGAGTGCTGTGGGGTGAAGCACCTAAAGACAACCCCCTACCATCCCCAGACTAATTGTCTTGTGGAGAAGTTAAACTCTTAAGACCATGCTATGGACATTTGCAGACTAGTTTAAGAGAGAGTGGGACAAATACTTGCCCCATCTGCTGTTTGCTTCTACAGAGGTACCCCAGGAATCCGCAGGTTTTTCACCCTTTTAAGCTGCTGTATGGCCATAGGGTAAGGGGACCTTTAGATTTGATTTGTGATGAGTGAGAGGGTGAGTGTGAATCCCACAAGGAGTCTGTTGTGGCATATGTCCTAAACCTCAGGAGAAGGCTTAGGAAGCTCATGGACTTGGCCCAGGAGAACCTGTAGGTGTGCAACAGGAGAAAACGGTCTGGTATGACAGGAATACTTGAGCCAGGGAGTATACTGTGGGACAGCAGGTGATGGTGCTTCTTCCTGCCAGACACAATAAGCTGCAGGCAGCATGGGAAGTTATGGCCACTAGAAATAGAGTTTTCCATGAGAGTAACTTCAAGGAACAGGAAGCCGCAGGTTCAAAGGGAGGGAGAATCAAAGAGGTTAAAACCAGATTCAAATCCCACTGTGGTGGGGGATATCTGATCAGGGGCTTATGTAAAAAGATACCTTTAAGGAAGGCTTTACAAAGTTTATGGGACATAACAGTGGAGTCAGACAAGCCAACATGAAAATTTGAGATGGCCGCTAACTGAACTTTAATAGTGGACGAAGAAGAACCTGATTGAAAAAGTTTGGCCAAGAAATCTAGGACTGATTGGATAGGTGCTGTGAAAGGGTCCATGTTTCTAGTCTCTGCCCAGAAGGAAAAACGTTTCCATTTGCTAGCATAAATCCTCCTGGTAGAAGATTTGTGGGAAGCTAGAATGATGTCACGCACCGAATGGGAAATAAAGGGAAGCCTGGCTAAGGTTGGATGTGGAGCAACCAAGCTGTGAGGTTGAGAGAGGGAAGGGACTGGTGCAGCTCACCCGACTGATGGGTCAAGAGATCTGGTACTGGGTCCAGATGCCAGGGCTGCTCCAAGAGGTAACTATGCAGGAACGGAAACCAGATTTGTCGACGCCAGTAAGGGGCAATGAGGATCGTTGTGGATCTCAATGCGGTAGCTTTCTGAATCAACTGTGTGATTAATGGAAAGGGGGGAAAAGCGTACAGAAGACCCCGGGGCCAATCGTGGACTAGAGCATCTCTGGGGGAGGGGGGTCGGGAAGAGAGTGAAGAAGTCGTGGCACTTGTTGTTTTGAGGTGTTGCGAAAACATCGCAGCAAGGCTGACCCCATCTTCGGAAAACTTTTTCCACTACTGACTGCTTGAGAGACCACTCGTGCGGCATGAGAATGGCTCTGCTCAGCCTGTCCGCTATGATGTTGGACTTCCCAGGAATATGCGTTGCTATCAGAAACCGCTGAGAAGAGATCGCCCACTGTCAAAGTCTGAGTGCTTCTCGACATAAGGGATAGGACTTGGTTCCGCCCTGCTTGTTGATGTACCACACTACAGACATATTGTCCGTCTGAACTGCAATAGTCCCGATGGGAAGAGAGTCCTGAAGGGCTTGCAATGCTAAAAGTACTGCTCTCATCTCCATGACATTTATGTGCAGGTGGCACTCGAAAGGTTGCCATGTGCCCTGGACTGTCCTGCCCTGAAAATGCCCCCCCACCCGATCAGGGAGGCATCCGTTGTCACCGTAGCAACCGGGGGGGGGGAGAACAAAGGGTCTGCCCTGAATGACTTGAAGGGAGACCATCCACCAAGAAAGGTGTTTCTTGCATGATTGGGTGATTAAAATGTGTGACATTGGAAGCTGTTGAAAGGACCACTGGGGAAAAGAGCATTTACTGAAGGATCCGCATGTGAAAGCGAGCTAGGGGAAGTAACGTAATGGCTGCTGCCATGAGACCTAAAGTTTTCAGTACAAACCTGGCTTGGATTCTGTTGCTCTGAAGAAGGATGTGAACATGTCCGCAAATATCTGAAATTCTTTGTGCGGTTAGTTTTGCAGACAGTTCGACTGTGCCTAATATGGCGCCTATGAAAGTAATAGACTGACAAGGCAGACTTTTTAAAATTTATGGAGATACCTAGCTCTTTGCAAATTTGAATGGTGTAATCTCTGGACTGAAGAAGTTGACACCTGGTGGTGGCGGTAAGGAGCCAGTTGTCCAGATATGGAAACACCTGGAATCCTTGACGTCTCAGATGAGCCGTAACCACTGCCATGCATTTGGTGAATACTCGGGGGGGCTGTAGTGAGACCAAAGGGCAGGGCCCTGAACTGGTAGTGACTGGCCCCCAGCCGGAAGTGGAGAAACCTCCTGGAGCGCCTGTGCATCTTGATGTGGTAGTACGCATCCTGAAGGTCTATAGAGCACATCCAATTGTCCTGGCCCAAAAAGGGTAGAATGGACTGTAGCATGACCATCCGGAACTTCGTTCTTTGGACAGACCTGTTCAGCCTGCTGAGATCCAAAATTGGTCTCCAGTCCTGTCTTTTTTGGTACCAAAAAGAACTTGGAGTAGATTCCGGATCCTTGCTGGTCTGCTGGGACTGGTTGGATGGCTCTTTCTTAGCAGTTTTGAGATTTCTAATACTGCTTGTTCCCTTAGACTGGGTGGAACATCTGGAAGGGGCCTTTTTGGCTGTGTTGGGGTGTGGGCAAAGGGGATTTCGTAACCCTTGGATATGATTGACCATACCCATCTCTCTTGGGTGAGGGAAAGCCAGGCTTCTGGGTACAGTGATAATCTTCCCCCGACTGCCTCCGAAGGCAGACAGTCGGGCAGCTTCTCAGGGATGCTGGAAGGGCTGGCCAGAGACAGCTTCTCTGCTACCCTGATTCTGTGGACCCCCTCTGCCCCTAGGGCGGCATCTGTTATTGCCCCCCCACCTCTAGAGGGGAACTCACCTCATGCATCAGGCGCGACTCCCTTTGGTTTGCGAAACCACATTTTTCCACCCTTCTGACCCTTAGGGTATGGTCTAGATGGGGTGGAAAAACGGACTCCCACGGCAGAGAGTCTTGCCATCCTGTTCGCATCTGGTCAAAGTATCCTTCACCTGAGGTCCAAACAACGCTGAACCATCAAAGGGGAAGTTAGTGAAGGATGCCTTGAAGGAGTCAGCAAAGTTACAAAGCCGCATCCAGGCGTGACGCCTTAAGGCCACGCCTGTGCCTGCAGCCCTACTCGCCCCATCGGCCGCACAGGAAATAAGCCGCATGGAGGAGTTAACAATAGAGTTCAGGGTTGCCAGCTGGGAGTTGATTTTGTCTCGAGACCCCGCAGCTGTTGGATCCTGTAGAGTATCACCCATTTCTTTGAGCACGTCTCTTTGAAGGCGGGTGAAATGACACAAGTAATTCAGCGACCGCATGGTAAAGGTCGCTGAAGAAAACATCCGCTTGCCATACCTATCCATAGTCCTAGATTCCTTATTAGGAGGATGGATCGGTACTGAAGGATCAGCCAGTTCCTTCTTAGTGGCTGCCGCCACCACCATATCAACAGGGACACCCTTGGTTAAAAACTGCTTATCAGAAGGGGCTGTGATAAATTTTGAAGGCCTCCGTGGGGTAGGTTCCATCGTGTCAGGGGCCGTCCATGCCTTCCGTGCCACCACTTTCATAAGGGGGTCAAAGGGCGGAGACACCCAGGAGGTGGAAGGGCGAGAACCAAAAACCTCTAGGTAAACAGACTCGTCCTCGGAAGGACTGAGGGTAGACCAGTTCCCCCTCTGCTTGAGGATATCAAGGATTTCAGAAAACGAGACATCCTCAGAGGGGGACCCTTCCGACTCATCCAAGTTAGTGTCAGATGTGACTGACTCAGGGGAGTCCACATGCTTCCTCTTGCATTTCCTCTTCCAAGGGGGCTCCCCTGACAGCTCAGGGGAGGCCTCGGAAGAGGAGGATGCTCCCAATGGGGGCACCTGAGGCGTTGGATCTCTCTGCGGTCGGGGTCGAGAGGATGGGTAGGGACCGTAGCAGGCACAACAGTGGGAGAAGCTAAGGGAGCTGACCGTGGAGCAGGCACAGGGGCCAGCACACTCCTCATGACCTCAAAAGCACCCCTATCAGGCAGGGAAGAAAGTCCCTGCTCCGAAGAGATAAGGACCCCTCCCGGCACCGAGAGGGATGGCTCAGAGGCCGATGTCTGGGCCGAACTCACCTGCGCAGAGGCTCTGAGAGGGAGAACGGGGTCGGACAAGGGTCCGATGCCATTCGCCCCCTCGGAGCCGACGAAGGAGTCCTGGCACCCGGATCCCTCCAAGGATGGAACCATGGAAGAAATCGGAGCCGACGATGGAGCCGAAAGGTGTGGTATCGGCTCAGACGTGTCGATGGTCCCGGCTCCCATGAACTCAGGCTCCGAGCTCAGAGGAAGAGTCGGAGGAGGAATAGACGATGGAATGGGGATAGCCGCTGTCGGATGAGAAGGGCTATGAAGCATCTGGGCCAGTGCCTGCGACATGAGTCTGCTAGCCACCCTCTCTAGGTCATGCTCCGAAAGCCTGGAAGACCGAGAGGAATGGGACCGATGGCTCCACTCCGAAAGCAAGGTTGATCTCGGAGACGAATGGACTGACTCCAAAGAAGGAGACTTGGAGCGCGCGCTTACAGCTCGCAGACTGTTCCGACGCAACGATTGGAGCCGACTGAGTCTTGGGAGCATCGCTCCGGCCGGAACAGACGTAGAAGCACTAAGAGCACCACTAGTCGAAGGCTCTGTAAGTGGAGCCGACGGTTTAGTAGGCTTCGAAGGTTTACCCAAAGACTTGGTTGGGAAACCTTCGGGCTTAACAAGCCTCTCAAGATAAGCTTGTTTCTGCGCTCCTGCAGGACTCTTGGACTGAATGCATGGCAGACAGAACAAGAGTCCTGCAGGTGCAGAGGGCCCAGGCAATAAACACAAGTGTGACCATCTGTCAGAGACATCTTCTGACAACACGAGTCACACTTCTTGAAGCCTGAAACCCTGGAATCTTTAGACATCCTGACAGGGATGACAAGTAACACAACAAACACCCACACTCAAACTTACTTAGTCTAGTCACACACACAGACTAAGATTATTTTAACTGACAAAATAAAGTAACTTAAACTAAAAATTAAACTAAAAATTAGCCCAAAGGCCTAGTAATCTACGGAGTGGGGGTAGGGAATGAGAAGGAAGATAGAAATAAACCCGAAAGGGAACTATCTAAGGCAGGGATACACTAGAGGGGTAAGCAGGATCTAGCAGTAAAACTAATACTGAAAAAAGACAGGAAAAACCTTACCAGAAAAGATTTTTAGAAATCTAACCTGAGAGCCGGCAAAAACGCAACCTCGCAGCTGAAGCGGCAAACGAGATCTGGGTAGTTAGCGCCTAGCATTGTGGGATACAGGGTAGCCTCGAGCCGGTAAAAATAGCTCTCGAACTTTAGTAAAGGCAGAGTCGGAGCCAAGGATCGGATCCGGACCCATCCAGTAAGAATGAAGGCAAGACTGACAACTTAACATCAATGGTTTTAAATATAAAGTTAGAAATTCAGACAAGGGCTCAGTTAAAGAGCCTCTGCCTGAAATAATCGGTTGACCGGGCTGCAAAAGGCCTAGCCTTCTTGGGTCACCTACTACCATTTACATCAGTATTTACTATTACACAGTACAACTGGACACTCTTTGTTAAGGGCTTAAAGAAAGCCGATTGTGGAGTGTCTGGTAGCAGTGATAAATCATTTGTACTCTGGACAGAAAGGGGCAAAGCAGGTAAATCTGTGCCAGCCTTTCCCAAGGGGTGTGTGTGTGTGTGTGTGTGTGTGTGTGTGTGTGTGTGTGTGTGTGTGTGTGTGTGTGTGTGTGTGTGAGAGAGAGAGAGAGAGAAATCAAATTTTTGGTGTGTGTGTGTGTCAGCTACTTGCAGCAGGGACACCAAGCACTGGGTTTTCAGAGAGGTTGCTGGAGGACTTGGCTTGGATACAAGGCTGATGGCCTAACCCTACAGCTATACTAGTGGAGACATATACTGGAGCCCTACAGGTAAGGCAGACAAAGAAATCCAGACCCTGGGCTGAGTGTGTTCCCTGTGTACTCTTAAGGGAAGTTGTACTTTATGCACAGAACTGCAACTGGAAATACTCGTGTATCCATTTGTATTCCAAGTGCATATCCCTATCCCTATCCAGTCTCACTGGTGTGGATTCAGGCTCTTGATTACTGGCCCGGGGTGGGATGTCACATATTGGTTGGCAGTGGTGAGACAGTACAGTTTTGTACCTACCATAAATGTAGATGTTCGAGTGCTAATACAGCTGCAGTCATAACAGATGGGTTCTCCTGCCATCAGGCGGGTCCTCGGACGGCCGAATTCCAAAGTCTAGGTCCTGTGTCGGTTGTCGTCGCTTCTTCCCTGACGTCAGTGCGACAGGGGTATAAAAGAACCAGCCAACGCCATCTTCTTCAGTTTTTCTTGCCCCAGATGTCAGGTGCCCCCAGAAGGAAGGCAATACATAAAATAATGTAATAATGCAATGCAATATAATCAAAAAACAGTAGTTGCAAGCAAATACACCATAAAAGAATACCCCTAGAGGGGAAGGAGGGAGGGAAACCTGGACTGCAGCTGTATTAGCACTCTAACATCTACATTTATGGTAGGTACAAAACTGTATTATGTTAATTGTGCATACAGCTGCAGTCATAACAGATGGGTAGAATCCCAAAGCTAAAAAAGAGGTGGTAGGCACTAGGTGGAACTAGGAGGAGCCAGAATGCCCTGCAAGACTGCAGTGGCAAAGCCTGCTCTAGATTTGGAGTATAATGTAAGGTGGTAGTGCTTAGAGAAGGTATGCACAGAACTCCAAGTAGCTGCTTCCAAAATATCCTTGGTAGGTACTCCTCTGAGGAAGGCTGCAGAGGTGGCTGTGGCCCTGGTGGAATGGGTTCTAATGCCTGTAGGTACAGTTTTGCCAGGAAAAGAATAGCAAAAGCGTATGCAGTGGGTTATCCATTTTGAGATTGTCTGTTTGGAAATTGGCTTTCCTAGAACTCCTACCGCATAGGCCACAAAGAGCTGTTCTGATTTTCTGAAAGGCTTTGTTCTGTCCAAATAATAACGCAGTTGCCTGTGGATGTCCAAGGAATGTAGCAATCTCTCCCCTTTGTTTTGAGGATTAGGATAAAAAGTAGGTAAATGTATGGCCTGATTTAAAGCTACCCTGGATACCACTTTAGGCATAAAGGACGGGTTGGTTCGTAAGGAAACTCTGTCCTGATGGAAGATGATAAAAGGCTGGACAGCCATGAGAGCCTGTAGTTCTGAAACTCTACGAGCTGAAGTGATAGCCTGAAGGAAAGCTGTTTTCCAGGACAAATATTGCAAATCTGATGAGGCAGCTGGCTCAAAAGGAGACGAGGTCAGTTTTTCCAGAATGAAATTAAGATCCCAAGCAGGTATTGGTCGTTTCCTTGGAGGTCTTAAATTCTTAGCCCCTCTGAGGAACTGTCTTAATAGAGGGTGAGAGAATAAAGGTGGATCAGTGTTGTATTCTGCAGAAATGGCTGAGGCATGGATTTTGATGGAGTCCACTGCTTAGCAGTTCAGCCAAATATTGTAGTATTTGAGGTAAATTCAGTTTTCCAGGGTTCTGGCCCTTTTTCTCATTCCAGACACAAAAACGTTTCCATTTTGCGGAGTAAGCTTTTCTAGTTGATGGCCTTCTGGCCTCCAAAATGACATCCTGCACCTCCTTGGAGAGTAGGGCCTGCTGTGATGCTAAGGAATCTTCCATGCGGCTAGATTGAGTGTTTTTTGCTGACTGTGAAGAGTTTTGAAGCTGTGCTGAGTCAGAAGAGGCATAGGGTCCATGGTGGGGAATGAGTCAGGCTTCTCAGGAGTGGGTACCAGTGTTGCCTTGGCCAGTCCGGAGCAATTAGGATCATCTTTGGTCTGTCTGCTCTGGTCTTCAATAGGACTTTGGGCAGCAGAAGGCATAAACTGTCATTGATGTCCAACTGAAAGAGAGAGCGTCCACTCTCCAGGCCTTTGGATGGAAGATCCTGGAGCAGAACTTTGTCAATTGATGATTTTTGTGGGAGGCAAAGAGATCTATGTCTGGCCTTCCCCATTCTTGGATTATTTCTGTAAAAACTTTTGGATGCAACTTCCATTTGTGTGGATCTGTCATATTCCTGCTTAGGTTGTCTGCCAGCGTGTTTTCCTTGCCTGGCAAGTACTGTGCTTGTAGTTCCATTTGTAAGTCCATGGCCATGTTCCAAAGTGACATGGCCAGTCTGCATAGGGGGTAAGAATGTTTTCCTCCCTGCTTGTTTATGTACCACATAACTGTGGTGTTGTCCGTTCTCATCAATAGTTGACCTGGTTGTAGAAGGTCCTTGAAAGCTATAATAGCATTTATTACTGCTAGCATTTCTTTTTGATTGATGTGAAGGTGCTTTTCTTTTTGGGACCATTTACCCTGAATGCACCGGTCTGTCATGTGCACCCCCCAGGCGTAGTCCGAGGCGTCTGTTGTGATGACTTGATTTGCTTGAGGCTTGCTGAATGGAAGACCTGTGTTTGTTTGACATGCTTGAGCCCACCACAGAAATTCCTTTTGCAGACATGGAATTAGTGGTATTATGGTTTCCAAACTGTGGCTGTGTTGAGACCATATGTTTTTTAGGTACCATTGTAGTTTTCTCATATGCAGCTTTGCACATGGGATTAGTAAGATGCAAGATGCCATGAATTCCAGAGCCTGCAGGATTTTTCTTGCAGTCAGCCTGGTGCAATTTGCCAGTGTTCTGAAATATTGAATTAGTTGCCCCTGCTTCTCTGGCGTGAGGTAGGCCATCTGGGTGTTTGTGTCCAAATTGGTACCCAGGAAAATTATCTTCCGAGAGGGTATTAGCCTTGATTTCTCTTTGTTGACTGTGTATCCCAGAGAGTTTAATAACATTATTACATAAGCCAGATGTTTCAGAAGAATGTGCTTGCTGTCCGCTTGGATCAGGCAGTCGTCCAAATAAGGGTATATTTGTATCCCTTGAAGTCTGCAGTAGGCAATTACTGATGCCAGGCATTTCGTGAATACTCTGGGGGCAGTAGATAAGCCAAAGGGCAATGCAGAGAATTGATAATGGGTTGAACCTGCAAGAAATCTGAGGTATCTTCTGCAATTTTATCTGATTGGGACATGCAGGTATGCCTCCTTGAGGTCCAATGTTACCAGCCAAGACTCCTTGCCCAGCATGGGACGAAGTTGCTGTAGAGTAAGCATCTTGAATTTTGGTACGAGTAGGAATGTGTTTAGGATGGAAAGATCCAAAATAGGTCTCCAATCTTTTCCCTTCCTTGGCACCAGAAATAGCCTGGAATAAAAACCTTGACCTTGTTCGTGTGTAGGTACCTCTTGAATAGCTTTCATGTTTATAAGATCTGAAATTTGCTTTTGTGCCTCTGCCCTTTGATTGTGTGGCAGGTTTGGCATGCCTCTCATTTTTGGAAGGGTATGAAAATGGAATTTGTAGCCTCTGTTTACAATGTCCATGATCCATTTGTCCTTTGTGACAACATGCCAATTTTTTGAAAATAGTGCCAGCTTTCCTCCTAAGGGGGCTGCCATTTGAGACCTGGTTGGCATGCAAAGGGGAAAGTCATTGGGTTTGCTTTCTGAAAGATTGCGAGTTGTCCTCACCACCTCTTTGTGTAGGAGCTTGCCATTGTCTGCCTCTGTACGATCCTTGTGATTGCCCTCTGCCCCTCAGGCGCCTGTATCTGCCTCTTTGGTGTTTGTCTGTGGCAGGAAAGGACCAGTTTTTAGAAGGCCAATTTCTACTAAAATGTGGGAGTTGAACCTGCAGAAATTCTCACAGTTTGCATTGATTTAGCCTTTTCCTCCATTTTCCGTAATACTTCCTCAGCATTTGCCCCAAACAGTACATCCTTTTGAAGAGGGGCGTCTAGTAATTTAGCTTTGACATGATCAGGAAAGGCTTGTTCCTTGAGCCAGGCATGCCTACGTATGACTGAGCCTGTAACAGCAGCTCTACATGAGGCCTCTAGAGCATCAAAACCACATTGTAAGCTATGTTTACCCACTTGTTCTGCACTATGCATCAAATCCTGCAACTCCTTCAAGTCTGGTTGTTCAGGTTGTGACATTTTACTTTTCAATTGAGACAACAGAAACAGTTGGTATTTTAGCATATGAAACTGACAGTTTAAGGCCCTCATGGATAAGGTAGCCGAGGTATATACCTTTTTTCCCCACCTTTCTAAGGATCTGGAATCTCTCTCGGAAGGCAATGGATTTTTGGCAATAGAGACCTTAACTCCCTTGGGCCCCTGTGAGATGGCTTCTAGGTCAGCAGCATGGCTTTTGTATAGAAATTGGTGTGAGTCAGGAACCCTGTAGTACCGGTCAGGCTTAACTGGAGCTGGAGGTAGAGAGTCCGGGTTAAGGCAGGCCTCTGAGTAAACATCATCTAGGATGTCCAAGACACGAGGTATAGCCAGAGGCCTGTGCTGGGGTAACAAAAGAAATTCCCTGAGCCTTTTCTTGGAATCTGAATAATCCTGGCCTTCCCAGTGGAAGTGTTCCCTTAAGGTATGCAAAGTTTCCCCAAATGAGTAATCCTCAGGGGGGGATACAGAAGGAATAGACTCCTCTGCATCAGAGTTTTCAAAAGGGGAGTAAGACCATTCCTGATCAGAGTGTTCTGAAATAATGGAGCCCTGATCAGAGGAGGGGGAATCTTCCTCCACTCTGGGCCTTTTGTCCGGAGGTGGCTGAGAACCTCTGAATAGAGTAATTAAATCCTCAGCCATTTTAAGCATCTGTTTCTTAGGCATGGGGCCTGGAGATGGGCCCTGTGTAGCTGATCTCAGAGTGTATGGTTGCTTTAGACTTGGTGAAAGCCTTGATAGAGAAAGAAGAGGAAGGTCTGAAGACACCTTGAGTGGAGGTGGACCTGTCCACATTCTGTGCATCAATGCCAAGAGTGGCTTCGGTATCTGTAGTCGGGGTGTGGGCAGAGGAGCCTGCGACCTCGGGTACAGGAGACACCACCAAAGATGCGTCGTCGGTAATCAGGGGCTGCGTAGGCGCCTCGCTGAGAACCGGACCACATGTAGTCTGCTTTGGCGTGGTGTCGGTAGAGGCCGCGGACCTCGATTATCGGTCCTTGTCTTTGCGTTTTTTAGACAAAACCGGAGTCTGAGTATCCGACGACATAGTATACTTAAATGCTTTCCCAAAAAAATGCTGGGCGAACTCCGCCAGACGCTTAATAGTGCGTTTGTTGAATGTAGCACAAAAGCGACAGACCGAGACGTCGTAGTCTGGGCCTAAGCAAGGAATACAGAGGGAATGGAAATCCTTAAGCGGTATTTGCTTCCCACAAGAAATACAATTATTAACTTTGTCTGACATCGGTCTGAGGCAAGAAAAGTTTCCCCAACGGGGTACTTAGCTTTTAAGATGACTTCGGTTTCCAAATTTTCGTAATCTCAGGAGCTGGCTGACCGGCACTTGCGAACTGCTTCTGCTTCGGGCACCACGCGGCAAGAAAGACTAAGAAAATGGCGTTGGCTGGTTCTTTTATACCCCTGTCGCACTGACGTCAGGGAAGAAACGACGACAACCGACGCCGGACCTAGACTTTGGAATTTGGCCGACCGAGGACCCGCCTGATGGCAGGAGAACCCATCTGTTATGACTGCAGCTGTATGCACGATGAACATCTTCACTCGTCACATATCGGTTGGCAATGGTGAGACCATCACAATTCCCTTTACTGTGAACTACAATAAAAGACAAAATATCTTGGGACAGTACGTCTGTCGAGGGGTCTCTTATCCTAGACCTCCTGCTCCTAAAGAGTTTGGTTCTCCAGTACCCAAACTGAGCACTGGAA
This sequence comes from Protopterus annectens, assembly GCF_019279795.1. NCBI lineage: Eukaryota > Metazoa > Chordata > Ceratodontiformes > Protopteridae > Protopterus > Protopterus annectens. The sequence continues at coordinate 56,870,151 of NC_056726.1, forward strand.
CAGCCCCAAAGAATGTGGCTGAACTCCGTACCATACAGGGCTGTAGGCACATGCAAAGGGTAACAGAGAAAAAAGGTAAGTGGCCTGTGGGCCAGCTTAAGGCAATAAGAGATTCACATACTGTAGGCTGAGGCATGCTTTTATTGAGTTTTGTTTTTCCTTTTTCAGAGGCAATTGGATTGCATAGGGGTGGGGTCAGTCATATCAGGATCTATCAAGTTACAGGAAAGAACATCAACCAGAATAATATACCAAAAGTATTCATGGCTGACTAAGGGCAGCATTAAATAGAAAACATAAATTATGTCCCCACACAGGAAGTGAGGCTAAATTGCATAATATATATAGCAGAAACCATTTAAAATATGATAAACCTTTTTCTACAACTTGAAAATACGACAAGGCCAGTAAAAAATAAAAATCACCAGCTTGCACTTTATTTACAAGAACGTCTCAGGTCTCTAATGCTTTGGCAACAAATGCCTTTAGTCTTAGAAGGCATTTGTTGCTGAAGCAATAGAGACTTGAGACGTTCTTGTAAGAAAAGTGCAAGCTGGTGATTTTTATTTTTTACTGGCCTTCTTGCCATATTTTCATACTTTTGGGACTTTCTTGTTGTATTATTCTTGTTCTACAACTTACCTAGTGTTATGAACAGAACACAGTCACAGCACAAAGCAAAATTCACTTATCCAATTAGTGCCAACAAAATGAAATATATACTCCTTTGATCAAAAAGAACCTTTTAAAACAGCAATGAAGAATTCAGAGATTCCCTTGCCAAAAATGAAAAAAATCTCTGTGGGAAAGGCAATTAAAGTAAAATGCTGTAAAATCATGACTTAACATTAAAAATGGCTATAGTGGTGTTAAATCAGTAGTGAATATCATATAAATGAAGGAAGAAAAAGGTGAAAAAAATGCAACACTTCCTCTGACAACTTCAAAATGAAGTACATGAGCAATAGAAACAAAAGGAGGGATTACATGGTGGCACTATGTGCAAGAAGTTCAAATGACACCACAGGTCAGTACAGTTGCAGAAATCATACTTACCTGCAACACTAGATGTCTGAATTCCTCACCGCCTCCGTGGCATTTTCGGTTATCTTCCAAGGTAACCAGTACTGGCCAGCTTTCAAAAGCTCAGACTCTCCTCTATCTCTTCCTGTGTCAGCTGATGTGCTGAGCAAATCCTGAGAGGGAAGTCTAGAACTATCACAGAAGAGTGTATTCACGCTTTTTCATTTCCACAAATAGGAATACAAAAGTACATGAAGACAGAATTATCTAGCGAGAGTAAATTCACTGCCACTCAGTACCAAACAACCAAATCAAAGAGGCTGAAACCCACCTCAACTATATACAATATGGGGGATAGTGGGTGGCTGCTGCCACTGAGAAAGTGAGAAATTTGAACATCTACTATTACAGGTAAGCAGAACTAGTGCAACTGTACAATGTTCATCATTCCCACTGTCAGTGGCATTTTGGGTAGACTCCCAAAGCTTACCCTACCTGGCAGGTACAAGGATAAGGATTCAGTCCTACCAAAACCAGCTCTAGAGCTTGAAAAAGAATTCAGTTTGTAGTGCTTTGTGAAGATATGAACAGTGGGGAAGGTTGCTGCATCTAGAATGCTTTTTAGAGTTCACACCTTTTCAATATGCCATCAATGAAGACAAGGCCCTAGAGAAATGAGCTTCAACCTTGTCTGGAAGGAATTTACTATGGTGGGAGTAATGGAAAAACAATAGTAAAGGACAACCATAACGCAACAGTTTAGAGACAGGCTGACCTTTCTTAGTCCCCATATAGCAGACAAACTGCTATTCAGTATTCCCAAAGGGCTTTGTTCTCTCAAGGTAGTACCCGAGCTGCTTGCACGCATCCAAAGTATGTAGATCTTTCCTCCCTTTTTCTGGATCAGGACAGAACACTGGGAGACTGATGGCTTGATTCAAGGGAAATTCAGAAAAAACTTCAGGTATGAATGATGGTTGTAGTGTGCAACACAACCCAGTCCTTGTGAAAAATAAGACAGGGCTGGCAGACCATGACAGCTTGCAGCTCAAACACTTGCTCTGCAGATGAAAGAGCAAGAGTAAAATAGTCTTCCAAGTCCATGAACTGTAAACCAGCCTTAGAGGCAGGTTCAAAAGGAGAGAAGGTCAACTTTAACAAATTTAAGATCCCAGGGAGAAGGAATTTATCTTTGAGGGGAGGTCTCACACTCAACACACTTTTCACAAAGAAAAGAAAGACAGCGATCCGTGGCTTGTCAAGCTGAGGTGGCTGCAAGATGCCCTTAGAGATGGCTTGTCATAGCTCCTATCAAAGTAACTCATGCAAACATTTCAAAACCAGAAGGTTTGAAACACTTTCAGGTTCTGTTATTGGGCTAGGCACCACATACAAAACATCTTCCATTTGTAAACGTAAGATTTTCTAGTTGCAGGTATTCTTACCTCCACAGCATGGAAGAAATGCCTAAAAACTATTAAAATAGAATCATCCAGGCTGTCAGGTGCAATTGCTCTAGGATGGAGTGCACCATTCTCGCCTGATGCTGTGTGAGAAAATCTTTTCTGTGAAGTAGCTTGTGGTAATTGACCTTGGCCAATTCTATTGGGAGATAAACATTTTTGCCTGGGTCTAAAGCAGGTTGCCACAATGATTTTTGTTATCTGTCCAAATCTTCATAAGTACCTTGGAATTCATTGTAAAGGGTGGAAATGCATCAATGAACACTCCTGACCATGGGGATGAAAGTGCGTCAGTTTTCCTAGCATTACTGCAAGGATGTATGGAACACAATTTTCACAGTGGTCTGTTTTGAAAGCAGTCAAATAGACTTACTTGAAGTGTCTAACACATCGGGATAAATTCCTGGAAGACCTCTACATGGCACTTCCACTTGAGGGTTTGTCCAGGATCTGCTTAGTCTGTCCGTCACTGTTTCACTCTGATGGAATGTATGAGGCCTGAAAAGTCAAAACATGTTGCACCACAAGCACCGAGGCTGTCACTGCCAACTGACAAAGAAGGTATGACCTTGAGGTGTCCATAAGTGATTAAGCACTTTTAAGTTATGAACCACTGCCAGCATCTCTTTTACATTTATGTGCTTTGGTGTGTTTGAAGGACCCCACAAGCCTTGCACTAACACCCACGGATCATACCTCTCAACCTCTATGAACAAAAAATATGGACAAAGCATAAAATAATGTGGGGACAAAGGCCGAAAAATGATGACCAATATTAAATATTGCTCTCAAATTTAGAAGGTTGACAGAATAAGCTATGTGTTAGCATGCATTTTCTAAAGGATATGGAGTCAAACTAAAATGTTGGTCATTATTTACCGACTTCAATCCTCAGTGATTTGTCAAATAACACTATTTTTTTATGCGGAACAGACGAAAAATGAGGCAAAAATCTGGACAGTTGAGAGGTATGCCATGGACACCTCTCCCCACACAAACTCTGAAGACTGCATCTGGACAGATTGGACTGGGTCTGAAGAGAGAAAGGGAGTCCTGGACTCAGACAGCTGGTCCCTCCACTACTGCAACTTCTGTTTCACAACTATCAATACTGGTACCTGGAAATCCAAGGGATGAAGGTGCTGGATCCAATAATTCTTTTAAGCACCACTACATTTTTCTCATATGTAGTTTTTATCTAGTTGTATCGCGAGGATCATTGACACCATGAGGCCTAGAATTTTGAATAACTTTCCTGCTGAGGCCATGTCTAGAAGAGAGTAATGAAGGAAAATGCCCCAAGTCAGAATACTGTCTTCTGGCAAGAAGGCCATCAGTTTTACTGCATCTAACACCTAAGGAAAACAATTCATTGACAGGATGTGAGAAAGGAATTTTGAAGGTTCATCTGGGAAAGGAGGGATATGACCTTGCCCAAAGACTCCCAAGCACCCGGCTACAGAATCTGCATGCTCAGCAAGTTATCTAAATACATAAAAATGTGGATGTCTAGGGTTCTGCAATAAGCAACGACTAGGGCCAGACACTTTGTAAATACTGAAAAAGTACAGGATGTATGACCGTGAGAAGCACCTAAACAAAACAAGCACTGCTCGTGATGGTTTTTATGGGGAATCTGTGTCCCACACCTGCATTTATCCTTTCTGGATGACATGAAACCCCACAACACAAAAGTAAAACAAAAAAGATTAGCAGAATCCCCAATGAGGCACTTATGTTGAATAACTCAGAAGATGAGACAGATTATCAGAGATGGCATTCGAACTGGTGGCAAAGAAGTTCAGAGGACTGTATGTTCGGACATCACCTTTATGCCCAAAGCCACTGGAGGAGCATACATGTGGCATACGGCATACATTAAAGCAACCTAAAGGCTTTGGTATACTGGCCGGACATCAGGCCAGCCTTGGCAGGGGATCCCTAACAATGAGTACTGCAACAGCGATATGGAAGGACATCTAACAATGTATGCCAGTCACAGCAAATCTCAAAAAAATTCCTGAAACTGGGATCAATAGGAATACAAGCACCGTTGTGATCTAGTCTCCATGAAACAGTGGTCCTGAAGCAACTCTAGGACCAACTGCAAAATTTTGCATTTTGAATTTCAGAACTTTTACAAAGGTGTTTAGAAAAAGACAAATGTAGGACATGTCTCCAGTACTCCCTTTTGATACCAAAAAGATTCTGCAGTAAAATACTTTGTTTTTGAGTACCATAGGTACAGGTACTATCTATGTCCCTTGCTTCTCCCATCCGATACAGCACTGCAGGAAACTCTGGTCAGAGTCTGATGTATGGGTGGGAATTTCCCTGAAAGGAGGAGTTTCTATCCATTGCCAGGTGTATCCCCTCCACATTATTCTCAAAACCCATTTGTCTGAGATCTGTAGCCAGTCTGCATGGTTGAAAGAGAGCCAGGAGGAAAAGGAAGGACAAGAGAGGGGTAGGGGTGCACTCTGACTCAGCACAGTCATTCCTTTGCAGGTGGTTGATCCCTTTTCTGAAAGGAACCCCTCTTGTTTGGTCTCAAAGAATTACCCTGATGTAATTTCCTTTTGGATCCCTGACTTTCGTTTGGCTGGGATTTGTACTCGTTTATTTTGCCCCTAGAAGGAATATGCCTTGTTTGAAGAGAATGTGGGTACATGAAACATCCTAGATACCCCATGCATTAACTTCCATTATTCCACTGTTTGAGCATCTGTGTTAGAGGGACCAAACACTAATTTAGAACTTGAGGTACATTTAAAATTTCAGATTTTAAATCAGAGAAGTTATGATTAAATAACCAAACACACCAGATACAATACAACAGAAGTAGCAGTTTTTCTCAAGACTGAATCTGCATATTAAAGCATGCCTCTCAAACCATGTTTCAAAACCTGGCCTCTCAAACCACGTTTCAAAACCTGAATCAAATGAAAAACAATCACATTCATAAAATACTTTTGTTCTGCAGGTAAGGATACAGCATGTACACAATACAGCCATGACAATTTAACATTCTAAAGACTACACTACCAGACAGAGATCCTTTTCCTCTGAAAATCTAACCGTTTTCACTCTCAGGGGGGTGCTAGATTAGATGAAGCCAAAGACTTTTTGAGAAGGTAGCTGTGAAGACCACAGCTGGGTCAGCAGTCAAATGAAAAAAAGATAACAATCATATCCGAGGAGACAGTGTATTTTCTCTCACCCTTTTAGGGAATGCTGGAATAGATACTGACGCATTGCAGACAGCTTTACAATCATCTTCCAAGGCTGGCAATGGGGCGTGATGGCCACAGAACAGGGCATTTGTCCTCTATAAGGTCATATACCATGTGTAGCTCTAGGGTAGCTCCCAACTGCTCCAAAACAAAAACATCACTAAACCTAGCAAACACTTAAGCTCAGGTTCACCTTGCAAAGAACAATGGTGAACAGACTCTGTATCAACTAAGAAATCACCACTGTCCTTAGACTCCTCATCATTCTCTGAAAAAACAGAAAGATCTGTAGCCAAACTACCACCATATATGGGAACACAACCATCAGAATTGGCTATTTGCACTACACTCTTAGCCAAGGAAACCACATCTGCTTTATAAACCGCTACAATCAGATTATCAGCTGTATGATGACACTTCAGTTTATTTTTCTTGTGAACTTCACTACTGGATAAAATATCTGGGGACAGAGTATTATGTCTGGCAAGGGGATTCTTACCCAGACTCCTACTGCATCTACAGTGTTTGGTTCTACTATACCTGTGCCATGTACAAGAACAGTCCCACATAATGTGTCTAACCTATGTTACATAGTTGGCAGGCAAAGCCACACTAGAGGGAGACAGGGCAAAAGGTAAGCAGTTTGCAGGCCAAGCAGTGGCCCTGACAGAATCACTAACTTTAGGCTGAAGCATATTTTCATTTTATTTCTTTTTTGATGCAACTCTGTTAAATTATTCCAGCATGCATGCCCCACATGTCTTTAAGGGGATTGTTACTTCACAGTTTAATAGAGTTAGTAGATTAAATACTGATGATGCTACATTTAATTTACAGTTGGATGAGATGTCCAAAGAGTTTCTGGATAGTGGTTATGATTCTAAACTAGTTTTAGATTTAAAAAATAAAGTTTTAGTTAATAGGAAGACAATATTGAAGCCGATTTTTCTTGGGGATGATGTTGGTTCTGTTAACCTAGAATGTTCAAAAGTATGCACTAGGTATCTTACTAGTTATAATACCTTGACTTGTTTTGTAAAACAAATAATACAGAGGAATTGGGTTGTACTAATGGCCTCTAGTGAGATTAAAGACATTCTTGGTGACAGGCCTTTTTTCTCATATAGAAATATGAAGTCCTTGAAGAATATGTTATGTTACAAAGATTTTTCAGGCCTGTAGAGAGGACTTTTACCACTAAGCCCGGCACGTATGGTTGTTTGAATTGTTCCTGCTGTTCTGATATTGTGGTTGGTTGCAGTGATAAGTTCAAACATCCTATTAGTGGTAAAGTTTATCAGTTTAATTTTTCTACCATTTGTGTTACATCTAATGTGGTGTACTTAGCTAATTGTGTGAAATGTACTGCATTCTATGTGGGCAAGACCACTAGAAAGCTAAAAGAACGCATCATTGAACACAAATCGGAGATTAGAAGGGCCATTGACAGTAATGCCTTGTATAAGCACATAGTTGATTCAGGTATTGAGCATAGATTCTCTTTTAGAGTTATTGATGTAATACGGCCTCCTGCCAGAGGTGGTGATAGTGGTAATTTACTTGAATTAAAAGAGTATGAATGGATTCTTAGGTTGAACTCTGACCATTTCCCAGTTTTAAATAATATGATTACCTTGAAACCTGTTCTTGTTAAATTGCAACATACTAGGTTGCGATAATGTTATGTTTTTTTTAATGTTTTTTCTAATTTTTCTAATTTTAATGATTTGTTTGATATACTTGTGGTCACATGATTTTTGGACTGCTGGTCATGTGACTTCAGTGACCTGTATTTAAACCATTTGGTTTTTAGATTTGTTTGTATTAGTATTGAGGAAGGATTTTATCCGAAAGCTTTGCTATTATAAAGTGTGTTTTTCTCAGTTTTGGTTGTTATTCATATTTCCTTGCAGCATAGTATCCATCAAGTCAGGGGAGAGAAAGTACAGTTGCGTACACTTACCATAAATGTAGATGTTAGAGTGTATTCACTGTTGCATTCATTACATTTTGGTAATCTGCTGGCAGGTTGCCCTCAGTCGGCCTGATTAACAAAGCATTGGGTCTTACGTCAGTTGCTGTCCCTTCTTCTATGACGTCAGGTCGTCAGGGGTATAAAACATGCAGCAGATGCCATTACATCAGTTTTTCTTGCCCCAGATGTCAGGTGCCCCCCCAAATGGGAAGCAAATAAAATTAACACAGAAATATACCTCCAACCAAAAGCAAATACACCAAAAAGGCTTTTAAGCATAGTAAAAGAAAGTAGAGGTATAGGAAAAGAAAAACAGAGGGCTGGAGGGAGGGTAACCAAGACTGCAACAGTGAATACACTCAAACATCTATATTTATGGTAAGTGTACACAACTGTACTATGTTCTTAGTGTTTCACTGTTGCAGTCATTACATTTAGGTAGATTCCCAAAGCTACGGTTGGGAGGATGGATTTATACAGCATTAGGACCAGCTATAAGGCCCTGCAAGACTGCAGTGGCAAAGCCAGTTCTGGATTTAGAGAAAATTGGTAAATAATGCTTGGTGAAAGTATGTACTGAACTCTAGGCAGCGGCTTCTAGAATATCCCTGGTAGGAACACCTCTGAGAAAGGCTGCAGAAGTAGATGTTGCCCTGGTGGAATGAGATCCAATTCCCCGGGGGATAGGTTTTCCATGGTGCTTATAGCAGAAATGAATACAATGGCTTATCCATTTTAGAAATGGTTTGTTTTGAAATACACTTCCTCTCTGCCCCAGAAGCAAATGCCACTAGCAATTGTTCGGATTTTCTTCGAAATTTAGTTCTGTCCAAGTAGAATCTAAGTTGCCTGTGCACGTCCAAGGAATGCAGAATCAGTTTCCCTTTGTTTTGTGGATGGGGATAGAAGGTTGGCAAATGAATGGACTGGTTAAGAGCCACACTGGAAACAACCTTGTGGCATCAAGGATGGATTGGTCCTCAGAGATACCCTGTCCACATGAAAGATGATGAAAGGCTCCACTGCCATAAGGGCCTGTAATTCAGAAATCCTTCTAGCTGAAGTGATTGCTAAGAGGAAGGCCGTTTTCCAAGAAAGAAATTTTAAGTCTGCAGTAGCAGCTGGCTCGAAAGGAGGTAAAGTGAGCTTTTCCAAAACAAAGTTAAGGTCCCAGGCAGGAGTAGGAGCTTTCCTGGGTGGTCTCAAGTTCTTTGCCCCTCTGAGATACTGTTTGAGCAGGGGATGAGAAAAGAGCGGTGGGGTTCTGTGTTAGTGAGCTGAAATAGCTGAAGTGTGGATTTTAACAGAGGAAAAAGACAGGCCCTTGCGATGCATCTCAGTTAAGTATTGCAAAATCTGAGGTAAATTGGGCGCTGCTGTGCTCATCCCTAAAGATTGGTTCCAGGCACAGAATCTTTTCCATTTGTCAGCATAATATTTTCTACTAGGTCTTCTCGCCTCCAAGATGACAGTCACAGGTTTGCTGAGGGATGCTAAGAATGAATTTAAGTGATTAGCCAAGCTGCAAGGTTCAATGTTGGGAGCTGGGGGTGCAAAATTTGGTTCTCCTGCTGAGACAGTAAGGAAGGTGGTCTGAGGCAGGTGCCATGGAGATTTTTGTGACACTCTACGCAGGAGTGGGTACCAGTGTTGGCGTGGCCAGTCTGGTGCAATCAATCATTTTTGGTTTGCCCTGTTTGACTTTTAGCAGAACTTTGGAGAGCAGAGGCAGAGAGGGAAAGGCGTAGACTGATAGGTTTTTCCAGCTGAAGGACAGAGCATCCACTTTCCAGGCTTTTTTGTGAGGAGTCCTTGTGCAAAATTTGTCCAACTGCTAGTTGTGGGGGGAGGCAAACAGATCGATGTCTGGCCTCCCCCATTTGCTTATCAACATGTTGAAAATCCGTGGCTCCAGTTTCCACTCGTGTGGGTCCATGAGATTTCTGCTTAGTCCGTCTGCCAGTGTATTCAGTTTTCCTGGCAGGAATTGAGCTTGTAGTTGCCCTTGGTAGCTCAAGGCAGTGTTCCACAATGCCATGGCTAGTCTGCAGAGGGTATAGGAATGTGCACCCCCCTGTTTGTTTATGTACCACATAACTGTGGTGTTGTCCGTCTTTACCATTAGTTGTCCTGGATGAATGTAGTCCTTGAAGGCTGTCAGAGCATTCTGTACAGCTAACATTTCTTTTGATTGATATGTAGGTGTATTTGATTTGGTTTCCTTTTGCCCTGAATGCATTTCCCTGCCAGGTGAGCCCCCCATGCAAAGTCTGATGCGTCTGTAGTTAGGATTTGGGCGGCAGGGGGTAGTGTGAATGGCAGTCCCTTGCTTTGGTGGCAGGCCTCTGCCCACCATAGGAACTCCAGGTGTAGGCAAGGTATGATAGGAATCATTGTTTCCAGGCTGTGACAATGTTGACTCCATAGACTTTAAGTACCACTGAAGTTTCCTCATATGCAGTCTTGCATATGGAATTAGAAGAATGCAGGGGGCCATGAACCCCAAGGCTTGCAGTATTTGCCTTGCAGACAGCAGGGTTTTTTATGGCCACTTGTTTGAAGTAAGTTACCAAATGAATTTGCTTTTCTGGCTTGATGAAAGCCATCTGGGCAGTTGTATTCAAGCTTGCACCCAGAAATGTAATCTGTTGAGAGGGTATCAGTTGTGATATTTCGTTTATGGTGTACCCTAGACAAGTTAGAACCCTTTTTACAAACGCCAGATGATTTATAAGTATGGCCTGGTTTTCTGCCTGAATTAGAAAATCGTCCAGGTATGGATATATTTGAATATTTCTTTGCCTGCAAAATGCAATTACTGGAGCCAGGCACTTTGTGAATACCCTGGGCGCAGTAGACAAGCCAAAGGGCAATGCAGAGAACTGACATTGCAAGTAGCCTGCTCTGAAGCGTAGGTATCTTCTGCAAGATTCCATGACTGGGATATGCAGGTAAGCTTCTTTGAAATCTAGAGTTGCCAACCAGGCATCTTTGCCTAGCATAGGAAGTAATTGGTGAAGAGTCAGCATCTTGAAATTTGGAATGTCCAGAAAGGTGTTTAGAGTAGACCGGTCCAGAATTGTACACCATGATTTGTCTTTTCTGGGTGCCAGGAAACACCTGGAATATAAACCTTGCCCCTTTTCCTCTTCTGGTACCGGTTGAATAGTCCCCATGTTAAAGAGGGAAAGTACTTGTTTCTCAGCCTCTGCCCATGGATTTGTTGGCAGGTCTGGACACAGTTTGGTGTTGGCAACGTGTGGAAATGAAATCTGTATCCCTGGGACACTGTTTAAAACCCATTTGTCCTGGGTTATGAGTTTCCAGTTTTTTGCATGAAGAGCAATCTTTCCCCCCAAAGGGGTGGCTAAAAGATAAGTGCTTGGTAATTTTAAAGAAAAGTCATTAAGACTGTTTACCATAGGGGGGTGTCTTGTTATTTCCAGATTGGGACTGAAACCTGGTGCCTTTGCTGTGTCTGGGTTTGGCTTGAGTGGATCTGGAAAGAGCTGGAAAGGACCAATTCTTAGAAGGCCAGTGCCTACTAAATCTTGGAAGTTGCACTTGTAAGAAATCTTTTACAGTTTGCATAGATTTAGCTTTATCTTCCATCTTTTTTAGAACTTCTTCAGCCTTATTGCCAAACAGGCGGTCCTGATTTAAAGGAGCATCCAACAATTTTGCTTTAAACATGATCAGGCAGAGATTGCTCCTTAAGCCAAGCATGCCTTCTAAGCACAGACCCAGTAACAGCAGCCCTGCAAGTATAAACCTTTTTACCCCATCTATCCAGCACCCTGAAGTCTCTATCAGAAGGGGTAGGATTTTTAGCAGTAGAAGCCTTAATGCCCATGGGGCCCCTGAGAAATGGTTTCTGGGTCCGCAACAGGAATTTTGCAAAGGAACTTGTGGGACTCGGGAACCCTGTACTATTGGTAAGGTTTACTAGGAGCTGAAGGCAGGGAATCAGGGGCCATATTGGATTTCGAAAACAGATCAAAAATATCTAGTACAGGAGGTATAGCCAAAGGCCTATGCTGCAGTAGAAGGAAATCCCCAAGCCTCTTCTTAGATTCAGAAAATTCCTGACTTTCCCACTGGAAATGCTCCCTTAAGGTATGTAAAGTTTCCCCAAAAGAAACGTCCTCGGGGGGGGCAGAGGGAATGGAATCCTCTGCATCAGAATCCTCATAAGTAGGAATGGGCAAATCCAGGTCATTGGAAGAATTAGAAGAAACAGAGTCCTGATCAGAAGATTCATAGTCAAGCTCAGTCCTAGGCCTCTTAGAAGGGGGGAGTTTGACTACCCCTGATAAGAGTAATCAGTTTTTAGGCATAGGGGCCTGAACATGCAGCCTGGGCGTCGATTTTTTAGACATACAATTGAGATTTAGGCCTTAGAATAGAAGGTGGAGTCTGTTTATTATGCAAATCTGTATGCCTGAATATACCCTCAGAAGCCGGTGCCTGCGCAACAGCTCCGAACCCATCCAAGTTAGAGACATCCGCAGGTTCTATAGGTGAAGCATCTCGCGGCATACCAGACTCCGAATGGGTCTCAGCAGAGGCCTGTGAGTCAGAAGTAGTGGGTACTAGGGGCTGCAAAAGCGCCTCACTGAGTACCGGTGAACTGGTGACAGGCTTAGAAGCGTTGTCGGTGGTTTTGGACCTTGACGGCCTCTTTTTCTTTGCGTTTTTTTCGGAATTACGGTAGTCGGATGGCTAACTGACATTTCTGGATAATTAAACTGAGAACCAAAATATTTAGAGGCAAAAATGTACAAACGGATAGCGCGCCGATTAAATAAAGCACAAAACTGACAGCAAGGCATGTCGTGGTCAGGGCCTAGGCAAGGAATACAGTACAAATAAAAATCTTTGAGGTATTTGCTTTCCACAAGTAATGCAATTATTAACTTTTACTGACATCGGAAAGGAGCAAGAAAAAGTTTCCCCAACCGGGTACTTAGCTTCAAGTTGAAGACTTCGGTTCTGAAACTCGAAAATGAAAATTTCAGGAGTCGGCCAACTGCTTCTACTTCAGGCACCGCACAGCAAGAAAAACTGATGTAATGGCATTGGCTGCATGTTTTATACCCCTGACGTCATGGAAGAAGGGACAGCAACCGACGCAGGACCCAAGTCTTTGTTAATCAGGCCGACTGAGGGCAACCTGCCAGCAGATTACCCAAATGTAATGACTGCAACAGTGAAACACAAAGAACATCACCACCAGCCAGAATAATAAACTGACAGTATTAGATAATGTATCACAGAGAGCACTTAAATTTTTGAGTGATAAGTATATTCACACGCAACTAAATTCTGTCAAACTGTGCTGTTATCACAAAAACAGTTTGTATTCATAACTCTTTTACAACTGACGGAAATTAAATTATGTCCAGTACCCAAAGTCCAAACATCAAAGCTACCAATGTGTCAAGCCAGTGTTATAAAGTAGCTCCATGCACTCTTTCGGCTTTTCCCGGTTAGGGGTTGCCACAGCGGATCACCTGTTCGCTCATGATTAGCAATGGAGTTTTACAGTGTCAAGTTGCCAGCCCGGCACCCAACCTTCTACAGAAGACACACACGTACGCACTCAGACATAGCGCCAAATTAGAGTGTCCAATCCACCTACAGCATGTCTCAAAATTGGCATAAAATAATGTTTAGTAGCAATTTAAACCACATGCTAAATAAACTATATGCATTGAGGCACAGGACTTCTACTTTTACAGTTTCTGCCACTTGTTCCTCAATGCATAAAGTTTATTTAGCACGTTGTCAGAAATGTAAAATTCTATGTAGGGAAAACAAATAGGACATTTTGTGACAGAATAAGAGTATATCTACCATATCCGTAAAGGCAGTGGTTCTAATGCACTTGCCAAACATGTTAGTGAAACAGATAATTCTCATGTTTTAACAGGTAGAGTTTATGAAAACATCAGAGGTGGAGATACCAGAAATAGCAAACAAGATGGATAGTTCACTTGAGAGGGGACAGTGGTCATGGTTTAAGTGACAAAGTCCCACTCAAACCTATGTTAAACGCAAGACCATTTTTCAGATAATATAGGTTTTAGACTTTGATAGAATGTTATAGTTTTATACGTTTACAGTTTTACATGTGTACATATTTCTATTTTTTATATATGCTTTTGTATTTTACTGTTGCGACAACAATGAATGTGTTTTTAAGCAGCCTTTGCATGCATAAAAAGGGAAATGATGGTCCTGTTTCTTCAAAAGCAATGAGCTTACTGACTGGATAACGGAGGATAGTTTTTTTTATATTTAAACGGTAAAACCTTACTTTGGAATTACACCTGATGAAGCAGCATCTCTGCAAATGCACTTATGTCTGTTTATGGAATAAAGAAAGTTTTTTCTCTAAATACGGGATTGCCTGGCCATTTCTGAGTCAACTTTGTTTTTTGGAGACTACAGTTTTTTACTTTTTTCGACTTGGGACGTTGTTATTGCTGGTATTTATCCTCTTTTATTGTTTGGTAATTAGTTTATCTTTATACTGCTTTTGTTAATAAAAACTGTTAAGGAGATCCTTTTGTATAATTTGTTTTTCATTTCAATTGAAAACACTTTAGATAAGGCAATACGCACTTTAACTGAAAATCATGTTTTACCTTTCTTTTTCAGTCATCAATAATAGTGTAATACTGTTGACAAAATAAAATCTTGTCACTTAATCAAGTAATCTGTATCAATTAATTTATATTAGTTATCTTCATTGTGTCTAAGCCATGCAAGTCTCTTCAAAACTACCACGGATACACTGCTGCATTTAAAGTACTATATGCACATTACATTGAATGAAATCCAATTTTATGCACTGTATCAACATTTTTTTTCTAATCTATTGATAACACAATCTGTTTGAAACAAGACTAAGCTTTCTTAGATCCAATCTAAAATCGAACCTTTACACAAAACCATGGGGACTAAGAATTCAACACCCTAAAAGTTTTGTACTAAATGTCTATACATTTTCCGATTGGTTATAAGTAAATATGCAAGAGTGCCATCTTTCTCCACCATCACTAAATGCTGATAAATTTACAGCAGCAAGATCTACCTTATAAAACTTTTGTACAAATCCCATCTATTTAATGGGCACCGATGCACCCTGTCAATTTTGTCGGATCTGAAATTAATCTGATTATTAAAGGCTAGCTTTCAAAATGTGGTTTGTTTGGGTCTTTCAGCTTTTCCCAGTTAGGGGTCGCCACAGCGGAACTCCGGTCCGCTAATGATTGGCAGTAGATTTTTATGTGCTGGCTTGCCGGGCCTAACGCACAACCTTCAACAAAGGAACGCCCATTCACGCATGTCGCCACACAGACGACGCTCTGAGAATCGAACGGGCAACGGTAACTGTGAGGCGACAACGCTACTGCAGCATCACCACCACATTGTTCATTATTAATTTGAAAGAATATCTCTCTCTATAGATATATATATATATATATATCTCTCTCTCTATAGATATATATATATATATATATATATATATATATATATATATATATATGTGTGTGTGTGTGTGTGTGTGTGTGTGTGTATATATATATATATATATATATATATATATATATATATATATATATATATATATATATATAAATAATATACACACACTATGCCTTCTGACTATATGGGTTGTATCCTTTCTATGATACAACTGTCTGCGTTACAGAGCTCTGACTCTGTCACAACTACACTCTGACTGCTAAATGGCTAACCCCTTGGAGGGAAATTAGAAGTCAAAATGTAGAAAACTTTAGGACTTCTTGCCCATAACACAGAAAGAGCTGATCATCCTGAACCTTTAAAAGATGCATCACTAATAAAAATGTTAAATCCTAACTAGATATATACAGAAGTAAGGGTGGGAGTGGGGGCAAGTAGGTGTGGCTAGCAGCATTGAACATCTACCGTTATTGTAAGTGCAACTTGCACAACTGTTCTAGGTTCCTTATTCTCACTGTTGTAGTAGCCATTTGGCTACATGGGTTAATTACTAAAGCCTATGTGACCTGAGAGGAGGAAGATAAGGATCCAGAAGCCCTTGAAAAATGGTCCTAGCAAAGACCGTCCTGAACTAGCAAAAATAATCCATTCTGTAGTGCTTTTTAAAAGTATGTAGACAGGACAATGTTGCTGACTCTAGAATTCTTTTAGAGTCCTCCCTTTTTCAGTATGCCATTGTAGACACCAAGGCTCTAGGAGAATCTGCCTTGACACTGACTGGAATAGACTTACCATGCTAGTTATAACAAAATAACAGCAGAGGACAACCATCTTGAAATAGTCCTTTTTGGCATGGGTTGTTCCTGTTTCGCCCCATCATAAGAAATAAACAGATTAATTTTTCTAAAGGAGTTAATTCTGTCTAGAATATGTAGAATCCTTTCTCCAGCACTGGGAGATTGCTAGCTTGTTTCAAAGTAAACCGTGAAAGAGCTTTGAGTATGGATTCTTCATTTATGTTCAATGTTACCCTATCTGTATAGAAGGCAGATACGGTTTACCAACCATGAGAATTTGGAACTCTGATACTCTTCGTATAGATGTCAGAACAATAAGGAGTACAGTCTTCCACGTGATGAACCTCAAGCCCACCTGATGAGCTGTCTCAAAGAGAAATACTTAACTTTTCCAGCACAAATTTAAGATCCCAGAAAAGAGAGCACCTGTTTTCTAGGACACCCAAGATACAAAACTCCAAACCGAAAGGAAAGGATTCATGGGCAAACATGCTGAAATGGCCACAACATGTACTTTGTTATGGGAATAATAAAGGCTATAGGAAAGTAGCTCACAAAAATATTTCAGAAAGTACAGTTTTGTACCTACCATAAATGTAGATGTCCGAACTGGATAGCATCTGCAGTCATAACAACTGGGTTGTCCTGTCGTCAGGCAGCCCTTCAGTCGGCCGGATTCCAAAGTCCGGGTCCGGCTTCGGCTGATGTCGCACTTCACCCGACGTCATCTCTGTTGGTCTTCGGGTATAAAAGCATCAGCCGACGCCATTTTCCTCAGTGTTTCTTGCCCCAGATGCCAGTAGCCCTCTTGAAGGCTAAAATTTGGATAGATGCCAATGTTTCCAAAAGATAGAGGTAAACAAAAAAATAAGCATGTATGTACATATATACAAACAAATACACCATAAAAGACTCCCCCCCACCAGCTAGCTATTAGGAGGGTAAACACCCTAGGAGTACCACAGAGGGAAGGAGGGAGGGTAATCCTGACTGCAGATGCTATCCAGTTCGGACATCTACATTTATGGTAGGTACAAAACTGTACTATGTCCTTCATGGATGCATCTGCAGTCATAACAACTGGGTAGAATACCATAGCCAACTAGGGGAGGAGGATAAAAGTAGATTATGGTGTGTTTAGGATCCCTTTCAGTACAGCAGTGGCAAACCCTGCTCGGGATCTGGAATATAGAGGCAAATTATAATGCTTGGCAAATGTATGCACGGAGGTCCAAGTAGCCGCCTCAATAATGTCTTTGGTTGCCACTCCTCGTAAGAAGGCTGTGGTAGTGGCTGTTGCCCTTGTAGAATGAGGTCTTATGTTCTGTGGAATTGGTTTTCCATGGAAGGAGTAGCAGAATCGTATGCAATTTCCTATCCATTTGGAGATTGTCTGTTTGGAAATAGCTTTTCCTTCCCTTCCTGCTGCATAGGCTACAAAAGTTGGTCAGTCTTTCTGCTATTTTTGTTCTGTCCAAGTAGTAGCGTAGCTGTCTATGTACATCCAAGGTATGCAGTATTCGTTTCCCTCTGTTTTGTGGGTTGGGAAAGAAGGTAGGTAGGTGGATTGCCTGGTTTAAAGACACTCTGGATACCACCTTAGGCATAAATGTAGGATTAGTCCTCATGGACACTCTATCTTGGTGGAAGATTAGGAAGGGTTGCACTGCCATTAAGGCCTGTAGTTCTGAAATCCTCCTTGCTGAAGTAATTGCCAGTAGGAAAGCAGTTTTCCATGACAGGTGTTGTAGGTCTGCTGTTGCTGCTGGTTCAAAGGGTGATAGTGTCAACTTTTCTAGCACAAAGTTTAAGTCCCAAGCTGGTAATGGTGGTTTCCTAGGAGGTTTTACATTCTTGATTCCTCTGAGGAACTGCCTGAGCAAAGGGTGCGAAAAAACAAGTGGATCAAAGCTGTATTCTGCTGAAATAGCTGATGCATGTATCTTGATGGAGGAGTAGGACAGGCCTGAATGAAGAAGTTCGGCCAGATACTCCAGAATGTTAGGCATATCTATGTTTGACACATCTTTTCCTCTTTCCGTACTCCAAATGACAAACCTTTTCCATTTTCCAGCATAGTTCCTTCTTGTTGAAGGTCTGCGTGCTTCAAGAATAATGTCTTTAACTCTTTGGGAAAGTTCTGGATTAGCTGCTGCTATGTGATGTTCCATGCAGTCAGTTGCAACGTTTTAGGTTTGGATGTATGATGCTGTAGTTGTTCTGAGTTAACATCAAAGGCATCAGGGGTATTGGCCACATATTGTTCCGAGACATGCTCCTCAGCAGTGGGTACCAGTGTTGTCTTGGCCAGTTTGGAGCTGTCAGGATTATCCTTGGACGTTCTTCCTTGATTTTTAGTAGTACTTTGTGTATCAAGGGAAGAGGTGGGAATGCATATGCTGTTAGGCCTTTCCAGCTGAAGGAGAGTGAATCCACTTTCCATGCTAGTGGGTGGAATGTCCTTGTGCAGAACTTTTTGAGCTGGTGATTGAGAGGTGATGCGAATAGATC
Organism: Protopterus annectens; assembly: GCF_019279795.1. Lineage (NCBI taxonomy): Eukaryota > Metazoa > Chordata > Ceratodontiformes > Protopteridae > Protopterus > Protopterus annectens. The sequence continues at coordinate 56,888,647 of NC_056726.1, forward strand.
TGAGGCATTCCCCATTTCTTTGAGATGGTCTTGAAGATGTCCGGGTGCAGCTTCCATTCGTGGGCATCCGATGTGGTTCTGCTTAATATGTCTGCTAGAGTATTTTCTTTTCCCGGTACAAATATTGCCTGTAACTGGATGTTGTAGCTGAGTGCCAGGGTCCACAGCTCCAAAGTCATTCTGCATAGGGGGTATGAATGAGTGCCTCCCTGTTTGTTGATGTACCACATGACTGTGGTGTTGTCTGTCCTTATCAACTGGCCCTCTTGGAGAAATGGTTTGAACTTTTGGATTGCCAGTTTTACTGCCAGCATTTCTTTTAGGTTGATGTGCAGGTGAAGTTGATCCTGTGTCCACAATTCTTGCACGCATTTGTCCAGCATGTGGGCCCCCCATCCTAGGTCTGAAGCGTCTGTTGTGATGGTCTGGCTTGCTTGACATCTGCGAAAGGGTAGGCCTGGGTTTGACTGACATGCCTGAGCCCACCATAGGAACTCCTGCTTTAAGCATGGAATTAGTGGGATTTCTGTTTCTAGGCTGTGTCTGTGTTGGGACCATAAATTCTTTAGGTACCACTGTAGTTTTCTCATATGTAGTCTGGCAAATGGGACCAAGATTATGCATGATGCCATGAAGCCCAAGGCCTGCAGTACTTTTCTTGCTGTTAACTTGTTCAGTTTTGTTAGTGCCAAGAAGTAAAGAGGAGTTCTTTTGTTTTCTGTAGTCAGGAATGCCATTTGTTTTACTGTGTCCAATTCAGCCCAAGAATGTCCTTGTTTGGGATGGTATCAGCCTTGACTTTTGTAAATTGACTGTGTATCCCAGTGCTTGTAGCAAGTAAATGACCCTTTGTAAATCTGTTGTCAGCTTGCTTTTGTTGTCCCCTTGTAGCAGGCAGTCGTCCAGGTATGGGTAAATTTGAATTCCTGTAGTCTGCAATGGGCGATTACTGATGCCAGGCATTTTGTGAATACTCTGGGCGCAGTAGATAAGCCAAAGGGCAATGCTGAGAATTGATAGTGCTCTGATCCTGCAAGAAATCTGAGGTATCTTCTGCAGATTGGTCGAATGGGGACGTGCAGGTATGCCTCCTTGAGATCTAGAGTTACCAGCCAAGACTCCTTGCCCAGCATGGGAAGAAGTTGCTGTAGGGTCAGCATTTTGAATTTTGGGACAATGATGTATGTATTTAAGGTGGACAGGTCGAGAATTGGTCTCCAACTTTTTTCCTTTCTTGGAACTAGGAATAGTCTGCAGTAGAACCCCTTTCCTTGCTCTGCTGTTGGCACTCTTTCCACAGCTCTCATGTTTGCTAACTCCATTATCTGTTGTAGTGCCTCTGTTTTTTGATTTGGGGGTAGATTTGGCATTCCTCTTTTGACTGGTAAAGTGTGGAAGTGAAACCGGTAACCTTGATCTATGGTTTGTAAAATCCACTTGTCTTTTGTTATGTAGTGCCAGTTCTTTGAAAATAAGGTTAACTTTCCGCCTAGAGGAGCTGCTATTTGTTCCCTGGTAGGCGGATTTAGGGTTAAGTCACTGTGGTTGTGCTGATGTAGTGGCAGTGGTTGTCTGTGCCTCTGTTGTTACCTTGCCACTGTCGTCCTCTGTAGGCACCTCCTCTGGATTGGTTTCTGCCTCTGGAACGTCTATTCCTGCCCCTTTGAAATTTTGTGGAGTCAGGAAAGGACCAATTTTTGGCAGGCCAGTTCCTGCTAAACCTTGGGGGTTGAACCTGCAAGAAATCTTTAACCGTTTGAACAGATTTTGCCTTTTCTTCCATTTTCTTCATAACCTGCTGGGCAGGTGTACCAAACAAACTTGTCTTATCCATAGGAGCATCTAGCAACTTAGCTTTAACATGATCCGGTAAAGCTTGCTCCTTTAGCCATGCATGCCTTCTTATCACTGTGCCAGTCATGGCTGATCTAAATGAAGCCTCCAGTGCATCATAGCCACATTTTAAGGAATGGTTGCTAACCTGTTGTATGTTATTTACCATTTCTAATACATATTTCTTATCAAGAGATTCATCAGTGGTTAGTTTTTAGTTAACTGATCAAGCATAAACTCTTGGTATTGTATCATGTGAAACTGACAGTTTAAAGCTCTAGCTGAGAGAGTAGCTGAAGTGTAGACCTTTTACCCCATCTGTCTAATGACCTTGCTTCCCTTTCAGAAGGAATAGGGTTTTTAGCTATGGTCGGCTACTGCCTTGGGACCCTGGGATATAGTTTCGGGTCTGCAAGTGGGGCCTTGTAAAGGTGGTGATGTGCATCTGGCAGCCTGTAAAATGTGTCTGGTTTGGCAGGGGCTGGGGTAAAGAATCTGGAGCGGAGCAGACATCATTGAAAGCATCATCCACCACAGAGAGAACAGGAGGTATAGCTAAGGGCCTGTGCTGTGGGAGGTGCAGAAAGGTCCTAAGTCTTTTCTGGAGTCTGAAAAATCCTGTTGCTGCCATTGGAACTGCTCTCGCATGGCATGTAAGGTTTCCCCAAAGGAGAATTCTTCTGGTGGGGAAGGAGCTGGAATGGATTCTTCAGCATCAGAATCTTCAAAATTGGAGAAAGGAGCCTCTGGCTGGTCAGTTATGTCTGATTCGTCAGCAGAATCATCAGAGGACACTGGCTCAGGGGCTCTGCCCTAGGTCTCTTCTCTGGGGGCTGAGAGGCCCTGTCTGGGTGAGATTGAGATCCTCTAATTAATGAAATTAAATCTTCTGCCAAAGTAAGCATTTGAGAACTAGAAGAGGGCCTGGTTGTGGGGGGTTTAACAGGCACTGTCTTAGTAGTCTTGGCTGCTTTAGCCCTGGCGAAGGCCTTAATGGACATGGCTGCTGGAGGCCTAGCAGCACCACGTGCTGGGGTAGAGACATCCAAGGGAATGGTGTCTGATAAGTCAGTGGCAACCACCGTAGTGGATAAAATTTCTGAGGCCGATTCAAGAGTGGTAGCAGGGGCCTCAGTTGTAGCGATAGGTTCAGCTGTACTTTGATCAGTTTTCTCGGTTTCGGCCGAAACAGAGACACTCGCGGTTTGCTTAACCATGGTTTCGGCCGAAACCGCGAGTGTCGGTCTTTATCTTTGCGTTTTTTGGCAGATTGGGTAGTCGGAGGATCCGACGGCATAATGTACGCAAAATCAGAACCGAAAAACTGTTCTGCAAACTCCGACCGACGCCTAAGCGTTCGGTTGAAAGAAGCACAGGCCGAACAGGCTGCTACGTCGTGGGCTGGGCCTAAACAAGGCAGACAATAAGAGTGGAAATCTTTATGAGGTATTTGTTTCCCACAGGTTAAACAATTATTAACTTTTCTGACATCGGCTGAGGCAAGAAAGAGTCCCCACGGGTACTTAGCTTTAGAAGTCTTGAGTAGTATTCGGTAGAAGTAATCTCTGGATCCGACCGACCGGCACTTGCGAACAGCTTCTGCTTCGGGCGCCACGCGGCAAGAAAGACTGAGGAAAATGGCGTCGGCTGATGCTTTTATACCCGAAGACCAACAGAGATGACGTTGGGTGAAGTGCGACATCAGCCGAAGCCGGACCCGGACTTTGGAATCCGGCCGACTGAAGGGCTGCCTGACGACAGGACAACCCAGTTGTTATGACTGCAGATGCATCCATGAAGGACATCCAGTAACACATACTCCCATATGGGGCCTGGTTATCCTTGGTAATTGGCTAGGCACAAACAGAAAATCTTTTCCACTTACCACTATAACATTTCCTAGTTACAGGCTATCTTGTCTCCTTTAGTACCTATTGCACATCCTCATGAATGTGGTGCCTAAAAGGTATCAAAATTGAATCACCCAGGCAGTCAGCTGAAGATGCTTGAGACTGGATGCATCAAATTGCCCTTACCTTGTGCGAGTAGGTCCAATCTGTGAAGAAGCTTGTGATAACTGCCCTTAGCCAATTCCATAAGAAAGGAGAACCAAAGTTGCTATGGCCAAAAGGGAGCCACCTCAATGACTTTTGGAGAGAATTTCTGAACCTTCATAATTTCCCTGGATATCAAAGGAAAGTGTAGAAATTCATTAAGGAGCAATCCAGACCATGGGAATGAAAATGCATCCATTTTCCTAGTTTTCTTGCAAGGAGCCCTGGTGCAGAATTTCTTCAGGTGCCTGTTTTCAAAAGAGGCAAATGTACTTGAGGTGCTCCTCACAAATGGATCAATTCCTGAAAGACCCCCTTGTTCAGTTTCCATATGTGAGGGTCTGTCCTGGTTGTGCTCAGCTTATCTGCCATGATCCTCTGTCCTGAAGAAATATAAGGTGCTTGGCAAGTTAAGGAATAATACAGAGCTGCCTCGCAAGCCAGCATAGTCAGCCTGCACAAAGTGTAGGACCTGGTGCCCCCTTGTTTATATAATAGACATCACTATGGTGTTGACTGTAATCACCTCAAGAGGTCCTAGGGATCATATATGATAAAAAGATTTTAAGGCATGCATCACAGCCAGTCTGACATTTATTTACTTGCACTGATCTGGCTGAAGAGTTCCACAGACCTTGCACTTTTAACACCATAGAAACCACTTCACAAGCAGAGGCAACTGTAATTGAGATCTGAGCAGAAAATCAGAGACCTGGATATGGGTCCAATTGCTGTCAACATCAGTCCAGCTCCTTTTTGACAAAGCCCAAAACTGGAATATGACATTACAGAAGATGATGTGATGTCCATGTGTTTGAACTTTTCTCATGTGTAAACTGGAAAGAAGAGTCATGAGAATCATAGAAGCCATAAAGCCTCGGACCCAGAGATACTGTGTTGCAGAAGTGCGACAGTGACTGGAGCAGTTCAGAAAAGTTTCCAGATAAAAAAAATCTACCCTCACCTACCTAAGACAAGTCTTTTGCTGAAAGGTGTCTAGAAGGCAGCCCCAAAATACAATCATGTGTGACTAAGTCAAGGAGGATTTGTGTATATTTACGTTGAACCCCAGATTAGTTAGTAGAGACAAAACCCATGACATCTGGGGAAAAACTCTGCTTAAATAAGCAAGTCATCTAAATAGGAAAATATGTGAATGCCCTGCAGTCTGCGATGAGCTATAACTGGAGCTAGACTATTTGAAAACACCATTTGAACTGCAGATAACCCAAGCAGAGAGCATCTGAGAAACTGTCTATGGGAATATGGTAGATATAATGTTACCATAAAACTGAAAGGAAAGATGAGAGGAAACAGACACTGAAGGGTCACCATTCTGAATTGTGGCACTTTTACAAACAGACTGTAAAAGAAAGATCTAGAATGGTTCCTTGTGACAGATTTTTTGTTCGGCACCAGAAAAATTCTGGAGTAAAAGCCTTTCCCCTTTGTTTTAAGGCATGATACAATCTGTTGCCAAAGAGGAGTGTAGAAAGCAAGTTTCAGGAACAGATTTAGAAACAGAGAAAGATGCGGGAGGGAAGAAAATGCTGGCATAGTCATTCTGAAGTATTAGACTATCCCTTTTTTAAAGGATCTCTGTTTCTTGTTGTTCCTTTTCAGCCATATCTTTTGTTGTTCCCCATTTGCTCGAAGGTTGCAAGGATTGTTTGTTTTGCCCATTAAAGGGAGTAGAAGATTTGGAAGATGTGCAATAGGGGACACACTCACTGAATTTATTTCCATCTTTCAAATTGTTTGATGACCTGAGTAGCAGACAGGCTCCATAGCTAAAGTAGAACTTAAAATTTCAGATTTGCTTCATCAGCAAACTTTTGGTTATGTAACCAGACATGTCCCTTCAAAACTGCAGCATACGCTCTTCAAAGCATGCTTAGATACTTGGGAAAGATTAGAAACAGAATTCAGAAAGGAGCTACCTTTTGAAGGAAGTGGGGCAGAGTATTCCCCAAAAAAAGTCTGCACAACTCAAAATAAACTTCCACATATGTACCTGGTAGTTAAGAATTCTGTACACTAAAAGTGGAAGAAAAGAAAATGTATTACCAAATCTGTTCAATACTTTGCCTTGTTTATCCACAGGTGACCAAAAGTCTGTTTTCAGCTGCAAAGACATTGAAATGTCAGTTGTGTCTGATCTAAGACCAGTTTTTTTTTTTTTTTTTTTTTTTTTTTTTTTTTTAGGTACAGCAGCAGAAAAGATCCCTTCTGTAGCTGAAAAAAATAAGTCTGATTGCTGTTGAGCACTGCTGGAATGAGTAGGTTAGATGGTAAGTTGTCAGACAAGTGCTCACAAAAAGACACAAACAACACTTCCCCACATAGTCCCCTTTCTACTGTAAAAGCATAAGCAGCACACAAAATCCTGTAAGAAATAAAGCACTCTACCTAAAAGCACACAAACAAAAATACAGCAGGTAAATTGTCAAGAAGTGTACACAACTAACATTCACAAACATTTCCTGCCTAGATAAAACAGCTTCCAATCATTAAAGTTACACAAATAGTTAAATTTATCAGAAGCAGCACATATTTACCATAAAAAATCACCCCAAAAGCAAAGACTTCCAACCCCAAACGAAAAATAGCAATCCCTGACAGAAAACATCCGATACAGAGAAAAACTACCAAGTTTTTTTAAACAGGAAATATCACTTTTAGAAATAAAAAATTATAGAAATATTTTCTTTAAAAGGGCATTAATTTCTCTGTGGAAGGGATCATCTGTGAGGACTTATCTGCCAGAAATTAAACTTAAAGCCATTTACTCCTCCTGTGAAGCCTCAGATCTGCTTCCTCTCAAGGCAGCAAGAAAGTAGTGAAGTATGCTACACTGTTTGCGTCTTTCAGCTTTTCCCGGTTAGGGGTCGCCACAGCGGAACTCCGGTCCGCTAATGATTGGTAGTGGATTTTTACGTACCGGGTTACCAGCCCTGACGTACAGCCTTCGACGAAGGCAAGCCCATTCACGCATGCCTCCACACAGAAGACACTTTAGCTGAGAATCGAACGGGACAACGTCTTGCTATGAGGCGACAACGCTACTGCAGTACCACCACCGCAGTTCTACACTCTGGATGCGATTTCTCTTCAAATGGCTAGCCAATTGGCATTCAGAGTGTAGGTGTGAGAGGGAGCCAGCATTGTGAAGCTGGCTGGCTGTTGTATCAAAGCAGGATATAATTCATATAGCCAAAAGGCTACTGCAGTAATGAGAATAGTTTCACAGTTAAATACTAAGATAGCTAATGTGTGCAATTTTAAGCCTAAACTATTTTTCTTCTAAAGTTGAGAATCAAACCACGAACTTTGTGTCTGTGAGGTAAACTCTAAGCATTATACCAACCCCCAACATTATATCACCCCAGACAGGACTCAACCCCACAATTCCTGGCTTAACAGACCAATGCCTTATTTATTAGGATGTAAGCTACATGTCCTGCCACAACAGCACAGACTACAAACCTTCTTAATGTAAAACAACTGGTCTGAAGCCCAAGTGCTTAAACCAAAAGGCTTAGAATGAGTTACACCAAGCAGTAATAAATACAATGGAGTAGTTTTAAGATGACGCAAAAGCAAAATAAAGTAGGAAGAAACAAATACAGTACAGATGAAAAAAGTGCAAATATTTTTGAGTGAGCAAATTAGATGGGCCCAGGAGTAGTATGCAAATGCAAATTTACAAGAGGAGTGGGCAGTTTCAAAGCCACCAAGATTAAAACAAAAACAAAAGCAGGGAGGGTGGGTGGAGAACTAACTGAAAAAAAAGAGCCACAACTTCCAGCTAGATAGTATTCAATGCAACACAAATAAATCAATTAAAATGCTGTATTTGAAAAAAATTGCAGATATCCCCACTTATCACTGGCTATTCAAGAATTCTAACAAGCATTAACTGAAAAATATAAAGCCACAACTTCCAGCTCGATAGTATTCAATGCAACACAAATAAATCAATTAAAATGCTGCATTTGAAAAAAGTGCAGATAAAGATTTACTTAAATTCACCTATAGTTCCAGTTGATTTGATTTCATGTAGGTCTTCGCTGGCCAAAGCTCAGAGTTTAAGCAGAAAATAATCCAAAATGTACCACTAGTATAAGGCAGAAACCGAATAACAATGAAGTGAAACTTCCCCCACTTATCACTAGCTATGCAGGAATTCTAACAAGCATTAACTGAAAAAACAGAGCCACAACTTCCAGCTAGATAGTATTCAAAGCAACACAAATAAATTTAAATGCTGTATTTGAAAAAAGTACAGATAAAGATTTACTTAAATTCACTTATATGTCCAGTTGATTTGATTTCATGTAGGTCTTAGCTGGCCAAAGCTCAGAGTTTAAGCCGGAGGCAAGGAGGCTTTGCCCCAAACCCCTTAGAAATTATAATTACTTCTAAAGTTGTACCACCTTAGAAAGAGAAAATTAAATGGGAGTTGACCACTTAAATATTTATTAACCACTCTAAATAAACTCCATATGCACAGGCAATGCTAAACTACAATGTCTTTACAGTATTGCCTTCCTCTTTGAATTACTGTCAGAAAATACAAATAAAACAAAGTACATGAAGTATGTGTTCCCTTTTCCAGAAGAGTTTTTTTTATATTGACAATATGACACCAATGGAATTCCTGCAAGAAAATCAACTATTAATAACCCTCGATACTATCCTACATATTGCCTTATGTTCATGTTGTATGACAATGCCATCAAGCTTTAAAGAGCTACTACTGCAGACAATCTACAAACAGTATCACCTGAATCTTAACTGATGGTACTGTGCTGCAATTCTGTGGAAGGGCTGAAGCAAAGGCAGAGACATTAACCTGCATGACTGCACACTTAGAGCAGTTAAACTTTCCAGATGACTCAGATTCTCCAGAAAGGCCTTCCAAACAAAGTGGTGTCTGGACCGTGACCTCAATGTAAATGCCAGGAAATTTAGTAATTTCTCCTTTAAGCACACTTGAGCAACCACAGCCCTAACATGTAGATACCCCTTTAAAAACTGACATGCTTTATTAGGGACCTGGGAGCTTTCACTGGCAATGAACTATACTTTGATCCACTTTGTTATGAAATCCTTTTATCTAGCCAGACTAATGACCAGAGGTCTACTTTCTGGATCTAAAGTCATCATCCTTCTCTAACTCCTCTTTTATATGACCCATAAGAGAATATAATGCCCCTTTGAGTAGGTAGATAACTAAATACATAACTCAAAAAGACTTCATTATTTCCTCACTAGAAGCATTAAGAGCAAGTCTTCCTTGTGCTATACAGACCACCTTAAAGCACATTCTCTTCTTTGTATCCTACAGACTCTTGAGGGGTGACCTCTGCCTCATCTACAATGTCTTGAAAGATCAACTCTGACTCCCTACACATTCACAAAACAAACACTGCCTTAGTTACCCACTGGTAGCTGAATGCTTTGGCCAAGTCAAGGCAGGCAATGAGTACCGTTGTCTACATCCATAGTTTTGGTGACTTTCTTGAAAAACTTCAAGTTGATTAGACATTATCTACCTCTGACAAAACAAACTGTGCTGGATCGTATGTCTGAAGGTCTTCTATTTATAATATCCATGATAATTCTTTCCATGGGTTTACATACGAGACTCGTCAAGACAGTTTGGTGGGGTTTGAAATTTTGCCAGGAGGTTTGCTTTGGAATAATTCCTAAATGTTTGAGGGTTAGATGGGGTCACAGGTTTTAATTTAATTTCAAAGGAAACAGCTTTATGGCCTGACCTGACAAGCAAGTGTAAAGTTACCCCATGTTTGAGAGGATCAGGTTGAGGATGCAGGCAGCTCTAGTGGGTGTACAGACTAGCTGGCCCAGAGCAATTTTGTTAAGGAACAGGAATCTCTGAGCCTGTGTACTTGAAATTATGTATATTTCCCAGTTTATAGTGGGACAGCTGAAGTTATTCAGGAGTAGAGTGTCACTCTCAAAATAGAGGGACTACAGTTCATTTAAGTACATGGTATGGGTGCCCTGGGTCATAGAAGTGAGAGCTACAGTTTACAATGATATTGTATGGGACTTTGTTTATGGTGAGCTGGACATGCAGAAGCTCATATGCATTGTTGCTGCTTCACCAGTCTTAAGGTGGGACTGTTTTAGATAAATGTTGAGTCATCTCCACCTTTTATCCCTTCCTGTGCATTAGTTGGTCTAATGTGTGGATGGCATTACAGCTTTGCAAAACCAGGAACATTGGTGGCTTTAAACCATGCCTACGTAACTACACAAATGTCTACATTCTTAAGGGCAATGACAGCCTGCAGGTAGAAGTCTGTTCAGCCTCCTTGCACTGAGCAGTTATATCTTTAGATTACTCTGGGTTGGTTTCGTTATGTTGGAAGGCTTATTTGGTTGGTGTGCCTAAAACAGCACTATGGGGGTGGACAAACCTTTAGCCAAATTCAAAAAACAAAGCGGATAGGTGCAGACCGTCCCGGTAAAGCAGTGTGACCCATCAACCATATCCTTCCAAGAGGACAAATATTGTATCCCCTTTGAATGACAACAAAAACTAAGCTAATTGGCAAGTCAATCAGCCTGAGCTTATATTGCATTACTATCAAAGAAGTTAAAATGCTTATCAGTGCTACTCACACCAGTCTAGTGAACACATACTTCAAGAGCTACATCATAGCTCACTTCATACAGTCAGAGTTGCGCCTCAGGTCACTTACACACATATGCACTTGAGTTCAATGATTTGAGTGCATGGGTGATATGGCGGATCCTGGCCCTGATAGGCAGCTAACCATGAACCCCTCCTTGTTCAGCCAAGTGACTGAACATTGGTATATCTCACAATGGAATCACCCATGACTACAACATTTGTTCGTGTGGAGGTTTGCTTTATGGTCTTGCAAGTTGAAATACCATGATACCACTATGTCATAATGGATGTTGCTTTGGTAGAATATTTGTGGGGTTGCTGAGGATCGATGTTGTTATAGCTGCATGTGAGAGGTGATTTGAGTAGATTACTTTTAAGAGCATCAGTATAAGTGATGAGTCTGTGTGTTTGGTCTTTAGTGTGAGTACTGCGTAAAGTGTGGTGTTTTGTGTTTTTGATAAACCTGTTTGGTAATTGTAGTGGCTGTATGCGAGATCTATGACTCCACTGATAATACACCATTACATCTCTCACACACTATATCTAATGGTTTAAGAACTGCATGGTTGCCAGTAAATATGAAACAATTTCTACATTGTCTCACATTGCCCACTTCCACCAAGATGGATGCAGAGACAGGAGGAAAGTGCACATCACAGGTTCATAAGTTAGTACTAGGCTAAATGCCCTTGTGGGCCATTTCAAGCCTAGCCAATTACCCCATGTGAGACTCAAACCCTGCACTGTGTGTCTGCAAGGTAAACAGCTTAACCATTATATCATCCTCCCACCCCTTGGTTTCAGATGTTGCTCTATGGATTATAAGAGGTACTGTACTGGGGAGGTCCAAAATAGGTTTACTTGGGTCATATTTAAATGAAATTGCAGTATTAAGACAAGACTGCTGGAGCAATGCTCTTCTGTGCACAAACCTCACCAACAGGGTAGTAGAGTGGTTTATGGCAGGATTGCTTGGCTGCTGTTTCTCTAAGAAAATACAGTTATGCAAGCTGCATTTACCCATAACAGTAGATGTTTGAATTCTTCATTGCTGCAGTAGCCTTTAGGCTACATGGGTTGTGTCTTGCCTAAGACTCAACTGGCCAGCTACAAAAAGCTCTGGCTAACTCCCACACTTCTACTCTCTGACAGCTGATTGGTCAGCTCTGGGGAGGGAAAATCAGCAGAGTTGAAAATCTTCAAGATTTTCTTGCCTAAAATATTAGAATACTCATCCTTAAGCACACAAGAAATAAGCTATTTCCAAACAGTAAGTCTATTTACTCTTAGGGGATGATGCATGGGTGCAGCTACTGCAGCAGTGAGGAATTTGAACAGCTACTAGTGAGGAATTTGAACAGCTACTATTACAGGTAACTGCAACTTACAGAACTGTACTGTGTTCATATGGGTTGATTACCAAATCAAATACATTTTAGGAAGAGGAAGGATGTGGGGCCCAATGTTCCCTGGAGAATGGGCCTAACAAAACTAGTCATGGCTCTACAAAAATAAGACAAATTGAAATGTATTGTATAGGATTACCACACTCACACACTCACACAGCTAGATAGATAACAGATATACAAAAATATAGGACCATGTAGCTGACTCTAGAAAGCTTCTAGAGTCCACCCTTTTCCAATATGTCATTGAAAAACTCAAGGCCCTGTGAGGGTATGTCTTAATACTGTCTGGAAATGATTTACCAAGCAGTGTATAACAAAAGGCAATAGCAGAGAACAAATAACTGGAAATTGTTTGACACAGGATGCCCTTTCTACTCAACATATAAATGGCCAACTGGGATGTCTAAAGGACATGGTTCTGTCAAGTCAAGATAGCAGCTGAGCTCCTCATACATGTCCAGAATATGTTGATCCTTTCTCAATAGTTCTGAGGGTTAGTATAGAAAACTAGGAAATTTATGGCTTGGTTCAAAGAAACTCTGAAACAACCTTGGGCATGAATGAGGGATTTGATTTTACTGATAACACTATTTGGTCTGCTTTTGAAATAGGGTAAAACACCAAGACAGCTTGCAGCTCAGATACTCATCTTTTAACTGTCAAAGCAAAAACAGTAATGTGTGTAAAGAAAGCTAAATTTGCCTGATGTGCAAGTTCAAAAGGAGATGTGATGAACTTTTCCAGAAGACAGACAAAAACCCAGGAAGGAGTAATCTGCTTGTGAAGTGATCTCAGGTGTACACTCCTTTCAGAAACTTTTTACTAAGAAAACACTGAATTAAAAAAAAAAAGAAAACAAAGGAAAAAAAAGATCCATGGGTAGACATACTAAAATGGCCACAGGATATACCTTAATAAAGTAGTGTGAAGGCCACAGGGTAGCAACTCACAAATATTTGATCACCAGTGGCACAATCCCAGGCAGGGCCCTGGTTATTGTGTAAACACCAGCTACAAAAATCTTCTACATGTCGACATACCATTTTCTAGCAGGAGGATTTCCTGCCACCTTTAGTACCTGCTGCATGTTCTTTAAAAAATGAGGTGCCAAAAGGTATCAGTATCCAAGACAGATAACTGAAGATGTTTTAGTTTGGGGTGCATCAAACTAGTCTTGTATGAGTAGAGCCAAATGGCAAAGAAACTTATGGTAACTGCCCTTGACCAGTTCCATAAGAATTACTAAAACTATTTTTATAGCTTGGTTTTACATTCCTGATAAAGTCACTACTCATACTTGTAAAATGGAATTTAATTGTATGAAATCAACAGTTAAGCACTTTTGTTCATAACAGAACTTCATCAGAAAGTACAGTTTTGTACCTACCATAAATGTAGATGTTCGAAGATCCACATTGCTGCAGTCCTTACACTTGGGTAGTCCGCTGTCCTCGGTCGGCCCGAATATGAAGTATAAGGCTGATGTCGGTCAAGGCGCATTTGACTGACATCAGGACGTCAGGGTACAAATGCGCATGACCGACGTCATATCCTCAGTCTTTTCTTGCCCCAGATGTCAGAAGACCCTAAACATAAAGGTCAAAACCAAAAGACAGCAAACAAACAACCAACCACCCCCGCACTAGTTATATGTACAATATATACAATATACACAATATTTACAACCCAACCCACACAACCACCTCTAACTACAGAGGGGAAGGAGGGAGGGTAAATTGGACTGCAGCAATGTGGATCTTCGAACATCTACATTTATGGTAGGTACAAAACTGTACTACGTTCTTCATCTCGCATTGCTGCAGTCCTTACACTTGGGTAGAATCCCAAAGCAGAGGTAAGGGAGGATGGCCAAACTACAAGGAAGCAGGAGCTGCCAAAATGCCCTGCAAAAGAGCAGTGGCAAAACCAGCCCTGGATTTAGAGTAAAGTGGTAGGTGATAATGCCTAGAGAAAGTATGCACTGAACTCCAAGTAGCTGCCTCCAAAATATCCTTGGTTGCCACTCCCCTCAAAAAGGCTGTCGAAGTGGCAGTAGCCCTAGTGGAATGAGGCCTAATCCCAGCTGGAATCTCCTTGCCATGATGGGAATAACAGAAAGCAATGCAAAACCCAATCCACTTAGAAATAGTTTGTTTTGACACAGGCTTGCCCTGAGAACCCAAAGCAAAAGAAACAAACAACTGCTGAGACTGCCTGAACCCTTTAGTCCTGTCCAAATAATATTGCAACTGCCTGTGTACATCTAAAGTGTGCAAAATCTTTTCCCCCTTATTTTGGGGATTTGCATAAAAAGTAGGCAAATGAATAGTTTGGTTTAAAGCCACACTAGAAACCACTTTAGGCATAAAGGAAGGATTAGTACGTAAAGATACCCTATCCTTATGGAAAATCAAGAAAGGCTCAACCGCCATAAGGGCCTGCAATTCAGAAACCCTTCTTGCAGAGGTAATGGCCAACAAAAAAGCAGTCTTCCATGATAAATATTTCAACTCAGAAGTAGCTGCAGGCTCAAAAGGTTGTAGAGTGAGTTTCTCCAACACAAAATTGAGATCCCAAGCAGGAGCAGGAGCTTTTCGTGGGGGTCTTATATTCCTTGCCCCTCTAAGAAATTGCTTGAACAAAGGATGAGAAAACAATGGTGGGTCACAATCATAGTGAGCCGAAATTGCTGCAGCATGAACCTTAATAGAAGAGAAAGACAAACCTTTGTCCAGTAACTCAGTAAGATATTGAAGAGCCACACTCAAATTAGGCCCAGAAACATCAAAATCTTTTGCTGCACTCCAAAATAAAAATCTCTTCCATTTATCTGCGTACACTTTCCTTGTACTAGGCCTTCTAGCTTCCAAAATAACATTCAAAACTTGCTGAGGAAGTGGAGGCCCACTATGGTTCAAAACAGAATATGCCAGGCTGTTAGGTGCAGAGAGTGAAGCTTGACATTGAGCAAATGGCTGTCCTCCTGTGACAACAGGTGTGGAATCGAAGGCAAAGGCCATGGAGGCTTCCGTACTAGACTTCTCAGTAATGGGTACCAGTGCTGTCGAGGCCAATCTGGAGCTATTAAAATCATCCTTGGCTTGTCCTGTCTGACCTTTAGAAGTACCTTTGGGAGGAGAGGCAGAGGTGGAAAGGCATACACATGAAGATTGCTCCAATTGAAAGAAAGAGCATCCACTCTCCAAGCTGTGGGATGAAACCTTTTTGAGCAAAACTTTGGCAGCTGATGGTTTAGTGGAGAAGCGAACAGATCTATGTCTGGAGTTCCCCATGACACTGTCAATTTCTGAAATACATGAGGATCCAATTTCCACTCGTGGGGATTCATAATTCGTCTGATCAACACATCTGCTAAGGAGTTCTGTGCTCCTGGCAGAAACCTTGCCTGAAGATTGAGCTGTAAACTGAGAGCAGTCTCCCACAAAATCATTGCTTGCCTGCATAGAAGATAAGAATGCGTTCCCCCTTGCTTGTTGATGTACCACATGACAGTTGTGTTGTCTGTTAGAATCAACACCTGCCCTGGAAGAAGCAACTCCTTGAAAGCTATTAATGCAAACTGGACTGCTAAAATCTCCTTCAGGTTGATATGTAGATGTTGTAGTCTGGCAGGCCACTTGTCCTGTATCCACTTTCCATTTAGATGAGCTCCCCAAGCTTTGTCTGAGGCATCTGTCGTTAAAATCTGACTCGCCTCTGGCCGGGTCACAGAGAGTCCCTTGTTTAGGTGACATTCCTGAGCCCACCACAAAAATTCCTTTTGAATGCAAGGTATTATTTGAATGACAGTGTCCAGATCCTGGCAGTGCTTTGTCCATACATTTTTGAGATACCATTGCAGCTTCCTCATATGCAGTTTGGCATTGGGAAGCACCAGAATACAAGATGCCATGAACCCTAAGGCTTGAAGGACTGTCCTTGCAGTCAGCCTGGACTGATGAGATAGTTGATGGAAGTAAAGGGATAGACTCTTTTGTTTGTCCGGGGTTAAAAAGGCCATCTGGGATGCTGTATTCAGTCTCACACCCAGAAAGCACATGTCCTGAGAGGGTACTAGACTGGACTTTATTTCGTTCACAGAATACCCCAGGCATCTTAGCACTGCTATCACATATTCCAAATGATGAAGAAGCTCTTCCCTTCCTTGAGCCAGAATCAGGCAGTCGTCCAAATAAGGATAGATCTGTATTCCTTTTAGCCTGAAGAAAGCTATCACTGGAGCCAGAACTTTCGTGAACACTCTGGGCAGTAGATAAGCCAAAGGGCAATGCAGAGAACTGATAGTGAGAAGTCCCAGCTCGAAACGCAGATACTTCCTGCAACTTAGTCTGATAGGAACATGAAGGTAAGCCTCCTTGAGATCCAAAGTTACCATCCAATGATCTTTGCCCAGCAGAGGTAAAAGCTGCTGTAACGTCAACATTTTGAACTTGGGAATGTCCAGATAAGTGTTGAGGGTAGATAAATCCAAAATTGGTCTCCACGTGTTCCCCTTCTTTGGTACTAGGAACAGGCGAGAATAAAATCCTAGGCCCACTTCTGGCATAGGGACCGGCTGTATGGCCCCTATTTGGAGCAACAGAGAAACTTGCTTGTGAGCCTCTATTCTTTGTTGAGGAGGAACGTCTGGCATGCCTTTGAAAGGAGGCAAGGTATGGAAATAAAACCTGTAACCGTGGTGTATGATATCCAATACCCATCTGTCTTGGGTAATTAAACTCCAATTTTCTTTGAAAAGTGCCAACCTTCCTCCCAAAGGAGCTGCCAGACGAGAAGGCTCTGGCAGCTGAAAAGGTAGGTCATTGGGTCTGTTTACGAAAGGACTGACCCCTGCCCTCACCGAAGACTGTGCAGGAGAACTCCCTGTTCTAGGCCTGAAAGAGCCCTGAGCTCTGCCCCTACCACGTCTAGATCTACCCCTAGACTGGGAATCATAAGAAGGATACGTCCACCCCTTAGTAGGCCAATTTCTACTAAACTTTGGAGGCTGGACCTGCAAAAATCTTTAACAGTCTGCATAGACTTAGCCTTGTCTTCCATTTTCTTTAAAACTGCCTCAACAGGAGGACCAAACAACACGTCAGATTGTAAAGGAGCATCTAAAATCCTTGTTTTAACATGTTCAGATAAATTTTGATCCCTCAGCCAGGCATGCCTGCGAAGAACTGACCCAGTGGCAGCCACCCTAGGCGAGGCCTGTACAGCATCAAAACCACATTGCAAAGAATGCTTACCCACCTGTTCAGAAACATGTACTAAATCTTGCAACTCTTTACAATCAATACCTTCTGCCAGAGCATCAACCTTAGACTTCAATTGTGAAAGGAGATAGTTTTGGTATTTCAACATGTGAAACTGGCAATTCAAAGCCCTCATAGCAAGAGTGGAAGAAGTATAAACTTTCTTTCCCCATCTATCCAAGGCCCTGGCCTCTTTGTCTGCAGGAACCGGATTCTTAACAACAGAAGCCTTAACACCTTTAGGCCCCTGGCTAACAGTTTCTGGGTCCGCCCTAGGACTCTTAAAAGATACTTATGAGCTTCAGGCACCCTGTAATACCTATCCGGTTTAACAGGAGCAGGAGGCAAAGAATCAGGATTAAGAGAAGCCTCTGTAAAAACATCTTCCACTACATCCAAAACAGGAGGTATAGCCAAAGGCCTATGCTGGGGTAAAACAAAATTCCCTAAGCCTTTTCCTGGAATCAGAGAAGTCCTGACCTTCCCACTTAAAATGCTCCCTCATGGAATGAAGAGTTTCTGAAAAGAAAAATCCTCAGGAGGAGAAGCAGAAGGAGTAGAATCATCCACATCAGAATCAGAATAAGGAAAGTACTCCCGCAACTCGTCAGCCGAAGACTCTGAAACATCTGAAGCCTGCTCAAAACTCCTAGCTCAGGCTCCACCCTAGGTCTCTTATCAGGAGGGCATAGAACCCTAATCAAAGTAATCAAATCTTCTGCCATTTTAAGCATATGCTTCTTGGGCACAGTTCCTGAAGAGCTAGGGGTAACACCAACTGAAGCTAAACCTGGCCTGCCCTGGGAGAAGCCTTGGAAACAGAAGGAGAGGGCCTAACCACCCTAGGCAGGGAGGGGAGTATAGTAACCTGAGAAGCCCCATCAGCCTGGCCTGCCTCCTGAGAGGCCACATCCTGCAATAACAAAGTCTCTCCCTGGGATCCCAAAGAAACCTCCGGTGGAACCACCGGCTCCACCGACACCTCTAAAGAACCGGCGTCCGGTACTGGCGGTTCCTCTAGCCTAGGTTTAACTGCTTTGTCCTTGCGCTTCTTCGAAGAAGCGGGCGTCGGAGCATCCGACGGCATTTTATAATTGCACCGCTTCCCGAAGACTAACCTGGCACAATCTAATCTTCTCTTAATAGTGCGCTTATTGAATCTAGCACAAGAGCGACACCCAGCAACGTCGTGCTCAAGCCCTAAACAAGGAATACACAAAGTATGGTAGTCTCTATGCGGTATCTGTTTCCCACAAGAAATACAATTATTCACTTTTTCTGACATCCGGTAAACCACTGAGGCAAGAAAAAACTAAAATATTCCCCAACGGGGTACTTAGCCAACTTTGACTCTGTCTGAAACTCCGAAATCGAACAATTTCAGAACGCCAACCGGCACTTGCAACGCTGCTTCTGCATCGGACCATGCGGCAAAAAAGACTGAGGATATGGCGTCGGTCATGCGCATTTGTACCCTGACGTCCTGATGTCAGTCAAATGCGCCTTGACCGACGTCAGCCTTATACTTTGATATTCGGGCCGACCGAGGACAGCGGACTACCCAAGTGTAAGGACTGCAGCAATGTGAGATGAAGAACATCTTCCTCATATGCAGTTTGGCATTGGGAAGCACCAGAATACAAGATGCCATGAACCCCAAGGCTTGAAGGACTGTCCTTGCAGTCAGCCTGGACTGATGAGACAATTGATGAAAGTAAAGGGAAAGATTCTTTTGTTTGTCCGGGGTCAAAAAGGCCATCTGGGATGCTGTATTCAGTCTTACACCCAGAAAGCACATGTCCTGAGAGGGTACTAGACTGGACTTTATTTCGTTCACAGAATACCCCAGGCATCTTAGCACTGCTATCACATATTCCAAATGATGAAGAAGCTCGTCCCTTCCTTGAGCCAGAATCAGGCAATCGTCCAAATAAGGGTAGATCTGTATTCCTTTTAGCCTGAGGAAAGCTATCACTGGAGCCAGAACTTTCGTGAACACTCTGGGCGCAGTAGATAAGCCAAAGGGCAATGCAGAAAACTGATAATGAGAAGTCCCAGCCCGAAAGCAGATACTTCCTGCAACTCAGTCTGATAGGAACATGAAGGTAAGCCTCCTTGAGATCCAAAGTTACCATCCAATGATCTTTGCCCAGCAGAGGTAAAAGCTGTTGTAACGTCAACATTTTGAACTTGGGAATGTCCAGATAAGTGTTGAGGGTAGATAAATCCAAAATTGGTCTCCACGTGTTCCCTTTCTTTGGTACTAGGAACAGGCGAGAATAAAATCCTAGGCCCACTTCTGGCATAGGGACCGGCTGTATGGCCCCTATTTGAAGTAACAGAGAAATTTGTTTGTGAGCCTCTATTCTTTGCTGAGGAGGAACGTCTGGCATGCCTTTGAAAGGAGGCAAGGTATGGAAATAAAACCTGTAACCGTGGTGTATGATATCCAATACCCATCTGTCTTGGGTAATTAAACTCAATTTTCCTTGAAAAGTGCCAACCTTCCTCCCAAAGGTGCTGCCAGCCGAGAAGGCTCTGGCAGCTGAAAAGGTAGGTCATTGGGTCTGTTTACGAAAGGACTGACCCTGCCCTCACCGAAGGCTGTGCAGATGAACTCCTGTTCTAGGCCTGAAAGAGCCCTGAGCTCTGCCCTACCACGTCTAGACCTACCCCTAGACTGGGAATCATAAGAAGGATCGTCCACCCCTTGGTAGGCCAATTTCTACTAAACTTCGGAGGCTGAACCTGCAAAAAATCTTTAACAGTCTGCATAGACTTAGCCTTGTCTTCCATTTTCTTTAAGACTGCCTCAACAGGAGAACCAAACACATCAGATTGTAAAGGAGCATCTAAAATCCTTGTCTTAACATGGTCAGATAAATTCTGATCCCTCAGCCAGGCGTGCCTGCGAAGAACTGACCCAGTGGCAGCCACCCTAGACGAGGCCTGTACAGCATCAAAACCACATTGCAAAGAATGCTTACCCACCTGTTCAGTAACATGTACTAAATCTTGTAACTCTTCACACTCAATACCTTCCGCCAGAGCATCTACCTTAGACTTCAATTGTGAAAGGAGATAGTTTTGGTATTTCAACATGTGAAACTGGCAATTCAAAGCCCTCATAGCTAGGGTGGAAGAAGTATAAACTTTCTTTCCCCATCTATCCAAAGCCCTGGCCTCTTTATCTGGAGGAACCGGATTTTTGACAACAGAAGCCTTAACACCTTTAGGCCCCTGACTAACAGTTTCTGGGTCTGCCCTAGGACTCTTAAAAAGATACTTATGAGCTTCAGGCACCCTGTAATACCTATCCGGTTTAACAGGAGCAGGAGGCAAAGAATCAGGATTAAGAGAAGCCTCTGCAAACACATCTTCCACCACATCCAGAACAGGAGGTATAGCCAAAGGCCTATGCTGGGGTAAAAACAAAAATTCCCTAAGCCTTTTCCTGGAATCAGAGAAGTCCTGACCTTCCCACTTAAAATGCTCCCTCATGGAATGAGGAGTCTCTGAAAAAGAAAAATCCTCAGGAGGAGAAGCAGAAGGAGTAGAATCATCCACATCAGAATCAGAATAAGGAGAATACTCCTGCAAGTCTTCAGCGAAGACTCTGAAACATCGAAGCCTGCTCAAAACTCCTAGCTCAGGTTCCACCCTAGGTCTCTTATCAGGAGGGGCAAAGAACCTCTAATCAAAGTAATCAAATCTTCTGCCATTTTAAGCATATGCTTCTTGGGCACAGTTCCTGAAGAACTAGGGGTGACACCAACTGAAGCTAAACCTGGCCTGCCTCTGGGAGAAGCCTTGGAAACAGAAGGAGAGGGCCTAACCACCCTAGGAAGGGAGGAGTACAGTAACCTGAGAAGCCCCTTCAGCCTGACCTGCCTCCTGAGAGGCCACATCCTGCAATAACAAAGTCTCTCCCTGGGACTCCAAAGAAACCTCCGGCGGAACCACCGGCTCCACCGACACCTCTAAAGAACCGGCGTCCGTGCGGGCGGTTCTTCTAGCCTAGGCTTAGCTGCTTTGTCCTTGCGCTTCTTGAAGAAGCGGGCGTCGGAGCATCCGGCGGCATTTTATAATTGCACCGCTTCAAGACTAACCTGGCACAATCTAACCTTCTCTTTATAGTGCGCTTATTGAATCTAGCACAAGGCGACACCCAACAACGTCGTGCTCAGGCCCTAAACAAGGAATACACAAAGTATGATAATCTCTATGCGGTATCTGTTTCCCACAAGAAATACAGTTATTCACTTTTTCTGACATCCGGTAAACCACTGAGGCAAGAAAAAACTAAAATATTCCCCAACGGGTACTTAGCCAACTTTGACTGTCTGAAACTCCGAATTGAAAAATTTCAGAGCGAGCGGCACTTGCAACGCTGCTTCTGCATCGGACCATGCGGCAAAAAAGACTGAGGATATGACGTCGGTCATGCGCATTTGTACCCTGACGTCCTGATGTCAGTCAAATGCGCCTTGACCGACGTCAGCCTTATACTTTGATATTCGGGCCGACCGAGGACAGCGGACTACCCAAGTGTAAGGACTGCAGCAATGTGAGATGAAGAACATCTATTAATATTAATCCTCTGTCAGATAAATACATTTTATTAAACAGTCACATAAGTCAATCTAATCACATTACTGCTCTCAGAACTCAATCTATACTAATAAAACGTTACCATGCTTAAAAAGCACAGATCCTCAAGTTAACTACACCCACCATAGCATTCCATCAGTGTTATCTATTTTCATTCTTCCTCAACTGATGGGTTCAGATCAGACTCTGCTGCTTCTACCAAATCATCAGATCCAAAGACTCTCGAGCTCCTCCCTTTATCAATAATGTCCCAACAACCTGATGTACATCAGATAAAGTTTGCTGCCCTTAGAAATAAAGGGATAACCTATAGCAGAAATTAGCACAGGCAGAAAAGAAAAACGCTCCTGTACAACATCACGATCTTTCCAGATGGAAAGTTGAGGGAAGAATGAAAACTGACAGACAGATTATGGCAAGTACATATTTTATCTGATATTGTCCTTTTCCTTCATTTCCCCAACTGATGGGAACAGAACCCACAGCTACTAGAACCTTGGGAGGTCCTCATGGAAGGATATTCCAGAGTAATGTAGAGCCAAAGGTTGCCCTGTTCCTGGAAATCAAATCTAATTTGCAAGGAGCAATATAGGTGTGGGAATCGGTCTATGTTGCAGCTGCATCATCATCATCCAAGGAACACCTTGATCAAAAGGCTGAAAAGACTGCCATAGAACTCAAAGAATGAGCTTTAGGAGGCTTGGGCAAGGATAAAGCTTTCTTACCATAAACAAAGGAGATACATTCAGTTACCAGTCTGGTTAACATAACTTTGGAAACTGGTTTGTCCAATCTGTTAGGAGAAAAGAAAAAAGGAAAAGTACAGTTTTGTACCTACCATAAATGTAGATGTTAGAGTGCTAATACAGCTGCAGTCATAACAGATGGGTTTTCCTGCAGTCAGGCGGGTCCTCAGTCGGACAAATTCCAAAAGTCTAGGTCCGGCGTCGGATGTCGTCGCTTCATCCCTGACGTCAGTGGACAGGGGTATAAAAGAACCAGCAGACACCATTTTCTTCAGTTTTTCTTGCCCCAGATGTCAGGTGCCCCCAGAAGGAAGACAATACATAAATTTATGCAATAATGCAATGTAGCATAATCAAAAAACAGTAGTTGCAAGCAAATACACCATAAAAGAATAGCTCAATCAGGTTATATGAGGAGGTGTTATCCATTAGGCCTGCCCCAAGAGGGGAAGGAGGGAGGGAAAAGTACAGTTTTGTACCTACCATAAATGTAGATGTTCGAAGATCCACATTGCTGCAGTCCTTACACTTGGGTAGTCCGCTGTCCTCGGTCGGCCCGAATATCAAAGTATAAGGCTGACGTCGGTCAAGGCGCATTTGACTGACATCAGGACGTCAGGGTACAAATGCGCATG
Source organism: Protopterus annectens (assembly GCF_019279795.1). NCBI lineage: Eukaryota > Metazoa > Chordata > Ceratodontiformes > Protopteridae > Protopterus > Protopterus annectens. The sequence continues at coordinate 56,911,863 of NC_056726.1, forward strand.
ACCGACGTCATATCCTCAGTCTTTTCTTGCCCCAGATGTCAGAAGACCCTAAAAAGAAAGGTCAAAACCAAAAGACAGCAAACAACCAACCAACCACCCTTGCACTAAAAATATATATACAATATATACAATATACACCATATTGACAACCCAACCCACACAACCGCCTCTAACTACAGAGGGGAAGGAGGGAGGGTAAATTGGACTGCAGCAATGTGGATCTTCGAACATCTACATTTATGGTAGGTACAAAACTGTACTATGTTCTTCATCTCACATTGCTGCAGTCCTTACACTTGGGTAGAATCCCAAAGCAGAGGTAAGGGAGGATGGCCAAACTATAAGGAAGCAGGAGCTGCCAAAATGCCCTGCAAAATAGCAGTGGCAAAACCAGCCCTAGATTTAGAATAAAGTGGAAGGTGATAATGCCTAGAGAAAGTATGCACTGAACTCCAAGTAGCTGCCTCCAAAATATCCTTAGTTGCCACCCCTCAAAAAGCTGTCAAGTGGCAGTAGCCCTAGTGGAATGAGGCCTAATCCCAGCTGGAATCTCCTTGCCATGATGGGAATAACAGAAAGCAATGCAAAACCCAATCCACTTAGAAATAGTTTGTTTTGACACAGGCTTGCCCTGAGAACTCAAAGCAAAAGAAACAAATAACTGCTGAGACTGCCTGAACCCTTTAGTCCTGTCCAAATAATATCGCAACTGCCTGTGTACATCTAAAGTGTGCAAAATCTTTTCCCCTTTATTTTGGGGATTTGCATAAAAAGTAGGCAAATGAATAGTTTGGTTTAAAGCCACACTAGAAACCACTTTAGGCATAAAGGAAGGATTAGTACGTAAAGATACCCTGTCCTTATGGAAAATTAAGAAAGGCTCAACTGCCATAAGGGCCTGCAACTCAGAAACCCTTCTTGCAGAGGTAATGGCCAACAAAAAAGCAGTCTTCCATGATAAATATTTCAACTCGGTAGTAGCTGCAGGCTCAAAGGTTGTAGAGTGAGTTTCTCCAACACAAAATTGAGATCCCAAGCAGGAGTAGGAGCTCTCGTGGGGTCTTATATTCTTTGCCCCTCTAAGAAATTGCTTGAACAAAGGATGAGAAAACAATGGTGGGTCACAATCATAGTGAGCGAAATTGCTGCAGCATGAACCTTAATAGAAGAGAAGGACAAACCTTTGTCCAGTAACTCAGTAAGATATTGAAGAGCCACACTTAAATTAGGCTCAGAAACATCAAAATCCTTTGCTGCACTCCAAATTAAAAATCTCTTCCATTTATCTGCGTACACTTTCCTTGTACTAGGCCTTCTAGCTTCCAAAATAACATTCAAAACTTGCTGTGGAAGTTGAGACCCACTATGGTTCAAAACAGAATATGCCAGGCTGTTAGGTGAAGAGAGTGAAGCTTGACATTGAGCAAATGACTGTCCTCCTGAGACAACAGGTGTGGAATCGAAGGCAAAGGCCATGGAGGCTCCCGTACCAGGCTTCTCAGTAATGGGTACCAATGCTGTCGAGGCCAATCTGGAGCTATCAAAATCATCCTTGGCTTGTCCTGTCTGGCCTTTAGTAGTACCTTTGGGAGGAGAGGCAGAGGTGGGAAGGCATACACATGAAGATTGCTCCAATTGAAAGGAAGAGCATCCACTTTCCAAGCTGTGGGTTGAAACCTTTTCGTGCAAAACTTTGGCAGCTGGTGGTTTAGTGGAGAAGCGAACAGATCTATGTCTGGAGTTCCCCATGACACTGTCAATTTCTGAAATACATGAGGATCCAATTTCCACTCGTGGGGATCCATAATTCGTCTGCTCAACACATCTGCTAAGGAGTTCTGTGCTCCCGGCAGAAACCTTGCCTGAAGATTGAGCTGTAAACTGAGAGCAGTCTCCCACAAAATCATTGCTTGCCTGCATAGAGGATAAGAATGTGTTCCCCCTTGCTTGTTGATGTACCACATGACAGTTGTGTTGTCTGTTAGAATCAACACCTGCCCTGGAAGAAGTAAATCCTTGAAAGCTATTAATGCAAACTGGACTGCTAACATCTCCTTCAAGTTGATATGTAGATGTTGTAGTCTGGCAGGCCACTTGTCTTGTATCCACTTTCCATTCAGATGAGCTCCCCAAGCTTTGTCTGAGGCATCTGTCGTTAGAATCTGACTCGCCTCTGGCCGGGTCACAGAGAGTCCCTTGTTGAAGTGACATTCCTGAGCCCACCACAACAATTCCTTTTGAATGCAAGGTATTATTTGAATGACAGTGTCCAGATCCTGGCAGTGCTGTGTCCATACATTTTTGAGATACCATTGTAACTTCCTCATATGCAGTTTGGCATTGGGAAGCACCAGAATACAAGATGCCATGAACCCCAAGGCTTGAAGGACTGTCCTTGCAGTCAGCCTGGACTGATGAGACAATTGATGAAAGTAAAGGGAAAGATTCTTTTGTTTGTCCGGGGTCAAAAAGGCCATCTGGGATGCTGTATTCAGTCTTACACCCAGAAAGCACATGTCCTGAGAGGGTACTAGACTGGACTTTATTTCGTTCACAGAATACCCCAGGCATCTTAGCACTGCTATCACATATTCCAAATGATGAAGTAGCTCATCCCTTCCTTGAGCCAGAATCAGGCAATCGTCCAAATAAGGATAGATCTGTATTCCTTTTAGCCTGAGGAAAGCTATCACTGGAGCCAGAACTTTTGTGAACACTCTGGGTGCAGTAGATAAGCCAAAGGGCAATGCAGAGAACTGATAATGAGAAGTCCCAGCCCGAAAACGCAGATACTTCCTGCAACTCAGTCTGATAGGAACATGAAGGTAAGCCTCCTTGAGATCCAAAGTTACCATCCAATGATCTTTGCCCAGCAGAGGTAAAAGCTGTTGTAACGTCAACATTTTGAACTTGGGAATGTCCAGATAAGTGTTGAGGGTAGATAAATCCAAAATTTGTCTCCACGTGTTCCCTTTCTTTGGTACTAGGAACAGGCGAGAATAAAATCCTAGGCCCACTTCTGGCATAGGGACCGGCTGTATGACCCCTATTTGAAGTAACAGAGAAATTTGTTTGTGAGCCTCTATTCTTTGTTGAGGAGGAACGTCTGGCATGCCTTTGAAAGGAGGCAAGGTATGGAAATAAAACCTGTAACCGTGGTGTATGATATCCAATACCCATCTGTCTTGGGTAATCAAACTCCAATTTTCCTTGAAAAGTGCCAACCTTCCTCCCAAAGGTGCTGCCAGATGAGAAGGCTCTGGCAGCTGAAAAGGTAGGTCATTGGGTCTGTTTACGAAAGGACTGACCCTGCCCTCACCCGAAGACTGTGCAGGTGAACTCCCTGTTCTAGGCCTGAAAGAGCCCTGAGCTCTGCCCCTACCACGTCTAGACCTACCCCTAGACTGGGAATCATAAGAAGGATACGTCCACCCCTTGGTAGGCCAATTTCTACTAAACTTCGGAGGCTGAACCTGCAAAAAATCTTTAACAGTCTGCATAGACTTAGCCTTGTCTTTCATTTTCTTTAAGACTGCCTCAACAGGAGAACCAAACAACACATCAGATTGTAAAGGAGCATCTAAAATCCTTGTCTTAACATGTTCAGATAAATTCTGATCCCTCAGCCAGGCGTGCCTGCGGAGAACTGACCCAGTGGCAGCCACCCTAGACGAGGCCTGTACAGCATCAAAACCACATTGCAAAGAATGCTTACCCACCTGTTCAGAAACATGTACTAAATCTTGTAACTCTTTACACTCAATACCTTCCAGAGCATCTACCTTAGACTTCAATTGTGAAAGGAGATAGTTTTGGTATTTCAACATGTGAAACTGGCAATTCAAAGCCCTCATAGCTAGGGTGGAAGAAGTATAAACTTTCTTTCCCCATCTATCCAAAGCCCTGGCCTCTTTATCTGGAGGAACCGGATTTTTGACAACATAAGCCGTAACACCTTTAGGCCCCTGACTAACAGTTTCTGGGTCTGCCCTAGGACTCTTAAAAGATACTTATGAGCTTCAGGCACCCTGTAATACCTATCGGTTTAACAGGAGCAGGAGGCAAAGAATCAGGATTAAGAGAAGCCTCTGCAAAACATCTTCCACCACATCCAGAACAGGAGGTATAGCCAAAGGCCTATGCTGGGGTAAAACAAAATTCCTAAGCCTTTTCCTGGAATCAGAGAAGTCCTGACCTTCCCACTTAAAATGCTCCCTCATGGAATGAAGAGTCTCTGAAAAAGAAAAATCCTCAGGAGGAGAAGCAGAAGGAGTAGAATCATCCACATCAGAATCAGAATAAGGAGAATACTCCTGCAAGTCTTCAGCCGAAGACTCTGAAACATCCGAAGCCTGCTCAAAACTCCCTAGCTCAGGTTCCACCCTAGGCCTCTTACCAGGAGGGGGCAAAGAACCTCTAATCAAAGTAATCAAATCTTCTGCCATTTTAAGCATATGCTTCTTGGGCACAGTTCCTGAAGAACTAGGGGTGACACCAACTGAAGCTAAACCTGGCCTGCCTCTGGGAGAAGCCTTGGAAACAGAAGGAGAGGGCCTAACCACTCTAGGAAGGGAGGGGAGTACAGTAACCTGAGAAGCCCCTTCAGCCTGACCTGCCTCCTGAGAGGCCACATCCTGCAATAACAAAGTCTCTCCCTGGGACTCCAAAGAAACCTCCGGCGGAACCACCGGCTCCACCGACACCTCTAAAGAACCGGCGTCCGGTACGGACGGTTCTTCTAGCCTAGGCTTAGCTGCTTTGTCCTTGCGCTTCTTGAAGAAGCGTCGGAGCATCCGGCGGCATTTTATAATTGCACCGCTTCAAGACTAACCTGGCACAATCTAACCTTCTCTTTATAGTGCCCTTACTGAATCTAGCACAAGAGCGACACCCAACAACGTCGTGCTCAGGCCCTAAACAAGGAATACACAAAGTATGATAATCTCTATGCGGTATCTGTTTCCCACAAGAAATACAGTTATTCACTTTTCTGACATCCGGTAAACCACTGAGGCAAGAAAAACTAAAATATTCTAGCGGGTACTTAGCCAACTTTGACTCTGTCTGAAACTCCGATTGAAAAATTTCAGAGCATGAGCGGCACTTGCAACGCTGCTTCTGCATCAGACCATGCGGCAAAAAAGACTGAGGATATGACGTCGGTCATGCGCATTTGTACCCTGACGTCCTGATGTCAGTCAAATGCGCCTTGACCGACGTCAGCCTTATACTTTGATATTCGGGCCGACCGAGGACAGCGGACTACCCAAGTGTAAGGACTGCAGCAATGTGAGATGAACATCCTGGACTGCAGCTGTATTAGCACTCTAACATCTACATTTATGGTAGGTACAAAACTGTACTATGCTTATCGTGCATACAGCTGCAGTCATAACAGATGGGTAGAATCCCAAAGCTAAAAAAGGGGTGGTAGGCACTAGGTGGAACTAGGAGGAGCCAGGATCCCCTGCAAGACTGCAGTGGCAAAGCCTGCTCTAGATTTGGAGTATAATGGTAGATGATAGTGCTTGGAGAAAGTATGTACAGAACTCCATGTGGCAGCTTCCAAAACATCTTTGGTAGGAACCCCCCTGAGGAAAGCTGCAGAGGTAGCTGTGGCCCTTGTGGAGTGAGTTCTGATGCCTGCAGGTACAGTTTTACCATGAAAAGAGTAACAAAAGCGTATGCAGTGGGCTATCCATTTTGAGATTGTCTGTTTGGAAATAGGCTTCCCTTGAGCTCCTGTAGTATAGGACACAGAGTTGTTCTGATTTTCTGAAAGGCTTTGTTCTGTCCAAATAATAACCTAGCTGTCTGTGAATGTCCAAGGAATGTAATAGTCTCTCCCCTTTGTTTTGAGGATTAGGGTAAAAGGTAAGTAAGTGGATAGCCTGATTCAAGGCTACCCTGGATACTACATTTGGCATAAAGGAAGGATTGGTTCATAAGGAAACTCTGTCCTGATGGAAAATGATGAAAGGCTGCACAGCCATGAGGGCTTGCAGTTCCGAAACCCTGTGAGCTGAGGTGATAGCCAGCAGGAAGGCTGTTTTCCAGGACAAATATTGCAGTTCTGTTGAAGCAGCTTGCTCAAAAGGAGGCAAGGTCAGATTTTCTAGAATGAAATGGAGGTCCCAAGCAGGTACTGGTTGTTTCCTTGGGGGTTTTATATTCTTAGCCCCTCTGAGGAACTGTCTTAAGAGGGGGTGAGAGAATAAAGGAGGATCAGTGTTGTATTCTGCAGAAATGGCTGAGGCATGAATTTTGATGGAGGAGAATGAAAGTCCACTGCTTAGCATCTCAGCTAGGTACTGTAATATTTAAGGTAAATTCAGTATTCCAGGATTCTGGCCCTTTTTCTCATTCCCGGCACAAAACAGTTTCCATTTTTCGGAGTAGGCTTTTCTAGTATGTGGTCTTCTGGCCTCCAAAATGACATCCTGCACCTCCTTGGAGAGTAGGGTCTGTTGTGATTTTAAGGAATCTTCCATGCGGCTAGATTGAGTGTTTTCAGCTGGCTGCGAAGAGTTTTGAAGTTGCGCTGAGTCAGTAGAAGAGGCATTAGAGGCAGGATCCATGGTGGGGAATGCGTCAGGCTCCTCAGGAGTGGGTACCAGTGTTGTCTTGGCCAGTCTGAAGCAATGAGAATCATCTTTGGTCTGTGCTCTGGTTTTTAATAGAACTTTGGGCAGCAGAGGAAGAGGTGGAAAGGCATAAACTGTCATTGCTGTCCAACTGAAGGAGAGTGCGTCCACTTTCCAGGCCTGTGGATGAAAGGTCCTTGAGCAGAATTTTGCCAATTGGTGATTTCTGTGGGAGGCAAAGAGATCTATGTCTGGCCTTCCCCATGCTTGAATTACCTTTGAAAAAACTTGAGGATGCAACTTCCATTCGTGTGGATCTGTCATATTTCTGCTTACGTTGTCTGCCAGAGTGTTTTCCTTGCCTAGCAGGTACTGTGCTTGAAGCTCAATTTGTAATTCCAGAGCCATGTTCCAAAGAGACATGGCTAGCCTGCATAGGGGGTATGAATGGGTTCCTCCCTGTTTATGTACCACATTACTGTGGTGTTGTCTGTCCTTATCAATAGCTGGCCTGGATGCAGTAGGTCTTTGAAAGCTATAATAGCATTTATTACTGCTAGAATTTCCTTTTGATTGCTGTGTAGGTGCTTTTCTTTTTGGGAACATTTGCCCTGACTGCACCGATCTGTCATGTGCGCCCCCCAGGCGTAGTCCGAGGCGTCTGTTGTGATGACTCGATTTGCTTGAGGTTTGCAGAATGGGAGACCTGTGTTTCTTTGGCATGCTTGAGTCCACCACAGAAATTCCTTTTGAAGACATGAAATCAGTGGTATTATTGTTTCCAAACTGTGGTTGGTGCTGAGACCATAGGTTTTTTAGGTACCATTGAAGTTTCCTCATATGCAGCTTTGTACATGGGATTAGTAGGATGCAAGATGCCATGAATCCCAGAGCCTGCAGGATTTTCCTTGCAGTCAGCCTGGTAAAAGTTGCCAGTTTTCTGAAGTATTGAGTTAGTTGCCCTTGTTTCTCTGGCGTAAGGTAGGCCATCTGGGTGTTTGTATCCAAGCTGGCACCCAGGAAAATTATTGTTTGAGAGGGTATTAGCCTTGATTTCTTTTTGTTGACTGTGTATCCCAGAGAATTCAACAACATTATTACAAACGCCAGATGTTTCAGAAGTATGTGCTTGCTGTCCGCTTGGATCAGGCAGTCGTCCAAATATGGGTATATTTGTATCCCTTGAAGTCTGCAGTAGGCAATTACTGATGCCATGCATTTCGTGAACACTCTGGGCGCAGTAGATAAGCCAAAGGGCAATGCAGATAATTGATAATGTGTTGAACCTGCAAGAAATCTGAGGTATCTTCTGCAATCTTGTCTGATTGGGACATGCAGGTATGCCTCCTTGAGGTCCAATGTTACCAGCCAAGACTCCTTGCCCAGCATGGGAAGAAGCTGCTGTAATGTGAGCATCTTGAATTTTGGCACGAGTAAAAATGTGTTTAGGATGGATAGGTCCAAAATAGGTCTCCAATCTTTGCCCTTCCTTGGTACCAGGAATAGTCTGGAATAAAAATCTTGACCTTGTTCTTGTGCAGGTACCACTTGAATAGCTTTCATGTCCATGAGATCTGAAATTTGTTTTTGTGCCTCTGCCCTTTGATTGTGTGGCAGGTTTGGCATGCCTCTCATTTTTGGAAGGGTGTGAAAGTGGAATCTGCAGCCTCTGTCTATAATGTCCAGGGTCCATTTGTCTTTTGTGACAATATGCCAATTTCGAAAATAATGCCAGTTTTCCACCTAAAGGTGCTGCCATTTGAGCTTTGCTTGGCATGCAAAGGGGTAAGTCATTGGTTCTGCTTTCTGAATGGCTGTGAACTATCCTCACCACCTCTGTGTAGGTGCTTGCCATTGTCTGCCTCTAAACGATCCTTGAGATTGCCCTCTACCCCTCGGGTGCCTGTATCTACCTCTTTGGGGTCTGTCCGTGGCTGGAAAGGACCAATTTTTTGAAGGCCAATTTCAACTGAAACGTGGAGGTTGTACCTGTAGGAAATCTTTCACGGTTTGCATTGATTTTGCCTTTTCCTCCATTTTCTTTAATACCTCCTCAGCTTTAACACCAAACAATACATCTTTTTGCAGAGGTGCATCCAGTAATTTAGCTTTAACATGATCTGGTAAGGTTTGCTCTGAGCCAAGCATGTCTATGTATGACTGATCCTGTAACAGCAGCTCTACATGAGGCCTCTAAAGCATCAAAACCACATTGCAAGGTATGCTTACCCACTTGTTCTGCACTATGTAACAAATTCTGCAACTCCTTCAAGTCTGGTTGTTCAGGTTGACATTTTGCTTTTCAACTGTGATAACAGAAACTGTTGGTACTTTAACATATGGAACTGACAAGTTTAATGCCCTCGTGGTTAAGGTGGCCGAGGTGTATGCCTTCTTCCCCCACCTTTCTAAAGCTCTGGAATCTCTCTCTGAAGGCAACAGATTTTTAGCAGTGGAGGCCTTAATTCCCTTGGGACCCTGTGAAAAAGTTTCTGGGTCAGCCGCATAGCTTTTGTATAGGAATTGGTGTGAATCAGGAACCCGGTAATACCGGTCAGGCTTGACTGGAGCTGGAGGCAAAGAATCTGGGTTAAGGCAGGCCTCCGAATACACATCTAGTATGTCTAAGACAGGAGGTATAGCCAGAGGCCTGTGCTGGGGGAGCAAGAGGAAATCCCTAAGCCTTTTCTTGGAGTCAGAGTACTCTTGGCCTTCCCAGTGGAAGTGTTCCCTCAAGGTATGTAAGGTTTCCCCAAAAGAGAAATCCTCAGGGGGGGGGGGGGGGGGAGACAGAGGGAATGGACTCCTCTGCATCAGAATCTTCAAAAGGGGAGTATGAATGTTCCTGGTCTTCAGAATGTTCTGAAATAATGGAGGCCTGATCCGAGGAAGGGGATTCTTCCTCCACTCTGGGCCTTTTGTCCGGGGGGGTTGTGAACCCCTGATAAGAGTAATCAAATCCTCAGCCATTTTGAGCATCTGCTTTTTAGGCATGGGGCCTTGAGAGGGGCCCTGTGGAGCTTGTCTTTTAGTATGCATGGCTGCTTTAGACTTAGAGAAAGCCTTGATGGAAAAAGAAGAGGAAGGCCTGAAGACACCCTGAGAGGTGGCAGGCCTGTCTAAACTCTGAGTTTCACCGCCAAGAGTGGCTTCGGTATCTGTAGTCGGGGTGTGGGCCGAACAGCCTGCGACCTCGGGCACAGAAGACACCGCTAATGAAGTGTCATCGGTAGTCAGGGGCTGCGTAGGCGCCTCACTGAGAACCGGACCACCTGTAGTCTGCTTTGGCGTGGTGTCGGTAGAAGTCGCGGACCTCGTATGTCGGTCCTTATCTTTGTGTCTTTTACGCAAAACTGGAGTCGGAGTATCAGACGACATAATGTAATTAAATTTTTTGCCAAAATAGTGTTGGGCGAACTCCGCCCGACGCTTAATAGTGAGTCTGTTGAATGTAGCACAAAAATGGCAGGCCGAGACGTCGTGGTCTGGGCCTAAGCAAGGAATGCAGAGAGAATGGAAATCCTTATGCGGTATTTGCTTCCCACATGAAATGCAATTATTAACTTTGTCTGACATCGGTCTGAGGCAAGAAAAGTTTCCGCAACGGGGTACTTGGCTTTCAAGAAGACTTCGGTTGAAAATTATTCGTAATCTCAGGAGCTGGCCGACCGGCACTTGAGAACTGCTTCTGCTTCAGGCACCGCGCGGCAAGAAAGACGGAAGAAAATGGTGTTGGCTGGTTCTTTTATATCCCTGTCGCACTGATGTCAGGGAAGAAGCAACGACATCCGATGCCGGACCTAGACTTTGGAATTCGGCCGACCGAGGACCCGCCTGACGACAGGAAAACCCATCTGTTATGACTGCAGCTGTATGCACGCTGAACATCTGGTCGGTCTTCCAGAAATCTTTGGTTCTATGGAGATAAAAGTGAAGTTGCCTATGCACATCCAAAATGTGGAGCAGATACTCTCCCTTATTTGAAAGTTTAAGGAAGAGAATTGGTAGACTAATGACCTGGTTAATTTTGGACTGAGAAGCCAAGATGGATTTGTTCCACAAGGACACCCTGTCTTTTGTGAAAAGCCAGGTAAGGAGGTTTAGAAGATAGTCTGGAGAGTGGATAAATGTCTAGCTGATGACAGAAAAATGGTTTTCCAAGAGAAACATTTAAGTTCTACCTTGGTTGAAGATTCAAAGGGAGTTTGCATTAAGGCCTGAAGAATAATTATTTATTTTATTTTATTTTACATTTGTTGACTGGGCTAGTCCAACTGGATATGTGTCCATTTTCAGTAGAGGCCCAGGGAGAAAAGCTCCAAAAAAACCCATACTAAAAATAACACACAAAATACATACTAAAAACAAAAATATACTTAAAAATATATAAACATCTGATGCTAACGATTAGGGGATGGCATTAATATAGAGTAATTCATCTTCAGTTTAACATAGTATACAAAAAGAAATGTAAGTACAGTATCTGGTAGGTTTTAAGCATGGTAAGTAGTACTAAGTAGTGACTGAGATAGGAATTAAGAGTGAAGATTCGAGTATAGATTGGGTACATAAAGATTTAAGGTAGAAAAAATTAGGTTATGTGGGTAGCAGATAAATTAGAGAACAACAGCTAGGCAGGGTTAGTACAAGAACATAACCAGTGGTTGGAGAAGAAAAGTTTTAGGCTAGTTTTAAATAGTGGGAGAGAGGTTAGGGTTGTAAGGTCTTGTGGTAGTTTATTCCATATTTTACCAACTGAATTAGAGAATATGGAGTCACCTGCTGAGTTGTTAGATAAGGAAATATGAATCAACATTTTGTTAGCAGAGCGTAGATTTCTCAAGTTGTTATAAGGTCTTATGAGGGAAGAGAGAATTGGGATATTATTGGGTTGGTATAGGGCTTTATGGACGATTATAAGTTGGTTAAAATGTAATAAGTGAAGTAATTCAAACCAGTCTAGTTGTTTTAGGTTCAGACAGTGATGAGTCCTGTAAGGTGTATTTGTAGCAAATCTGGCGATGTTGTTATATGCTCTAGCTAGTTTGTTAAGATCATTTGTAGAAAGATTGTTGACTATTGGGGAAGCGTATAATAGGGTAGAAATTAAGTGGGTTCTAGCTATTGTTGTTCTGGCAACTGGTGTCAAGAAGGGTTTTATTCTATAAAGGGATCCAAAGTTTTTTGTTAATCAATTTTATTGTAGTGTTTATGTGAGTGTCAAACTAACTGATTGTCAATTGTAATTCCTAGGAGTTTGGTGGTGGGGTCAGGAGAGATAACAGTACCTTTGTTGGATGCAAGTGTAAAATGAAGTGGGGGAGACAAATGAGAGGGTTTAAAGAGCAGAAGTTTGGTTGGAGTAGAATCCTTTAGGCTCCCTTGAGAAAGGCTTTACATAGTTTAGAAAAGACTAAGGAAGTAATCTTAGTCATTAGAAATTAGAAATGACAGTCAGTTGAACCTAACAGTTGAAAAACTATTCCCTTCATTGAAAATTGAAGCTAAAAATTCAAGTTTGGATGGCACCGGTGCTGAAAAAGGATCCTGGTCCTTGCTAATGGCCCAGAAAACAAATCTCTTCCATTTATTTTTGTACATCCTTCTAGTGGAAGCTTTTTGACAAGACAATATGATATGACAGACCGGGAGGAGAGTACCAGACCACTGACATACTGTCAGTCTGAATGCCAATTATTCCAAATGGGAGAGCATCTTGAAAGGCCTGCAGTGTGAGGACTGCCCTCATTTCCATTAATAAGCATCTTGGCCTCGAGGTGAACATGTACCTTGGACTGTCCTTCCCAAGTAGTGCCTCCCCCATCCCATTTGGGAGGTGTCCATGGTCACCATGGCTGTGTGCAAGGAAGAGTAAGAGAACTTCTGAAAGATTGTTTGAATGAATCCACCAAAGAAGGTATCTTTTGCATGCTTGTGTGAGCAGTTAACGGATGCTGAAGAATGGATCACTGGACTGAGATGCCCCCTGAAGAATTTGCATGTGAAATCTGGCCAGAGGGAGGACGGTGACAGCCGCCAAGGCTTGTAAAATTGAGATGAAAGAGAAGAATTTTACATTAATTTTCTTGACTTGAGATCTCAGGGTATGTATTCAAGTAGAGGAAGAGAGACTGACTGACTGCATCCAGACGACCACTATGAACACCAGACTCTGGGTAGGCATGAGTTGTGATTTGTTGTATCTGACCAGGATTCCTAGATGGATGCAAAACTGCAGCAAGTAGTCCTTTGACTGCAGAAGTTGATGCCTGGTTGGGGCAGTTAGGAGCAGTCTATGTATGGAACCACTCGAAATCTCAGCAGTCTCAAGTGAGCTGATACTACTGCCATGCATTTGGTGAACACCCAAGGTGCTGGTAAGACCAAAGAGCAGTGCTCTGAACTGGTAATGACTGGCTCCTAGCTGGAAGTGCAGGTATCTTCTGCAGCATTTGTTCAATTAGATGTGATAGTACACATCCTGAAGATCTACTGCGCACATACAAAGCTTCCTTTCGCAGCAGAGGCAAAACGGAATGAACAGTGACCATCTGAAACTTTGAATATTGCATGAACTGATGTAATCTGCTGTGATCCATAATTGGTCAAGTCCTCAGTCTTTTTATGGCAACAAGAAGAATCCTGAATAATTTCTGGATCCTCTCTGGTCTGAGGGGACCTCCTGTATGGCTCTTAGCAGCTTTTTTATTTCTACAATTGTTGCTTCCCTCTGATTGGGTGGATCAGAGATCCTTTTCACATTGGTTGGGGGTTTAGGGAAGGTTGTAGTATAACTTCTGGATAAGACTCTACACCCAGAGAATCTTTTTGTTATAGACAGCCAGGTTCTCCAATGTATAGACAACCCCCCCCCCCCCCCCCAACTGCTGCCAGTGGAAAACAGTTAGGCCTCCTTTCAGGAGCACTGATGGGGCTTGTCCAAGAAGGAATCCCTGAAGCCCTGGTTCTGTGGGGCACCTCTGCCACGACGGCAGTGTGTCCCTTCTGCCTCTGGTGGAACTACCTCCACACAAGTCTTGAAAGGAACCTGGAATTTTCAAAACCACATTTTTCTACCTCCTCACTGATTCCTTGAGAAAGGTCTTTTCCTCTATCTCGCATTTGGAGAACCAGAGGATGCAAAGTTGTCTAAGCTGAGGGGGCAGGGATGTCCCCTCTCTAAGCAAAGAGAAAGCCCTATCAACAACCTCAAAAGCAGAACACCTAGGGAACACAAGTCAATGGTAAACAGGCCAGAAGTGCTGAACCATCAGCTCCTGTAACCCCACCAGCACTCCACCCAAAGAAGGAATCTGACAAGAGCAGTCCAGCACCGAAGCCCTGAGAGGAACAGGTGGCTCAGAAAGTTCTGAAGTCTACTCTGATCTCCACCAAACCAGGTGCTGATACTTTGGCTCTGAAAGGCTTGGAGCCAGGTGACTCATGGAAATCCCTGAAGTCAAAGAACAGACCATCTTCAAATCCAATGAAAACACCCGTAGAGGACTCTGATCTGTGGGCTCTGAAATGGTGGATTGGATATGAGGAGGAGATACTAAGGGGGACGTGGACAAAGGATGGCTTGTGGATCCGGTAGGAGTCTGAGCAGGGAATACCCCCATCTGGATCTGTGCTTTAAGAAACTTCCTCAATCTTATCCACATCAGCTTATTTCTGGAAGATTTAACAGATGAGGATGGCGATCTGCAGTGCCTACAGAGAGATTCCTCCAGGAAAGGTAAAGGGAGCAGTGAAAAAAAATGTACTGGAGCAGAGGGGTCCTGGCACAAGATCATCTAGTTTTTGAACTAGTCGTATCCAAAGTAGTAACATCAGACTTCATATGCATTTTAGATGGAGGATCTGATGAAGGAACCAATGAACGGTTTGGGGACCCCTTATACGGCTTCATTTCCTTGGCCGATGAATATGACTTCCCCTTGTTTTTTTTTTGTTTTTTTTAAGAGAGATTTGAGCCCCAGCAACTGAGGAAGTCGAGGAAGGAGGGAGGCATTTCAGGACCAATTTATTTCTCATTATTAGTTAATATTCCCGAGTTAAATCCAGAGCAGAGAGCAATCCACATTCATCCAAGTGCATGGGTCCCAAACAATTAATGTATTCCCTGTGGGCATCTAAGTTGGGAAGCTTATGCCCACAGGTAATGCACTTTTTAAAACGTGTTGGCTTGTCAGCTATTGTTAGCTAAAAAGACTACATGAAAATACTAAGCATAGAGCAACTATAACAAAAGTTTAAGGAAAAAGGGGAAGAAATCAAAGAAAAGGGAATATCAACAGTGGCAGAAAAAGAAAAAAGTACCATAATGAGTAATCAAAGAAAAAAAAAAGTAACAAAAGTGGTACTTACCAAGAAACAGCATCAAAACAGAAACTAGCTAAAAGGATTAAGGGTGAGAGGTAGGAGAATTGGAAAAAATACCAAAGGGAAAAATACAAAACAATAACTTATGATAAAAAGGCTAAAAGTAACTTCCAAGCCTGACAGCAATATGATCCATGTCTGAAGCTGAACGGCGGCAAACAAGAACTGAAGTATGTTAGGATGGTGGAGCGATAAAGGGAGAAGCTCAAGAGTTTTTGGATCAGATAATCTGGTATAAGAGGCAGACTCTGAGTTTCGGATCTGAACCCATCAGTTAAGGAAGAATGAAAAGTACATCAGATCTTACCATAATAGTAGCGGTTCAGATGATCACTGCTGCAGTAGCCCTAGCTATATGGGTTATATCCTATCAAGGATATAACAGCCAGCTTCTAAAGTTTCAGGGCATGATGTTTCACTCACACAAACTGTCAGGAAGCTCCAGCTGCGCTGGGCGCAAAACCAGAAAAGTGGAAAATAAACTTTAAACTCTCTTTGGCATTAACATAATGGACTTAAAATACAGAAACCGAAGATATATTAAGTGCTTTCGTTCTTGTATTAAGAACCTTTTCAGAATAACTCAGCCACTTACAAAGACACATTTAAATAACGTACATTCAATGAAGTCATAACATCACTACCAATCAGAAAAAGTAAATTATCCCATTTAGAAGATTTGATAATCTTAACTAAAAAAAAAAAAAATCAGCACCGTCTTCCTATAAAGCTAATCACAGAAATAACTGTATGAATGAGCATATACATAAACAATGCCCTTAAAATATAATGCCTGTATAAAAAATTAAATATAAAGATTTATTACCATTCTAGTCCCTTTATATTAAATGTTTTTTGTAATAACTTTTTACAGAGATTTTTTCATTTATTCCAGGAACAAAGTCTGCGCTTAGAAACAATTACCATTTCAGCTCCTGAAACTCCAAAAAAGCATTAACGACCGTACAAATCTCTTCCTATCCACTTGCTCTAAGACTAAAAACTGAAATTTTCTGAAGTCCTTGCAAAGTTCTGCATACCTAGCTAATGTATTCATACCATCTTTTTTCTTTATTGCAAAAGTATGTTCCTTTACTCTATCTACTAATTTCTGTGTGGTTTTACCTGCATAAAAATGATCATCATTTGAACATATAGCAAGATATATTAAACCTTCATTTTGACAACTGAATCTGTCCTTTGCAGTCAATACAGAATCTATACGTTTAAAATGGAAACTGCCAACTGTCAAATCTGCAGTATGAACATTTTTTACATAAAGTGGCAAAATTCTTAATGTTCCTTTCAATATAAACAGCCTTTGATGAATGTTTTAATATCAGTTTCAAATTTTTTTTTTTATTTAAATAAATCTAGGGCTTTCCCCTAAAATTTCTGTCAGTTCCTGATTCCCCATTATTATTTTCCAGTTAATCTCTCAAACTTATGGTCCAGACTCATTGGTAAGGGTAAAGAACAACTTAAATCTTAAAATTTATCTTCATTTCCAGTGGGATTAGTTGTTTTAGGAGATAAACCTGTTTTTATAATTGGTGGAACTTTTAGCCTGTCTGCTTTATTACATTATTATAGATCGATCACCTTAAGTTTTTTCTTTAGGGTAACCATGTCGTTGAAACAGATCAATAAGAATATCTACTTCAAGAAAAATCTCTTCACTAGTTAATCTAATTCTTA
Source organism: Protopterus annectens (assembly GCF_019279795.1). Classification (NCBI taxonomy): domain Eukaryota; kingdom Metazoa; phylum Chordata; order Ceratodontiformes; family Protopteridae; genus Protopterus; species Protopterus annectens. Next base: position 56,928,530 of record NC_056726.1, read on the forward strand.
TAACTTGACCCCTAAACACACAGTTTTATAAATTCTGGGTGAAAATTATCAAAATGTAAATAATTATTCATAAAAGTTTCTTTTCTCTAAATATTATGGAATAAATTCTCCAATAACGTCCACAGTTACTTCCGCACCTAAAAATGTACTTCACCTTTATTACTTTGTGAATTTTAAACCATGACATACTATTACTCTATAAAACAAATTCTTGAAACAAAAAAATCACCTGTCCATAAAAAAAAACAGTCACTGTATCTCTTGTAAAACTTGACATGTTTAAAAAGTGGTAGTTTACAAGGAAATTCCTGCTCACACAAACACATAACCAGGTTAGCGAACACTGGGGAAACATGAGCACACCCATTGCTAACCAGCTAATTTGTTGGAAAATACTGTCACCAAAAATAAAAAAAATTATTACCGAGTACTAATTCCAATAATTTACAAATAGTGATAATAGTAGGTTTCTCTCTTAAAACAACTAAAAGCTAGAAATGAAGACAAAATTTCAAGATTTAAGTTGCTCTTTCTGCTTATCAATGAGTCTGGATGGGCCACCAGTTCGAGAGATTCAGTAATAACTGGAAAATAATGGAGAATCAGGAACTTGTAGCAATTTTAGGGGAAAGGTCTTGATAGAAAAAAAAAATTGAAACAGATATTGGAAAATTCATCTAAGGCTGTTTATATTTAAAGAAACGTTAAGAACTTCGGCACTTTCCCATGACAAAAATGTTCATACTGCAGATTTACAACAGTAGGCAGTTTCCATTTTAAACATATAGATTATGTATCGACTGCAAAGGACAGATTCAGTTGTCAAAAATGAAGGTTTAATATATATTGCTATATGTTCAAATGGTGGTCATTTCCCTTGGAAAATTTGGAGAAGGAGGGCTGAAAACTCTTAGCGATTCCTTGGATCAGCCTGCTCCATCACGCATTTCGAACACTTCTGCAGCAGAGGGCCAAACACAATCTCTATCCAAGGGATAATTTAGTCTCATTTTTGACATCATCTTGGAGGTACAGAGAATGCAGCCATGTAGACCACCTCAAAACAGTACTCACAGCCCTGGAAGAAGTACCAACAAAGTCATACACACACTGTTAACAATGAGTAGTGACCTGTGTAATAGGTGAAACTAAGTCACTTGAAGCTGATTTTTCCTCAAAAAAGAAATTGCAGATAAACACTCCTCATACTTTCACAATTTGTCAGAAATAAAACTTAAAAAAATACAAGTCTGATAATTTAAAATTCTGAAAATCAAACTTGTAGAAGTAAACACTTTTCCCCCCATACCTATTAATAATTTCCCCATCCTTATAAGAAAGGGTAAGATTGGGATTAAGGACTTAGCAGCAGTTACAGCTGCTGGGTCAGGTTTGGGAAAAGTGTATACAATTTAAAATACTTTACATCATATCTCCCTTTTTAAGGGCAGCTTGTTGAATGTCAAGAAAACTGCAGGCAGTAACACACACATCCTCTAAAGACAGACAGAAAGAATGGGTATATGTTTGGGAAAATCCTCCTGTAATATAGTATTTTCTGAAGGACTGAGAAATATCAGTGCTCTCACACTATAAACACTGGCCCATTTTGGCAACAGTCTCAGAAAGAGAAACTCCCACAGGGAGAATCAAACTGAGCTTTTCTCGGAGTACGAATTAGAAATCTGAGGGGGAAAGAAATTTGCATCTGTCCCTGCATGTTTCTGTCTAGAATCCGAATCTTGAATCTCTTCAAGGAGAGAGGATTGCCTCCTTTTACCAGAAACTACTTTGCAAGAAGGTTCAACAGCCTGATTTAAAATCTGAGCCAGACCCAGTAAATTACTCCTAGCCAAAGAAAATGTAAACACATTCTTGGTTTTCGGTATATTTTTGAGGAAAATGGGGCTAATTGTGTTATTACTTGCAGCAGCAGCTTCCCCAGGAATGCATACAGTATTTTGACAACAGGGAAACCTTCCCCGTTGCCTGTCCCAGGGGTGACAACAGAGACTCTCCCTTGCCCACTAACGGAAGCCCAACAAACACAGATGATATGGCTGACCTTCGGTCCATAGTGGCAACAGGTGCTACACCAGAGGAATCCAGGATAAATGGGTGGTTTAATGTACAACAAATGGCCACAGCAGAGTTACCTACCTGTGGCTGAGGCAACCTGCTAACCAGCTGTGGTGGCAAAGTTGTTCGCTTAATTTTTTCTTTTGTGGCTGGAAAAAGACTGAAAGCTCAAGCTGTCTGACACTTACGGCACATGGAGGGTGCCCTAAAGCCTTGGAAGCGGACTATTGTATTCTAGGCAGTATATAGCCCACACAGCTAAAGCTACTGCAAAAATGATTAATATGATCAACATCTGTAGGATTAAAGAAGTGTCTATACAATCAAATAATGAAAACCACCACTTGTTCAAGCTGCCAAGGTTCATATTTTAAATGAGTAATGCTATTAATTAAAATAGAATCAACTATTCCTGAACACTCAAAAAACCTGTGAGGGGTTTAAGAAATAGAGCAAAATCACATACAAACTGGTAGCACATTTAAACAACATGATTCAAACACAGCCCTAAAGAAATACATACACTAAAGACGCACTGTAGTGTTCAATAGTCTGAAGCAATGCTAAAACACCAAGGCAAAATGCCCATACATAGCAATAACAGTAAAGAGAATGACAGTAGAAGAAAATAAAGAACCTATAATATGGAATGAAGAATAGTGTGAGCATCAATTACCTAACATGGCATATAACACATTACTCCCATTTACAGTCTCAAAACCTGTATGTTTAATGCACTCATAATGGAGAAATATTCGTTCAACCCTGGGGCATTTTCAGCATTCGTAATTGCCTTTAAAGTTCACACAACTCAAGCCATTCACCCCACAGTTCCCCCTAGGGTTGACCACAACCTTTTCCAAGACCTGAAAGCAAAAACTGTGGCTTAAAAACTTTTTGTTTATACAAGTCACTCTGTTTTTTACTCCAATCATCATACATCTGTTTATAAAGCCAATACTTTAACTGACATTCTGTCTTAACAATGTAAAATGTTACACAATTATTGCAAATCACAACATAAACCATCCCTTTAGTATCACAAATGCAATGATTCCAATTATTCCTACAACTCTGGCCATTAATAAAAATGTCGTCTCCCTCTCTAACATATTTGCATTGATTACATCGACCACACTTGTAGGTACCTCCGTTTTTATTACTTACTACTAACAAAACATCGATTATTGTAGTTTCCATTAAATTCTTAAAATTAAATTGTCTCTTGCAAACATGGCTTTACACCCACACAGTTGACTAAGTTACTAATTATAAAAAACATTCCAATTATGTTCAATAACCCTTCTAACCAAATGACTAACAGAAAAGATCAAAATCATGAACAGCTAAAACTAGCTTCCATATTGGGGCTATTAAGTACATTATTGTGGTTACATATTGTTAAAGATCTGCCTAACAAAGGAAGGTATACACCACCCATTCTCTTCATAACCTCACGTTGAATATTACCCAACATTTAATCAAGGATAGCCTAACCTTTTAAACACCTCTATAAGTCCACAAATCTCATTTTGAAAGGTTGCGTTATCCAATACCATCCTAACAAGATGGACCATTTGACCATGGCCCTTTTCTGTTGAAAGGGATGACAGCTCTCATAATGTAGAAGGGAATTTAACATGTAGGCTTGCGAAAATGGTGGAAAGAAAACCAAGGTTCACTCTATCTTCAGTTATTTTAACATCCAAATAACACAACTCATCCTCAAAAAACATAATGCATGAACTTTAAAAAGGATGTGGTGTTATTATAACCTAAAAATTGAAACTTATCCAAAGAATATATCCAAAAAAAATGCATCTAAAAAGCAGGTATACAAATTCCAGCAATTAACATATTCACGGTTATGTTTTTCCAAATCAACCATGACCAAATTAACAAAAGAAGCACATACCATGCCCACAACCCCTACACACTGATGGTAATATTCCCCCTCATAATAAAGTTGTTCTTTTAAACAACCTCCATCAAAGTAACTAACAAATTAATAGTTTTACTGTTGTATTTTGTAAAAGTTGTTAAAATGTCATTAAACCACTCTCACTAGGAATTCAGGAAAATAATCCCTTAACCTTAATAGTCACAAAAATCAAACTATTGTCAAAAAATTCATTAGTGTCCAGTTTCAAAAAATCCCAAAACACTTAACCAGGATTTATTGCCCCCTCCCCCGGTGACAGATGATGTTACTGAAGAATTTAATTAGCGTGGCACTTTCACCCCTTTAGACACTACCCCTGAAGGTCAAAAGGCCTGAAATAAGAGAAACGTATTTTACAATGTACCACAAGAAAGGGATTTTTCAATAGAAGTAAAGAGGGAAGAAATGAGAGAGTGAGCAGCAGGGGACGGTTGAGAGGGAGGGGGACAGGGAGAATGAATTGGAATTAAAATCAGACTGTTTACAGATTGTTTACAATAAGCACAGGGAATTCAAAATATTCAACTACAATAATTTTTGTGTTACTGATGCACATGCTAATCTTTCTGAAAGTGTTAACACATTCATTCCTACAAGGAGGGACTATTAGTAACACCCTTAATGAGATTAGTCTATTTACATGCAAATTAAACTTAACCCTTTGGTTTAGAAATGGGAACAATGTTATTCTCATGGTTTTACATATACATAAGTACATTTATTCCACCATCCCATCCTGTGGTCACTTCATTTGAGAAAATTTGCAAGAATGATATACATATTTTAAGTTTCAGTTAACTGCTAGGTAAACGTGGAAAAGGATTCAAGTTTAAACTTGGAAAAAGCTGAAATGGATACACTGAAAGCCATTTCTTGTAAAAAGGATATTCATTTATTGAAACTAGATTGTGTCAACTTAGTAGTCATGAATTATATTAATTACGTAGACAAAATGATGCATCTTTTAATGGATTTTCCATACAGAGAGGCATAACTCAATGAAGTGAATATTACATATCTTAAGATTGCTTAAAAAAGGAGGAATTTGAGTTCCCGGTAGTAAAACTTACACCCCATTTATTTTTGGAGCCCTAAGATCCATAAAGCTGAATTCAACCCACCATTAAGGTCAACAGCAGTGGTTCTAAGACTGGAGAGATAGCAAAATGTATCGATTTTAAACTAAAAAGGTTATAATAATTAATTTGTTTATCTTTTAAATGATTTCTATGATTTTTTGAAACTGGTCACTAATGAATTTTATGACAATAGGTTGATTTGTCCATTAACGTTAAGGATTTATTTTCCTCAATTCCACAGCATGAGGGTCTAAAGTGAATGAATTTTTAACGACTTTGACAAAATCAGCAATAAAACTATTAATTTGCAAGTTACTTTGACAGAGACTGTTTTAAAGAGCAACTTTATTTATTCTGAGTGGGAATATTATGACCAATGTGTAGGGGTTTGCTGTAAGAACAGCATATGCCCTTTCTTTTGCTAATCTGGTCATGGCTGATTGGGAACAGCATTTTACTTTTAAACAATAAATATGTTGAGTGCTGGAAGTTACATACCCACTTTTTAGATGTATGTATTTTTGGATAACTTCTCTGGATAAGTTGCTTGAATTTTTAAGTTATAAAGTTCACTGCATGGAAAGGTTTCTTACGGCAGGGCTCCTAATTAGTCAAAAGCATTGCTTAGACTGTTAAACAGTTTATCTTTGAAGCAGATTCTATACTCTGAGCTTATTTCTCAATTACAGTTATTTACTTAAACTCTGATACATAGTCCACAAACAGAAATCCCTACATAGTATCTCTTAACTTCAACACTCAGTTTTCTTTGTGCTTTCTATTTAAACAAACCCTGTGATGTACTCTAGTCACATATAGTACAATATGGACTGGTACCTCCCTGGTTAAAGACGTATTTATGGTGCAGTGAGAATTCCAATTAAGAATGAACCATTTGCAAGAGCCTGCTATTACATTTACTGACAGCAATGATGCAACTCTTGGTCCTATGAGACTTTGGTTTAAACCCAGGTAGTACAAACTACTAAATGGGAACTCAACAAATAACACTTAAGCTGTGCTGCATTAGAGAGAGATTTTGTTCTGTTCAGTAGCAAGATCAACAATAATTCAGGGTAACCCTTGCTTCAGGATTTGTAGGACCCTGCTTACTCCGTCCACCTTCATTTTTTCCTCAAAGGCAGCCCTTTTTGAAGAAATTATTATGCTATGGCATACTGACCTTTTAAAGTAACTATAAAACATGTTTCTGTGATAGCAGTTAATGACTTCTAATGATTGCACTGTAGAATCCTTTGGCACCGTATAGTTTTCAGTAAAGTCTACAAAGTCAGAATTAAACCCTTTAAAAAAGGGGTAATTTCTACG
>NC_056726.1:56935458-56965102 GCF_019279795.1 Protopterus annectens
AAAAGAAACCTATTTTTTACTGTTTTTTCATTGGTGGGGTCTAAGCAGTGGTAGATTGGACAACAGTAAGCTTAGCTTTGGCGGATCATCAATACTGGCAAATCCAAGTGAGCACAATGTCATTTTTTAAATGTTGGGGATTTTAGTGGTTGTGTGTGCTTATGTGTTGGGAGTGCTGCAACAGTAGATGATTATTATAGACAGACTTACGGACTGTGGAGAATATGTTTGTTTCAAAACCTAATACTTGGGTACGCATGCCAGAAGTAGATTTTTTAAGACATAGCTTCTTGCTATTTACAGTAGATGGATATTTACATTTAATGGATAATGTATTAGCGTGGGCCTGTGGGGTTCTGAAGGATGCCAAGTCTACCACTGCCAATGTCTTGTAAAGTGACCTGGAAATGGATATTGGGATGTTACTGAAAAATATAGTAAGTGGGCTTAGAAATATCGTTTTATTAAACAAAGTGTACTTTCAATTTACAGGCCACAATTTAATTTATTTCAGGTAGTCCAGATACTGGTAGATTGTATACCATTAGACTTAACTAGGGAGAGCTGTCATTCTGGGGAAACAAGCAGCCCTAGTTTCAGTGTAAGCTCTGTGGTTGCTTGCAGGTAGGAAGTTGCAGGATGTTGATGCAATGTGTTTTATGTATTATTTTTAATGCTTTTTTCATTTCAAAGCATGGTTTTCTTTGATGCAAAAGAAGGCAGGACTGAATGAGCCGTATAATGTTTAACTGACAATGATGGGATAGAAAGATTATAAATTATGTATAATGTTTGCAGCTACAGTTGTTTCAATGGTGTCAGTCATGCATAACTATTTTTGGGCCTGTGTCCCACTTTTATTTTCGCTTTGTCCAGATTTCTTGCTCTAAGGTTGAGAGGTATGGTTCCATACTAAATCAGAAGTTGCATTTACCTTGGAAGACTTTTCGGCATAACTATGAAAAACAGAGCCTTTTTAATATCTCTGCTTATTTCCGATATAAACTGCCATGCAACCTTGCAAATAACCTTCTTATTAAAGCTACTTTACTTCTTTTGGAATTGACAGGTACGATTCATCTGTTCGGACATAAGCATAGAGTGCCAATGTGACTAATTTCTTGCAGCAGTCTGTGGTTTACATAATCACAATAACTTTTCTGTGTTTCTGGGTGTGTAATCAAGTTAAGTTGTAAAGATGTTTTCCAAAAATAAATAAATAATCCTTTCTACACTTTGAGCTATTGACAAAGTCTGGGAATGTTTTTTTTTTTTCAAAAGCGAAGGTCAGCATTACAGCTCAGTAAACTGTCAGTCTGTGAGTAACTTCTGCACAAATTAAAATGTCTGAATGTCAAATGGCTTTAGATTGGAGGGAAGCTTATTTTTATTTTGTTTACCGGAAAAGTCCGACTGGGCACAGGTCCATTTTCAGCAGAGGCCTGGGGAGAAAAGCTCCAAAAATAACACAAAACAATATAATACATTAGAGAGAGAGAGCGCGAGAGACGGCAAATTATGGATTGTAGTACTCATACAATATGGTAGAGATTACATCTCATAACAGCGAGAATCATTGTGGTACAGAATAAACTTAAAAACATTTTTTTTTACAGTTATAATTACAGCAAGGCAAATATCAATGAGTTGTTTTTAGGAGAAAGCTGTACGTAGCTGAAGCTCTGAAACAATATTTTGGTATGGATTAACCTGGGGATTGACACAAGTTATATGTTTACACCAGTATGTAGCATTATAGTTTATTGTTTTCTTATTGATTTACTTTTTGCCGAGGAGTTGTTTGTTGATTTATTAATGGTACTTTTGGAGGTGGGAAATTACATGGATGAATCCATCTCTACCATGATTTTTTTTTCAGATATTTTGAGTTCGACAATTTCATTCAGTGAGTGGGTGTCATGTGATTACTGAGGTTGCCTATTTTACAAGTAGGGGCTTTTTTGTGAGAGACAGAGAGAGACAGAGAGACAGAGAGAGACAGAGAGAGACAGAGAGAGACAGAGAGAGACAGAGAGAGACAGAGAGAGACAGAGAGACAGAGAGAGACAGAGAGAGAGAGAGAGACAGAGAGAGACAGAGAGAGAGAGAGACAGAGAGAGAGAGAGACAGAGAGAGAGAGAGAGACAGAGAGAGAGAGAGAGACAGAGAGAGAGAGAGAGACAGAGAGAGAGACAGAGAGAGAGAGAGAGAGAGAGAGACAGAGAGAGAGAGAGAGACAGAGAGACAGAGAGAGAGAGAGAGAGAGAGAGAGAGAGAGAGAGACAGAGAGAGAGAGAGAGAGAGACAGAGAGAGAGAGAGAGAGAGAGAGAGAGAGAGAGAGAGAGAGAGACAGAGAGAGAGAGAGACAGAGAGAGAGAGAGACAGAGAGAGAGAGAGAGACAGAGAGAGACAGAGAGAGAGACAGAGAGAGAGACAGAGAGAGAGACAGAGAGAGAGAGAGAGAGAGACAGAGAGAGAGACAGAGAGAGAGAGAGAGACAGAGAGAGAGACAGAGAGAGACAGAGACAGAGAGACAGAGAGACAGAGAGAGAGAGAGAGACAGAGAGAGAGACAGAGAGAGAGACAGAGAGAGAGACAGAGAGAGAGACAGAGAGAGAGACAGAGAGAGAGACAGAGAGAGAGACGCATGCACAAAGAGGCATTTAATATGTATACTGAATATAATTTTGCAAATGGAGTTCTTAGTTAAACATGCCCCTCTTCTTGGGCAACTAGACTTGAGTAACCAATATTAGATCTTAGCCATCCAGCTGGGAAAGGTTAGTATGTGAATTTTCCATCTGGTTTGATGAAGGCTATGCTACGTACCAGAGGACAACATTTATGGCTATCCATCGTGTTGCTGAACTACATTGTTTGATAATGAGAGGAGCTTTTTACAGAAGTTGAAGGTTTTTGTGTCAAGAACCTGTCCATAAAAAGTGGCTCGTTTATGTTGCAGTGAAGGCTGTGGTCTCTGTAGTGAGCGTTTTAAGTATAACCAGTATTTCTGAGGAAGAGGAAGTCTCTTAAGGCAGGATCTTTCTTAGCCTAGAAAGCAAGCCAATGGTGAAATTTATAGGGGCCAGTGAGAGACAGAGGAAAGCAAGAACCTTTTCAGTCTGTTTAGATAAGAGTGAACTTCGTCCTTTGACCTTTATTGTCAGAAATTGTTGTAGTCTTTCTTTTGGCACAGTGTTTTGCTGAGGCACATGTCAAAAGGGGCATTGCACTCAATGGCTCTTGTAAAGGAAGAATACAGGGTTGTTATGACCTCCTTGTCCCTGGATGAGATACCCTTACTAATGAATTGGGCCATGTAAAAAGCTTTCCTTATAACAGAGACAACGTGGTCAAAAGTCAGGTTTCTATCAACCTGGGTGCCCAAATACCATACGACTTATTGCATGCTTACAACATTGTTATTAATGTGATAATTTGTGGGGACATCACTCTCCTCAAAGGGGATGATACATTTTTTGGCATTTAGCTTGAGGCCATATTTCTGGCACCAGTTATTTGTTTGGGTGAGACACTCTCGTAGCCTAGTCAGAATTGTTTTATTAAGTCAGTAATGTGAATTCTTTACTTTATTGCAAATTTGTTGGGTTATTTTTGTGGATTATAGTATTGTAGGACTGCTGATGTTGACATTTTACGTAGTTGGACTGCTGGAATGGTTTTCCCGGTGAGAAATGCTAGTGCTGTAGTGAGTATCTGTTTAAAAAAAAAAAAAAAAAAAAATTTATATATATATATATATATATATATATATATATATATATATATATATATATATAGAGAGAGAGAGAGAGAGAGAGATGTTAACTGTTAGATTAGAGGAATTAGAATGAGAATTAGAATTTTAAGGCAAATATTAGGCATTTATTACATTTATTCATTGTTCAAATGCACCTACAGTACAGCCAGCAGGTCGACTGTGGTCTTCCGGAGCAACAAAAGAGAGTTAACTATATGATATATTTTAAATGTGGCCCCAAGACCATTTCTGTTCACTCAATGCAGCCCCAGCAAGACAAAAGATTGGACACCCCTGCTGTAGAGCATTTCCCAGCTCTTTAAGGAGATCTCGTTGAAGGTGGGTAAAATGGGTCAGGTAGTTGAGCGATCTCACGGAAAAAGCCGCAGAACTAAATATGCATTTCCCATACCTGTCCATAGTCCTGGAATCCCTATTAGGAGGATGGACATAAGAGGTTTCCGACATCTCTTTCTTGGTGGCTGCTGCCACCACCATGGCATCAACCGGGATGTCAGCAGGGGAAGTAATGAACTTGTTGAGCCTCCGAGGGACCGGTTCCACTGAAATCAGGGGACTCGCACGCCCTTCGAGCAACCAGATCCATTAGTTCGAAGGGAGGAGTAACCCAGAATCCTGGTCCGAAAAGGCTGTCTGCTCCGAAGAGGCCGGCAGTCCTCCCCGAGCAGAGACCCCACGCTCTGATCCAGAGGACAGAGCCAAACCCACCTGCGCCGAAGCCCCGAGGGGAAGAGTCGGAACTGAAGTCTCGGTCTGACTCCACCCCGGAGCCAGCGAGGGAGTGTCGGCTCCAAAACTTCCCGGTCAGAACAGAGGAGATAAAGGTAGACGGAGTAGAGGGAGCTGGATCGAACCTCGGCTCCGAGGGCTCTACCATCATCGGTTCTGTCTGCCCTGGCTCCGAGAGTTTGATTGGCTTCGGAGGAGGAGGAGTAGAAAGTAGGACTGGAATTTCGGGCTTCGAAGCAGAGTGGTTCGAAGCGGAAAGCATTTTGGCCAGGGCTGGGTTCTCTAGCAATCTCTTAACCACGCAGTCCAGGTCCACATCAGATGACCTCGAAGAATGGGTTGGGGGATGAGTCGAAGGAGCTGAAGACAGCACAGATTGAAGAATCGGAGACTGAGGAGTCTAACACCGGATCCACAACTGGGCTCAGAGGTAAAGGATAGATACACAGCTCCAAGGGCTGTGGAGCCAATGATCAAACCATACTAGGAGGAGCTCAGAGCCGAGGACTTGGGCTCAGAGGACCCCTTGGACTACTTCGACCCCTTCGAAGCCTTGGAAGAAAGGTCGGTCTTGTCCAACACAGCCTGAAAATCAGGCTTCAGGAGTCCCCTATCCACCAGCGTCCTGCGCCTTTCCAGAAGAACCCTGGTGCTAAAGGAGTGGCAGAGCACACTTCCTGCAAATGAACAGATCCCAAACAGTACACACAGGTGGAGTGGTTGTCCGTCACAGACATTTTTTGGCCACACTCACCTTTTGAAGCCAGACTTATATAGATATATATATATATATATATATATAAGTTCAGATCCCTGAACTCAAAGTTATTCAACTATTTTTATAAGTTTCTCTCTACAGAAGTGGCTAAATTCTAACTAATTAACTAATTCTAAAACTAATTCCAAACTACAACTAATAAAAAGCACACACAAAGGAGCTGACAGAGCAGTGTCACGCCCAAAAAACTAAGAAAGGCCTAGACAAACAGCCGTTAAGAAAACACTCCAAAGTATTCTAAACTACAAGCTAAGCCTAACTAAACTCTATTTTTTTTTTTTAATTACTATAACACTAGCTAACTCTAATAGAAAATATTTTTCAAAATATCTCTAAATATAGAAAAAATAACACTGGCCCAAGCTTCCTCAGAGAGTCTGTAGATCCGTTGTAGCAGCAAACTAGAGCATCATGGGATATACACTGGGTCTCGAGCTTTTCAGAGTTTGAGCTTGAAAAGTGGCCGACTCGCGAGGGATCGGCTCCGATCCCACGTGTAAGAACAAAACGGTGAGATAGAACTTCACATCTTCCGTTAGGTCTCTCCTAAAGTCATGGACAGGGGGGGAAGGAGGAAGCGAAGTTGAGGAAGAAAGAAAATGGACAGAGTCCCCAGCTATGGTAAACTTGGGTGGCCCTCATGGAAGGATGTTCCAGAGCACTGCTGAACCAAATGCAGCTCTATTTCTGGAAATAATGTCCAAATCTGTAATGCACAATTAAAGTATGAGTATCTGACCAAGTGGTAGATGCAGAAATATCAACAGAAGCTCTAGCCCAAAAGGCTGCCGATGTAGACACCAACCTGGCTGAATTTGTTTTTGGTTGTATTGGTAAGGTAATACCTTTCAAAGAATAAACATAGGAAATACAAATCTGTTATCAATTTAGCCACTTTAGAAGCTGGTCTTCTAAATCTTTTACTAGTAAAACTGTCAAATAACTGATAGATTTTCTAAATTCTTTGGTCCTGTGAAGGTAGAAATGAAATTGTCTATGTACATCAAGAAGATGAAGGGTGTACTCAGTTTTCAAATTTGGGCAAGAAAATGGCAATTAATGAGTTGGTTGATACTGGTTTCAGAGGCAGCGTTTGGTAGCAGAGAAGGATTTGTGTGTTAAGTAACCCTGTCCTTGTGAAATATCAAATACGGTGGTTCAGAAGACTGCACTTGAGTTCACATACTCTTCTTGCCAAAGTTATACCTACCAGAAAGACAGTTTTCCAAGAAACTTAAGATCTGCCTTAGCGGATGGTTCAAAGGGAGAAAAGACTAAAGTTTGCAAAACCACAGTGAGGTTGCAAGGTGGAGTAGGGTCCTTTATTCTAAGTAAGAAAATGATGCTAAAGAAAAATTCTCTTGATGTGAAAGTTAGATATGACTACTTAACTGAACCTTGATGGTGGAAAAACTTGCTCCAATGCTTTAAATCTGAGGCAAGGAAATCTAGAACAGCTGAAGTGGAGCAGTAAAAGATTTCATTCTCTGAGTCTAAAAGGAAATCCTTTTCCATTTACTTTTGTAAATTTTCCTAGCTGAAGTTTTATGAGAGGATACTAAGATTTTTTGAACTGGGGAGGAAAGCCTGGAATGTCTAGCCATCATCGGAATTTGAGAAACCATGTGGTCAACTTGAGGCCTGCAATATCCAGGTGAATTTGCCCTGACAGTTGAGATAGGAAATGTGGACTGGGATCTAGTGTCCAAGGAGGACATACTATACAAGACAAAATAAAGGGGAACACCTGTCGAGGCCTAAAGGGGGCAATGATGATTACTGTACTCTTCAAAGTGCTTTCTGAACAAACTTGGGGGATGACCGGTAGGGGAGGGTAAGCATAAAGGAGACCAGAGGGCCAAACATGGACCAGAACATCTCTTGGTGACTGATCTGGAGGTGGGATAAGGGCAAAGAAAGTACAGTTTTGTACCTACCATAAATGTAGATGTTCGAAGATCCACATTGCTGCAGTCCTTACATATGGGTAGTCCGCTGTCCTCGGTCGGCCCGAATACCAAAGTATTAGGCTGACGTCGGTCAAGGCGCTTAAAACTGACATCAGGATGTCAGGGTACAAAAGCGAATGACCGACGTCATTTCCTCAGTCTTTTCTTGCCCCAGATGTCAGAAGGCCCTAACAAGAAAGGCCAAAGCCAAAAACCAGCAAAACCTAACCAACCACCCGTGCACTAACCATATTTACAATATATACAACACAAACCACACCACCACCTTCAACAGAGGGGAAGGAGGGAGGGTAAATTGGACTGCAGCAATGTGGATCTTCGAACATCTACATTTATGGTAGGTACAAAACTGTACTATGTTCTTCATCTCACATTGCTGCAGTCCTTACATATGGGTAGAATCCCAAAGCAGAGGTAAGGGAGGATGGCAAAACTATAAAGCATTAGGAGCTGCCAAAATGCCCTGTAAAATTGCAGTGGCAAATCCAGCCCTAGATTTAGAGTAAAGTGGAAGGTGGTAATGCTTAGAGAAAGTATGCACAGAACTCCAAGTAGCTGCTTCCAAAATATCTTTAGTAGCCACCCCCCTTAAAAAAGCTGTAGAAGTGGCAGTAGCCCTAGTGGAATGAGGCCTAATCCCAGCTGGAATCTCCTTACCATGATGGGAATAACAGAAAGCAATACAAAAACCAATCCACTTAGAAATAGTTTGTTTTGAAACAGGTTTGCCCTGAGAACCCAAAGCAAAAGAAACAAACAACTGCTGAGACTGCCTGAACCCTTTAGTTCTGCTCAAATATCGCAACTGTCTGTGTATATCCAAAGTGTGCAAAATCCTTTCCCCTTTATTTTGGGGGTTTGCATAAAAAGTAGGCAAATGAATAGTTTGGTTTAAAGCCACACTAGAAACCACTTTAGGCATAAAAGAAGGGTTAGTACGCAAAGACACCCTATCCTTGTGGAAAATTAAGAAAGGCTCAACTGCCATAAGGGCCTGTAATTCAGAAACCCTTCTCGCAGAGGTAATGGCCAACAAAAAAGCAGTCTTCCATGATAAATATTTCAACTCTGCCGATGCTGCAGGCTCAAAAGGTTGTAGAGTGAGTTTCTCCAACACAAAATTGAGATCCCAAGCAGGAGTAGGAGCTCTACGTGGGGTCTTATATTCTTTGCCCCTCTAAGGAATTGCTTAAACAAAGGCTGAGAAAATAATGGTGGGTCACAGTCATAGTGAGCAGAAATTGCTGCAGCATGAACCTTTATAGAGGAGAAGGACAAACCTTTGTCCAATAACTCAGTAAGGTATTGAAGCCAACACTTAAATTAGGTTTAGAAACATCAAAGTCCTTTGCTGTACTCCAAAATAAAAATCTCCTCCATTTATCTGTGTAAACTTTCCTTGTACTAGGCCTTCTGGCCTCCAAAATAACATTCAAAACTTGTTGTGGAAGCTGAAACCCTCCAGGGTTTAAAACAGAATATGCCAGGCTGTCAGATGTAGAGAATGAAGTTTGACATTGAGTAAATGACTGTTCTCCTGAGACAGCAGGTGAGGAATCGAAGGCAAAGGCCATGGAGGCTCTCGTACCAGACTTCTCAGTAATGGGTACCAGTGCTGTCGAGGCCAATCTGGAGCTATTAAAATCATGTTTGGCTTGTCCTGTCTGACCTTCAGGAGTACCTTTGGGAGGAGAGGCAGAGGTGGAAAGGCATACACGTGAAGATTGCTCCAATTGAATGAGAGAGCATCCACTTTCCAAGCTGTGGGATGAAACCTTTTTGTGCAAAACTTTGGCAGCTGGTAATTTAGTGGAGAAGCGAACAGATCTATGTCTGGAGTTCCCCATAACACTGTCAATCTCTGAAATACATGAGGATCCAATTTCCACTCGTGAGGATCCATAATTTGTCTGCTCAACACATCTGCTAAGGAGTTCTGTGCTCCTGGCAGAAACCTTGCCTGAAGATTTAGCTGTAAACGGAGCAGTCTCCCACAAAATCATTGCTTGTCTGCATAGAGGATAAGAATGCGTTCCCCCTTGCTTGTTGATGTACCACATGACAGTTGTGTTGTCTGTTTGAATCAACACCTGCCCTGGAAGAAGTAAATCCTTGAAAGCTATCAATGCAAATTGGACTGCTAACATCTCCTTCAAGTTGATATGTAGATGTTGCAGTCTGGCAGGCCACGTGTCTTGTACCCATTTTCCATTTAGATGAGCTCCCCAAGCTTTGTCTGAGGCATCTGTCGTCAAAATCTGACTCGCCTCTGGCCGGGTCACAGAGAGTCCCTTGTTTAGGTGACATTCCTGAGCCCACCACAAAAATTCCGTTTGAATGCAAGGTATTATCTGAATGACAGTGTTCAAATCTTGGCAGTGCTGTGTCCATACATTCTTGAGATACCATTGTAGCTTCCTCATTTGCAGTTTGGCATTGGGAAGTACCAGAATACAAGATGCCATGAACCCCAAGGCTTGAAGGACTGTCCTTGCAGTCAGCCTGGACTGACGAGACAATTGGTGGAAGTAAAGAGAAAGATTCTTTTGTTTGTCCGGGGTCAAAAAGGCCATCTGGGATGCTGTATTCAGTCTCACACCCAGAAAGCACATGTCCTGAGAGGGTACTAGACTGGACTTTATTTCGTTCACAGAATACCCCAGGCATCTTAACACTGCCATCACATACTGTAGATGAAGAAGTTCGTCCTTTTCTTGGGCCAGAATCAGGCAATCGTCCAAATAAGGATAGATTTGTATTCCTCTTAGCCTGAAGAAAGCTACCACTGGAGCCAGAACCTTCGTGAACACTCTGGGCGCAGTAAATAAGCCAAAGGGCAATGCAGAGAACTGATAATGTGAAGTCCCAGCCCGAAAACGCAGATACTTCCTGCAACTGGGCCCGATAGGAACATGAAGGTAAGCCTCCTTGAGATCCAGAGTCACCATCCAGTGATCTTTGCCCAGCAGAGGTAAAAGCTGTTGTAACGTCAACATTTTGAACTTGGGAATGTCCAGATATGTGTTGAGGATAGATAAATCCAAAATTGGTCTCCACGTGTTTCCTTTCTTTGGTACTAGAAACAGGCGAGAATAAAATCCTAGGCCCACTTCTGGCAGAGGGACCGGTTGTATGGCCCCTATTTGAAGTAGTAGAGAAATTTGTTTGTGAGCCTCTAGTCTTTGCTGAGGAGGAACGTCCAGCATGCCTTTGAAAGGAGGCAAGGTATGGAAATAAAACTTGTAACCCTGGTGTATGATATCCAATACCCATTTGTCCTGGGTAATCAACATCCAATTTTCCTTGAAGAGTGCTAACCTTCCTCCCAAAGGTGCTGCCAGGCAAGAAGGATCTGGCAGCTGAAAAAGTAGGTCATTGGGCCTGTTTACGAAAGGACTGGCCCCTGCCTCACCAAGATTGTGCAGGTGAACTCCTGTTCTAGGCCTGAAAGAACTCTGAGCTCTGCCCCTACCACGTCTAGATCTACCCCTAGACTGAGAATCATAAGAAGGATACGTCCACCCCTTAAGCAGGCCAATTACTACTAAACTTCGGAGGCTGAACTTGCAAAAAATCTTTAACAGCCTGCATAGACTTAGCCTTGTCTTCCATTTTCTTCAAGACTGACTCCACAGGTGAACCAAACACATCAGACTGCAAAGGAGCATCCAAAATCCTTGTCTTAACATGGTCAGATAAATTCTGATCCTTCAGCCAGGCGTGCCTGCGAAGAACTGAGCCAGTGGCAGCCACCCTAGACGAGGCCTGCACAGCATCAAAACCACACTGTAATGAATGCTTACCCACCTGTTCAGAGACATGCACCAAACCTTGTAATTCTTTACACTCAATGCCTTCCGCCAGAGCATCCACCTTAGACTTCAATTGAGAAAGAAGAAAGTTTTGATATTTCAACATATGAAACTGGCAATTCAAAGCCCTCATAGCTAAGGTAGAAGATGTATAGACCTTTTTCCCCATCTATCCAAAGCTCTGGCTTCTTTATCTAGAGGAACCGGATTTTTACAACAGAGGCCTTGACACCCTTAGGTCCCTGACTAATAGTTTCTGGGTCCGCCCTAGGACTCTTATAAAGATATTTATGAGCCTCAGGTACCCTGTAATACCTATCCGGTTTAACAGGAGCAGGAGGCAGAGAATCAGGATTAAGTGAAGCCTCTGCAAACACATCTTCCACAACATCCAGAACAGGGGTATAGCCAAGGGCCTATGCTGGGGTAACAGCAAAATTCCCTAAGCCTTTTCCGAGAATCAGAGAAGTCCTGACCTTCCCACTTAAAATGTTCCCTCATAGAATGAAGTGTCTCTGAAAAAGAAAAATCCTCTGGAGGAGAAGCAGAAGGAGTGGAATCATCTGCATCAGAATCAGAATAAGGAGAGTACTCCTGCAAGTCTTCAGCTGAAGACTCTGAAACATCCGAAGCCTGCTCAAAACTTCCCAACTCTGGCTCCACCCTAGGCCTCTTATCAGGAGGGGGCAAAGAACCTCTAATCAGAGTAATCAAATCTTCTGCCATTTTAAGCATGTGCTTCTTAGGCACAGACCATGCTGAACTAGGAGTGACACCAACAGAAGCTAAAACTGGCCTGCCTCTAGGAGAAGCCTTGGAAACAGAAGGAGAAGGCCTAACCACCCTAGGAAGGGAGGGGAGTACAGTACCTTGAGAAGCCCCTTCAGCCTGGCCTGCCTCCTGAGAGACCACCTCCTGCAAAATCAAAGTCTCCCCCTGAGACTCCAGAGAAGTCTCCGTCGGAACCACCGGTTCCACTGAAGCCTCTAAAGAACCGGCGTCCGGAACGGACGACTCATCTTGCCTGGGTTTAACTGCTTTGTCTTTGCCAACTTGGATTCGGTCTGAAACTCCGAATTCGAAAAATTTCAGAACGCCGAACGGCACTTGCAACGCTGCTTCTGCATCGGACCATGCGGCAAAAAAGACTGAGGAAATGACGTCGGTCATGCGCTTTTGTACCCTGACGTCCTGATGTCAGTTTTAAGCGCCTTGACAGACGTCAGCCTAATACTTTGGTATTCGGGCCGACCGAGGACAGCGGACTACCCATATGTAAGGACTGCAGCAATGTGAGATGAAGAACATCCTGCTGCATTTGTTGTTGAGGGGGGATGCAAATAGGTTGGCAGCAAGGTTGGCCCCATCTGTGGAAGATCATGTCTGCCATGGACTGGTTGAGAGACCACCTGTGAGCCATAAGGATGGTCCTGCTGAATTTGTCAGCTAGAATGTTGGATTTCCCTGGTATGTGCATTGCTACAAGAAAGCGGTTGGATAAGATTGCCCACTGCCATACTCTCAATAGCTCTTGACAAAGGGGATAGGATTTGGCTCCCACTACTAACATATTATCCATTTGTACTGCAACAGTCCCTAGAGGGAGAATGGTCCGCAAGGCCTGCAACGCTAGAAGCACTGCTCTCATTTCTAGGACACTGATATGCAAATTGGTCTCTTGTGGGGACCATGTGCCTTGTACAGTCCATCCCAAGTAATGTCCCCACAACACAACTGGGAAGCGTCTGTGGTCAATATGGTGCGGGGGGACGAAAGATAAATGGACAACTGACTGATCACCACTGAGAAGACCAAAAGAAAAGACAGTTTTTGCAAACTTGAGACAATTTTAATGGGTGATTCAAGGGATAAAGACGAAAGGACCATTCCACTGCCAGGATCCATTGAATTCTCATGTGGAAGCGAGCAGTGGGAATTATTTTAACTGCCACCATCAACCACAGAGCTTTTACAATCAGTTTTGCAGGGGAGAAGGAATGAAAAGAATCTGATGCGAGTCTTCAATGTCAGAACTCTGTTTTGAGGCAGAAGAGCTAGACATCTGACAAAGCGAGCCCCTATAAAATCAACAACTTGAACTAGTTGAAGTTGAGATTTGTGCATTTTGATGATTCCTAACAAGAGTGACAGTTTTAGCAAATAATCCCTGGCTTTTACTAGTAGATGTGTGGTTGGTGCGGTAACAAATCATTCATCTAAATAAGGAAATGCTAAATCCAAGTAGTATCAGGTGACCTGCTACCATTGCCATGCACTTGGTGAACACCTTGGGGGCTGTCGTGAGACCAAAGGGCAGGGCTCTGAACAGATAATGACTGGCTCCCAGCCAGAAGCACAGGTGTCTTCAAAATTGCATGTTCATTTTGATGCGACTGTGTGCAAATGATCTTCAAAATGTGTACTTTCAGTCATCCCTCTGAAGGAGCAGAATGCACTGAACCATGACCATCCGGTATTTGGAATTCTTTACAAACTGGTTGAGATAAATTAGATCAGAGATAGGTCTCCGGTCCCCTTGTCTTTTTTTGGCACTAAAAACAACCTTGAGTAAATTCTGGATCTTGTTTGGTCTGGTGAGACCTCTTGGATGATTCTTTTGTCTAGCAACTTTGTGATCTCTTGAGCTACTAGCTTCCACTGACTGGGTGGAACGTCAGTGAGCATGCTCCTTGTTCTTACTGGAATTTGTAAAAAGGGAATGAAATATCCTCTGGATATGATCCTTTGCACCCAAGAAGGAAAATTCCCTGTTTGATGCCTGGAAATTTTCTGAACCACATTTTCTTACTGCCACACTGGCTCCTACAGAAGGGCCTCTGCAGGGTAGAAAAAGCAAATTCCAATAGCAGACAAGGTCATTCTGTCCTGTTCACTGTGCAAGAGTCTCTTACAAGTCAAACGATGATCCATCTAAGGGAGCATTAATGAATGACACCTTGAAGGGTTCTGCAAAACTACACAAATCGCATCCAGACATGTCCCCTTATAGGTATGCCTAAACCAGACACCCTTGAGGTACCTTTGGAGACATGCAAGATCAACTTGATGGATGTTTAATTGAATCTATGGTGGCCACTGATGAGGAAAAGGACTTTTGTTCCTCTGTGGACATGGACCCTGGGACAGAATTAGAGAATTCCTTTATCAAGTCTATCTGTAATCTGGTGAAACATGCCAGGTAATTCAGTGATCGCAAAGCTGATGCATACGCTCACTTCCCAATCCTGTCCAAAGTTGCAGACTCTGTTAGTGGGATGGGCAGTGGGAGCTTTGTTTGGCAAGCTCCTTTTAGGTGGCTACCGCAACAACCATGGCCTCTACAAGAATCCCTTTAGTCCAGTATGGTCTATCACCAGGGGTGCTTAAGATTTGGTCGGGGTGTTTACGAATAGGTTCTAAAGAGTCCAGCTCCTTTCATACCCTGTGGGAGACTAGGACTATTAAAGCTCATCCGCAAGGGAGTCAACCCAAGATGTAGATGGACCAGACCTAAAAGGCTTAAAAACAGTGATTCCAACTGGGAGGGGGTTTGGGAAGACCAACCATGCTCTTGATGAAAGATCTTTAAGAGACCGATCTAGGGGACACTTCACCCTCATCAAAATCAGTGTCTTCTGTGAGGGATTCCTGTTGGGAAGCCAAATGCCTTCTTTCACACTTCCTCTTCTGAGGGACCTCTTCCACTGGATGTTCCAGGGAGGTATCGGAAGAGACAGAAGTTCTTGGAAGCTTTTCTGGGCCATCTGTCCCTGAGGTGTAGGATGTGAGGACTCAAGACATAGGCTCCAGAGAGGGAGTGGAGTATAGATCTGAAGGGAGAATCAGCACTACTCTGGGTTGAGAGAAAGCTCCCTCCACCATCAAAAGCAGAGTGGCCTGGACAGGCCAAGGACAATCCCACTGGGAGTCTAGGCTCCTGAGGTAGACAACACCCAAGCCCCCTCAACCCCACACTGAGGGGGAAGTCAGAGCAGAGCTATCCAGCTCTGAAAGAAAGCAACTGCTCTGAACACTTCGGAGTCAAAGTCATCTCCTTGGATCAAATGCCAATGCTTTTTGCTCCAACAGCAGTCATGTTCCAACAGTGTTGGATCCAACTGGGTCAGGGAAGTAGTCAGAGTAGAAGATGAAATAACCTTTTGATCCGATGGTTTGCTTCCTGGGCTCTGATCCTAGGACTCAGAAACAAATTGTCAGATCAGAGAATAGCAATTACAGGTTGAAAAGAAGGTTGGTGGCTCAGAGATGCGATGGGAGACTGAGCTGGCAAAACCCCCATCTGAATCTGTGTTCTGAGGAATTTCATCCTATCCCACCTCTACTTTGGACAGACTACAGAAAGACCTAATGGGAGGATGTGGAAGGTGGTCTTCAAGACCTCTTAGGCATTTTTGCAAAAAGGGAGGACCTCAGTCTCAAAGATACCTACTCCAGAGAAAACCTGGGAGCATGGGGCCAAAAGATGGAACTGTAGACTGTGTCAGATCCAAAGGTTTTGGATCAGAGATTTCAGGATTCTTCTCTGGAGGTACTACAGTAGGGGTAGGCTGAGGTGACACAGCAGGTGAGTGTTTATGATGCTCCCTAGGCTCCTTTGATTTCTTGGAAGAGGTCCCTGAAGAAGTGCTTGAAGATGAAGGAAGGAGGCTTTTCAAAATGAGTTTATTCCTCCTGTTGCTAATTGCTCTAGCATTAAAGGCCGCACATACAGAACAAGAAGTGTTCAGATGTGCTGGGCCCAAACAAACACTCCCCGTGGGCATAAGAGTTTGGGATCTTATGCCCACAAGAAGTTTTTTTTTTTTTTTAAATCCAGTCGGCATATCAGCCATACTAGAAAAACAAACTGGAAAATAATCAAGGAAAGGAAGACTTTTTATATACAAGAAATATGATAGAATAGTAACTACCAACAATGGTAGTACAAGGAAAATACCTAAAGGTATAGGAGGAAAGAACAGACTACCAAAAATGGTAATATAAAAATACTGAAAACTCCACAGAAAAGAACTAAAGATGGTAAGGAGGTTAAAGCTAACAAAAAAGGAAAACAGCTATACAAGACTTAACAAGAAATGATTTTCACTCAAAACCCGAAGAGCTTGAGCCATCACAATCCCAACCATCTTGAAGAGCAGCAAATGAGGTCTGAGGGTTTTTATTGATTAGGGGCATTATTGCTAATGGAGGAGCTCAAGATTTGGATCCTAGAATCTTTAGCAATTGGTTGAATTGGATCAGAGGATCAGATCTGAACCCATCTGTTGAGGAACAAATGAAAATCACATCAAATGTAAAGGTTTATGTGATGTACTAAAGATTGGGGGTATACATTTTTATAATGAGTGAAAATTTTGTGTTGGTTACAAAATTTGGGAATAAAGATGCAAGTAGAATTAAATAGGGGAAAAAAACAAAACAAATTGGCAGGAATTTAATAAAGCCTACACAGACTTTACCATGTAGGCATGGCACACTACTTACATGAAAGTAAGCAGCTATGCGATCCAGTAAGCACTGGTGAGCGGCGTACACAAGCGCGACAACACGGGAAGTTCCATGGCATGCAAATCACCTCATAAAAAAGAATAGCACACTACATAGAATTAGCATGTATCCAGGCCATACCTTTAAGAATGTGACTAAGAACCAACTTCTTTGGGTAGCAAGATTAAATACTACTGAATTAAATATCGTTAATCACATAACTTTAAATGTGAAAGACTGTTGACAGAAGATACAACTATAATGAGATGATGACGACACTCAATATCATACAGTTAGGAAAACTTTTAGTTCTAGGGACAACATTGATATATCCTACCAAAGATCGGACGAGTTAAGATGTATATTAACATATAATAAAAATACATCTGCTGTTGAAAAAAAATTATTTCCAGACATTGACATACTTTGTGGGGTATACCAGAACTATAAGTGAACAACCTCACTTTACATATAAGAAACATAAGAATCTTAAGAACATCCCATGTTATAAGGAGCAGCCTAAGACATGGTTCAACAACCAACAAGCTAAAAAAGGTACATATAAATGTGGGAATTGCAAATTTGGCATGTATATTAACACGGATAAATCCATTTAATTAGCTAGCAATAGAAATAACATTAAAAGCATATAGGAATATTAATACTAAAAACCTTGTATATATGGCAATATGTATAACATGTGGCTCATATTATATAGTGAAAAAACAGAAAGAGCATATTTGTAGCCGTGTTTCAGAAATAAATACTAAGAATACAAATGCCTTATATAAACATATTTCAGAAAACGGTGATAGCCATGTGTTTAATTTTGGCATATTGGAAGTACTAATTGCATAAATACAAAGTGGTGATGTTATACTGAAAACTGAACTAGCAGAAATTAAGTGGATAATTAGGCTTAAAGCCCATATACTACCAGGTTTGAATGATACTGTCCTTTTAAAACCTCTGCTGAAACACAAGCATAATTGTGTTTAATTTGCATAACTAATATGGCATACGATTGGTCAAGTATATAAGCTACCTTAATAGTGTTTTTAGTGTTTAACCCCAGAGGAAGCCTCTACGGCGAAAGTTTTTAACTTGCATTTATATCAGAAAAAAATGTTGGCGTGGTTCCAGTGACTTTTTTTTTGTTTTATGTCACTACTGTGAAGTCAACTGGATTTCCTGGTAGTTTATTCACTTGTTTTGTGTACTTACAAGTAAGCAGATGTGCAATCCAGTAAGAACTGCTGAGCGGCACGCACAAGAGAGCCAACACAGGAAGTTCTGTGGCATGCAAATCACCTCAAAGAGGTGAATCTTGTGCAAATGAGGCAAGTAGAGTGATCCAGAAAGCAGACAGGCAAGCCCTGCAGACAGTGTGTTGGTGTCTGTAGTGTACACGGAAAAATTCCGTGTACAGGATTTCAACCACACCAGGGCTGTAAAAACGCAGATGGAGAAAAACAGCATAGCCGATATAGATACAAGCAAAGCTACCTATCGTGTGCCCAAAAAACGCAAGGCACACACATTAAAACAATTTTATTTATTTTTTAATGACCTGGTCATGTTTGCCCAGAGCGCCATAGTGCACAAACATGCTTTTATGAAAAAATAAAGACTGGAAAAGCCACACTTAATAGTATGCAACAGAAATGTATTCTAGGACCCTGTGTGGAATATCTACAATGGTAGAATGGTGCTGTTGCTAATGAGGTAGGGCCTGGAACTGTGTAGTTTCCTGGTTGTGTGCACGGATCTCTATGAAAAGGAGGTGGGGCTACTGAATAGCACACAAGGGTATCAGTGTCTGCATATCCCTTCAGTGCACAGAACCATGTAAGCATCCACAGAACAGGTAGCAGACATCAGGAGGGGGTGTGCCTGAGGACTTGTAAGCTCATTGGAGCTCAGCTGCGCATGTTTGCGTAGCATGCAGCTGTGCTCAGCAGGGGAGTGTGTACACTGATTGCTAAGCTTTATTTACCTTCAGAGTAGTTGTTTCCACAGTACGCTGCAATGCTGAGTGTGACCTTTCAAGGGGTGTGTACAGTGACTGCTAAGCTTTCCTTTGCACCGCTTGTTTCCATGTGTTTGCATGGCAAGCCGCAGTGCTGAGTGAATCTAAAAGCTAATGATATATTAATTACAGATGATCCCGGTTTCACTTAAACTAGGGCCATTAAACCTTCTTAAAGATATACTTGACAGGTGGAATTCATGACAAGTGAAATTCATCACAGGTAGCCAATCATACAATCAGCACCTACAGTAGAGCACTAGAAAGTATGCATACATTATGATTTTTATTTTTCACTCGTACTCTGCACCATTAGAGTACAAACTTGGAAATTTTAAATGACAGAATTCCAGGGGCTGCTGCAGGACTGCTACATCTGTATCTGCTAGATGCCAAAGTCAATGCTGCTGTTGGGACTGCTGACAACAGGTCTAGGCAGAGAAGGAAAAACATGTTCAGGCCCAGGGAAACCTTCCAGGATATACATGAGCTGAGATTGTACAGCGCTACGGGTTGGACAGGGACATACAAGAACTCCCAGAGCTTTGCTGCCCTCAACTCAGATAAAGAGTCAGAGGGGAACTCATCCAGTGGAAACAAAGGTATGTGTAGCCCGTCAGATAATAGCCATAGGTACCTTCCAAAGACCAACTGGGGACATGAGGATCTCACAGGAATCAGCATCCAGGGTAATCTACCAGTTTCTGGATGCCATGCTACCACATGCCAATGAGCACATACATTTTCCCCTCACCCCTGAGATGAGGGCCAGCAATATTCAAACACTTCTACTGTGTGGCACACTACCCTGATGTACTGGGTGCCACAGGTTGCATCCTGTGTACACATCAAGGCACCAGCCAGTGAGGAATGTAGAATCTGAGTCAACTGCAATGGGTACAACAACTGTCAAGCAGTGTGCAATGCCCAGGACATTAGCATGAATGTGTGTGCTGGCAGCTATCACAACTCACATCACAGCTGTACCAGATGTTTGCTGGGGGACATCCCACATGGCCATTTACTAGGGGATGCTGGCAATGCCCTGGAACTCTGAATGACAACCATCAGAAATGCACACACCCACGGAGGAATGCCATAATGATGCACAAACTTGGATCATCATAGAGCATGTGTTTGGGCTGCTGAAAGTACAGTTGTGTACACTTACCATAAATGTAGATATTAGAGTGTATTCACGGTTGCAGTCATTACATTTGGGTAATCTGCTGGCAGGTTGCCCTCAGTCGGCCTGATTAACAAAGTCTTGGGTCCTGCGTCGGTTGCTGTCCCTTCTTCCATGACGTCAGGTCGTCAGGTGTGTAAAACATGCATCCAACGCCATTACATCAGTTTTTCTTGCCCCAGATGTCAGGTGCCCCCTAATGGGGAGCAAATAAAATTACACACAAAAGTATACCTCCAACCAAAAGCAAACACTCCAAAAAGGATTTTAAGCATAGTAAAAGAAAGTAAAGGTATAGCCAGAGAAAAGTAGGGGGCTGGAGGGAGGGTAACCAGGACTGCAACAGTGAATACACATGAACATCTACATTAATGCAAGTGTACACAACTGTACTATATTCTTCGTGTTTCACTGTTGCAGTCATTACATTTGGGTAGATTCCCAAAGCTATGGTTGGGAGAAGGAGTTTATACAGCATTAGGGCCAGCTATAAGGACCTGCAAGACAGCAATGGCAAAGCCAGCTCTGGATTTAGAGAAAATTTGTAAATGATAATGCTTGCTGAAAGTATGTACAGAACTCGAGGTAGCAGCTTCTAGAATATCCCTGGCAGGAACACCTCTGAGAAAGGCTGCAGAAGTAGTTGCAGTCCTGATGGAGTGAGATCTGTTCCCCTGGGGGGACAGGTTTTCCATGGTGCTTATAGCAGAAATGAATGCAATGGCTTATTCATTTAGAAATGGTTTTGAAATAGCCTTCCCCTCTGCCCCTGTAGCAAATGCTACCAGCAATTGTTCAGATTTTCTTCAAGATTTAGTCCTGTCCAAGTAGAATCTAAGTTGTCTGCGCACATCCAAGGAATCTGGAATCTGTTCCCCTTTGTTCTGTGGACTGGGAAAGAAGGTTGGCAAGTGAATGGACTGATTAAGAGCAATACTGCAAACCACCTTGGGCATGAAGTATGGATTGGTCCTCAGAGATGCCCTGTCTGCATGAAAGATGATGAAAGGCTCCACTGCCATAAGGGCCTGTAATTCAAATATCCTTCTAGCTGAAGTGATTGCTAAAAGGAAGGCTGTTTTCCAAGAAAGAAATTTTAAGTCTGCAGTAGCAGCTGGCTCAAAAGGAGTTAAGAGTGAGCTTCTCCAAAACAAAGTTTAGGTCCCAAGCACGGGTAGGAGCTCTCCTGGGTGGTCTCAAATTCTTTGCCCCGCTGAGATGCTGCTTGAGCAAGGGATGCGAGAAGAGGGGTGGGTTCTGTGTTATAGTGAGCTGAAATGGCTGAAGCGTGGCTTGAATCTTTTCCATTTGTCAGCATAAGATTTTCTAGTACTAGGTCTTCTCGCCTCCAAGATTACATCCATCACATATTTGCTGAGGGATGATACGGGTGACTAAGTGACTAGCCAGGCTGCAAGGTTCAATGTTGGAAGCTGAGGGTGCAGAATTTGGTTCTCCTGCTGAGACAGCAAGGAAGGGGGCTTGAGGCAGGTGCCATGGAGATATTTGCGACACTGCGCAGAAGTGGGTACCAGTGTTGGCGTGGCCTGTCTGGAGCAATCAAAATCATTCCTGGTTTGTCCTGTTTGACTTTTAGCAGAACTTTGGAGAGCAGAGACAGAGGGGGAAAGGCGTAGACAAAGGTTTTTCCAGCTGAAGGACAGAGCATCCACTTTCCAGCTGAAGGACAGAGCATCCACTTTCCAGGCTTCTTTGTGGAGAGTCCTTGTGCAAAACTTGTCCAACTGGTAGTTCTGGGGGGAGGCAAACAGATCTATGTCTGGGCTCCCCCATTTTTTTGTCAACATGTTGAAAATCCGTGGTTCCAGTTCCCACTCGTGTGGGTCCATGAGATTTCTCCTTAGTCTGTCTGCCAGTGTATTCAATTTTCCTGGCAGAAATTGAGCTTATAGGTGCACTTGGTAGCTCAAGGCTGTGTTCCACAATGCCATGGCTAGTCTGCAGAGGGGGTAAGAATGTATACTCCCCCTGCTTGTTTATGTACCACATAACTGTGGTGTTGTCCGTCTTTACCATTAGTTGTCCTGGAAGAATGTAGTCCTTGAAGGCTGTCAGAGCATTCTGTACAGCTAACATTTCTTTTTGATTGATATGTAGGTGCATTTGATTTGGGCTCCATTTGCCCTGAATGCACTTCCCTGCCAGGTGAGCGCCCCATACATAGTCTGATGCATTTGTAGTTAGGGTTTGGGCGGCAGGGGGTAGTGTGAATGGCAGACCCTCATTTTGGTGGCAGGCCTCTGCCCACCATGGGAATTCCAGGCATAGGCAAAGTATGATAGGAATCATTATTTCCAGGCTGTGACAATGTTGACTCCATAGAACTTTTAAGTACCACTATAGTTTCCTCATGTGCAGTCTTGCATATGGAATTAGAAGAATGCAGGAGGCCATGAACCCCAAGGCTTGCAGTATTTGTCTTGAAGATAGCAAGGGTTTTGTGGCCACTTGTTTGAAGTAAGTTACCAAATGAATTTGCTTGCACCCAAGAATGTAATCTGTTGAGAGGGTACCAGTTGTGATTTATTTTCGTTTATGGTGTACCCCAGACAAGTTGGAACCCTTTTTTACAAATGCCAGATGATTTAGAAGTATGCCCTGGTTTTCTGCCCGAATTAGACAATTGTCCAGGTATGGATATATTTGAATATTTCTTTGCCTGCAAAATGCAATAACTGGAGCCAGGCACTTTGTGAATACCCTGGGCACAGTACCCTGGGCACAGTAGACAAGCCAAAGGGCAGTGCAGAGAACTGACAATGCAAGTACCCTGCTTTGAAGCGTAGGTACCTTCTGCAAGATTCCCCGATTGGGATGTGCAGGTATGCTTCTTTTAAATCTAGAGTTGCCAACCAGGCATCTTTGCCTAGCATAGGAAGTTAACTGGTGAAGAGTCAGCATCTTGAATTTTGGAATGTCCGGAAAGTGTCAAGTAGACCGGTCCAGAATTGGACGCCATGATTTGTCTTTTATGGGTACCAGAAAAAGCCTGGAATACAAACCTTGTCCCTTTTCCTCTTCTGGTACTGGTTGAATAGCCCCCATGTTTAAGAGGGAAAGTACTTGTTTTTGAGCCTCTGCCCACTGATTTGGGGGCAGGTCTGGCCACCCATTTGGTGTTGACGTGGGGAAATGAAATTTGTATCCCTGGGACACTATTTAAAACCCATTTGTCCTGGGTTATGGAGTTCCCAGTTCTTTGCATGAAGAGCAATCCCCCCCCCCCCAAAGGGGAGGCTAAAAGTTAAGTGTTTGGTAATTTTAAAAGGAAGTCACTGATTGGGGGGGGGGGGTCTGTTATTTCCAGATTTGGAAGTGGAGGCACCCCATTGCTTAGTTCTGAGAGTCCCCTGGGACTGAAATCTGGTGCTTTTGGTGTGTCTGGGTTTGCCTTGAGAGGATTTGGAAGGAGCTGGAAAAGACCAATTCTTAGTAGGCCAGTGGCTACTAAATCTTGGAGGTTGCACTTGTAAGAAATCTTTAACAGTTTGCATAGATTTAGCTTTATCTTCCAGCTTTTTTTTAGAACGTCAGCCTTATTGCCAAATAGATGGTCCTGATTTAAAGGAGCATCCAACAATTTTGCTTTAACAATTGCTCCTTAAGCCAAGCATGCCTTCTAAGCACAGACCTAGTAACAGCAGCCCTGCAGGAGGCCTCTAAAGAATCAAAACCACATTGCAAAGTACGTTTTCCAACTTGTTCAGCAGAATGCAATAAATCCTGTAAATCTTAAATTTTCCACACAGTCAGGAATCATCATTTGCTGTTTATGCGGTCCAATAATATGCTGCTGATATTTTAACATATGAAATTGGCAGTTTAAAGCCCGGATTGCCAAGGTTACAGAAGTATAAAACTTCTTACCCCATCTATTCATCGCCCTGGAGTCTCTATCAGAAGGGGTAAGAATTTAGCAGTAGAAGCCTTAATGCCCTTGGGTCCCTGAGAAATGTTTTTTGGATCTGCAACAGGATTTTTGAAAAGGAACTTGTGGGACTCAGGAACCCTGTAGTATCTGTCAGATTTACTAAGAGTCGGAGGCAGGGAATCAGGGACCATACTGGATTCCGAAAACAACAATGTCTAGTACAGGAGGTATAGCCAAAGGCCTATGCTGAGGTAGAATGAAATCCCTAAGCCTCTTTTTTAAATCAGAAAATTCCTGACTTTCCCAGTGGAAATGCTCCCTTAAGGTATGTAAAGTTTCCCCAAAAGAAAAATCCTCAGGAGGAGAAGCAGAGGGGAATGGAATCCTCTGCATCAGAATCCTCACAAGTAGGTATGGACAAATCCAGATCATTAGAAGAGTCAGAAGAAACAGAATCCTGCTCAGAAGATTCATAATCAACCTCAGTCCTAGGCCTCTTGGGAGGGGGGGGGGGGGGTTGACTTCTCCTGATTAGAGTAGTCAGATCTTCAGCCATTTTGATAATTTGTTTTTTAGGCATAGGGGCCTGAACACGTGGCCTGAGCATCGTTTTTTTGGACAGATCGAGATTTAGGCCTTCGTAATGAAGGTGGAGCCGAGATTTAGGCCTTCGTAATGAAGGTGGAGTCGATTTAATATGCAAGTCCGTAGGCCTGAATACACCCTCAGAAGCGGGTGCCTACACATCGGCTCTGGACCCATCCAAAGTACAGACATCCGTGGGTTCCATAGGTGAAGCACCTCGTGGCATACCGGACTCTGAATGGGTCTCAGTAGAGGCCTGCAAATCAAAAGTAGCTGGAATCAGGGGCTGAGAAAGCACCTCAGAGTACCAGCGAACTGGCTTAGAAGTGTCGCCGGCAGTTTTTGACCTCTGCGGCCTGTCTCTGTCTTTATCTTTGCATTTTTTTGGAATCCCGGTACTCGTATGGCTAACCGCTGACACTTCTGGATAATTAAACCAAGAACTGAAATATCTAGAGGCAAAAATGTACAGACGATGGATAGTGCGCCGATTAAATAAAGCACAAAACCGACAGCAAGGTATGTCGTGGTCAGGGCCTACGCAAGGAATACAGTACGAATAAAAATCTTTGTGAGGTATTTGCTTTCCACAAGTAATGCAATTAACAACTTTTACTGACATCGGTAAGGAGCAAGAAAATTTCCCCAATGGGGTACTTAGCTTTAAGTTAAGATTTCGGTTCTGAAGCTCGAAAATGAAAATTTCAGGAGTGAGCCGACCAGCACTTGCTAACTGCTTCTGCTTTGGGCACCGCATGGCAAGAAAGACTGATGTAATGGCATCGGATGCATGTTTTATACCCCTGACGTCATGGAAGGGACAGCAATCGACGCAGGACCCAAGACTTTCTTAATCAGGCCAACTGAGGGCAACCTGCCAGCAGATTGCCCAAATTTAATGACTGCAACAGTGAAACACGAAGAACATTTAACGGTTCTGATGTTTCGATATATCTGGTAGAGCCCTACTGTAGTCTCCAGCCACATGTGCACATATGTTCATAGCATGTACCATGCTACACAATATGATCCTGTGGAAACAGCTGCAGAAGGATCAGCAAAGGGAAGGGATACACACACCCCCACCAGTGCCTAGGTCACCACAGACATAGGACTGAGGAGCCCCCTGATGATGTCCCTACAGGCAAACATAGGTGTGCCCAGTATGCCCTGGCTAAGAGAACGCATAGCACATTCACTGACAACCTAGGGACTGACACCTTAGTCCTATTCACATACATATATTAAATGTGTTGATGCAAGACAAACCACACAACCTGCATCTATCCATGTATTGGTTGTGTACGACTTGCATCACACAGTCAGCCCTGAGCTACATGCAACTCAACTGCCGCATTTGCAAGTCTCTAAGCTACAAACTAATTGTATAGATTACTATAATATATCATAAGTATGGATCTGCTGCTGTTATGCAAGGAAATTTAATGGGGTAATTGGACAGATGTAACATCTGCATGGGACTACAGATACCATCTCAGGGCTGTAACACATTCTCACCATTGTACGTCTCTCCTCACACAGGATAATGTAAGCATTTATGCTGTTGATTGTGTGATGAAGGAATCCTCTCTGTCTGGTGACCCGAGTGGCTCAGTGGACTAGGGGAAGCTAGCAAAGGAGATGGTGTTGATGGTTCTAATCAGGAATTACTCACATCTTTTGCATGTGAGGTTGTACTATGTTGGTGTTTTCACAGACTGTCATACCTCTTACTGCAAGAGATCTGGATAGACAGTAAGACTGGGGGGACAAAGGCCCAAATTATAGGGACAGATGTCAAATACTGGCCCCATAAACCTAGAAACTGGCAGTAAAGGTGTTGCATTAGTATATATGTTCTGAAAGATGTAACGTCAGAAAGTTAAATGTTTGTGTGCAAGTAGTATAATGTAGTGACATCAATATTCAATACTTCATCAGAAGACCACAAATGTATGAGAAACAGACCAAATATGAGGCAAAACAAATGACATTCTGTGGAAATAAGGATGGTTGAGAGGTATGCAGACTTGAGTGTCTTGTCAGTGGCATAACATTACCAACTGCAGTCACAGATTAAGTACAGCACACAACTGGGGAATGCTGTGGACAGTTTGAATGAAGTGCAGTACTGCAGAAACAGTGTGGATGTTAATGTCTGTAACATACAAAATCCCGGACTGGAGTGCAGGTAGATGTGAACTGAAGTCACTATTAGTACTGCCATCCCACTGGGCATGCCCATAAACTTAATTAAAATGAGCACAATCCTGCTGCTCCTTAATCAAAATGACCAGTTATGTACAAATGCCTATACATATCAGTCTGTCACAATCTCTCTCTCAAATGCATAGTACAGCTATCGCTATGTAGTGTCAAATAGATATGTACAGATATATATTAAAAGGATACATACACCCCCATATATTTTCAAAACACATACATATACACACAAGCAACTACAGTTATATATAATCATGGTTATATATAGAAATGTGTGTGTGTGGATGTCTGTACTGTCAGACATACCCTAATGGTGAGTAAATCTCCACCATCACACAGCCACACTTTTGCTCAAAGGATCAAATCTAAGGGGTGCAACAGTACAAATTCCACTTAACCACAGACCCCTGTGCCTACTGGATGTCACCATGTAGACAGACCCAGGAGAGCAGGTGCTGCTATGTATAATGTCAATGCATGTAAAGACAGGGCAGCTTGTCCCTGCTCACAAGTATGCCTATGCAACTGCAAGCAGCCACATATGGCCATACTTGTAACTGTACACAGAATAATTACAGGTATTCCACTGCTATGGTACAAGATGCAGATAACAGTATGAAGCAAAATCACACTGCATGCCACAGATGCTAGTCAACACGGGCCTAGTTTGTGAAATGCAGAAGTACGGTGCCTGCAATCGCTCATACATACTTAAATGTGTGGAGCATGCGGTAAGTACCGTGATCTATAGTGTACAAGACTAGATAGGGGTTCTAATCATCACTCCAGCCCACTCAGTGTGTGTGTGTGTGTGTGTGTGTGTGTGTGTGTGTGTGTGTATACAACCATATGGCATAACCTTAGTAGCCTAGACAACCGATGGCGAACCTATGACACGCGTGTCAAAGGTGACACACCCCATAACATTTTGGGTGACACATCAGTGATAAACACCAAAGTTACCAGATACTGCTTTTGCATTTGTTGCTCATGTGAAGTACACTGAATTATTTTATGCAAAGAGCTTTTGACATGCCAAACCCAAAAGGCTCATCATCACTGGCCTAGAAATATGTACGGTTTTGCAGTACTTCATTTGTAGCGGGTGATGTGCCACCCCCTCCCCAGGACTGACCACAAGGCCTGCGTATATCAAGCGCAATATGTCCTAAAATGATTGTATTAGCAGACATGAGGTGTGTTGCATGCACCATGTACTGTGATCTGTAGTATGTACCATTATACAGGCAAGTGTGCACATCTACATACAGCCAACATGCACTGTGTGCACGCCCTGGCGTGCCCTGTATGCACTGACTGAAGTGCTAGCCTCAATGTAGCCATGTGTTTGTGTGAGCCTATTAGAGCATTTTACAACATGTTATGGATGCATGGATTGAACAGAGTACTGTAGCCTTCGACAGTCACTGGTCAGAAAGATGTGGATGCATTCACTGTTGTACAGCCATTACTGACAGGTTTGGGACATACATCCCAGACTGATCCCAAACAGGCCCAACCACATGGCAACTGCAAACTCTGCAGCTCTCACTGGTAAACCCCGGAACTTTCCAGCATATTCCAGACTTCAGTCTCAGTGAAGCATAAGAATGAGTCAACAAAATCAAAGCATGGGTCCCAACTCGCCTTCATTGCTGTCGTAATTGTGGTGGTAATCATGAATCTAAATGGGAGAAAGGTTTACATTTTGGTCAACAATGCCACAAATGTAATAAATTAAATAATTTCAAAAGATTTTGTAAATCAAAAGGCCCACATTCTTTTATTAAGAGAGAACATTTAAAGAAACAAGTTGATCAGTTAGACAGTGGCAAGCCTACTCTATGCTGATGATGTCTCAGTGCTTCATGAAACGGTCAATATAGTAGATTTAAAAGCAAACAATGAAGTATTTTGTACTGTTTGGATAAATGGCAAACCATAAAGCTCAAAGTTGATACAGGTTCCAAGTACAACGTCATGTCAGCAGTAACATTTTCCGGAGTATGTAACGGTGAAAGGCTGGATTTGGCAAGGTGTGCAAAGCTGGTTGCTTATAGAGGTGAAGAAATTCTAACGGAATGCTCAGTAATGCTTTCACGTTACTATGCTGAAAGAAGCTAAGACTTGTTTTATGTGGGCAAAAGGCACATCCAGTCATAAGGGATCACAGACCGTTTGAAAATGGGACTGCTTTCATTTAACAAGGAAGTCCATCATGTTAGCTTAAAAGACCACTACTCCAATTTTGCCCAGTACATTTTTTCCTACCAATACTGATCTGTTCAAAGACAAACTAGGCAAACTTCCAGTTGAGTACTCCATGAAGTTAGACTCAGAGGTCAGTCCAGTTATCAAGCCAGCACATAAAGTTTCAATAGCCATGCAGGATACAGTCAAAGCAGAGTTAGATAAAATGGTGCAATAAGGTGTGATTTGCCCAGGTGAAACTCCAACTGAATGGGTATCTTCCATGGTGGTAGCGCATAAGAAAAGCTCAGATGACATCAGAATATGTACTGACCTACAAGATTTTAAAAAGACCTCATCATCCAATGCACACAGTCAAAGAAATTGCAGTCTTTATGCCAAATGCCACTACTTTTTCTGTCTTGGAAGCAAACATTTTTGGCAAATTCAGCTCGACAAGAAATCATCATTGCTCACTACATTCAGTATTCCGTTTGGCAGGTACAGATTTTTTGAGAATGCCATTTGGGATAAATTCTTCAAGTGAAGTCTTTCAATGAGCGATGGAGCAAATTTTTTCTGGGTATCCTTGTGCTACTATAGTAGACAACATACTGGTAAGGAGGTCGTGATGAAGCCAAACATGACAAAAACCTCAGAAAAGTTCTAGAAAGTGCTTGTCAAATGAATCTCAAGATCAATGCAAAGAAATGCAAGCTCAAGGTACCAGAAGTTACTTATGTTGGTAATTTATTTACAAGTACAGGCCTACAATGCATGTCCATCTCCGATATTGTTTTGTATAAAGGGCAATGATGATGCAGACCAATGTGTTTATACCTTTAAGAAGCTATGCATAAGCTTGCACAATTGTATAAACACCGACTACATGCAAGCCTGTCATTTTGTAGTAAGCAGTTGAGATGTAAGCATGTATGTATGTATGTATGTAAGGTTTTT
>NC_056726.1:56965602-56995602 GCF_019279795.1 Protopterus annectens
AGTCTTCCCCCATATGGAATCATGAGAATGCCAGAGGCCATGTATCCCAGCGCTTGCAGGTATTTCCTTGCAGGGAGCTGGGACAGGCTTGCCAAGTCTTTAAAGTAAACTAAAAGAGTTGTCCGCTTCTCCTGGGTGAGATGCATCATATGGGCGGCTGTGTTCAGACTCGCTCCCAAGAATGTTATCTCCTTGGATGGCACATTTTTGAGTTTTCCTCATTGAGTGTAACCCAGGTAAGAGAGAAGAGTCTTTACAAATTCTAGATCCTCTAACAGCTGATCCTGAGGATTTGCTTGAATTTGACAGTCATCCAAGTATGGATAAATCTGTATTTTCTTCTGCCTGCAAAAAGCCATGACTGGAGCCAGGCACTTTGCGAAAACTCTGGGAGCAGTAGATAAGCCAAAGGGCAGGGCAGAGAACTGATGATGTTGCTTGCCCACCCTGAAATGACGGTACTGCCTGCAACTTTCCATGATAGGGATGTGCAGATAAGCTTCCTTGAGATCCAAAGTTACCAGCCAGGAATCCTTTTCTAAAATTGGCGGCAACTAATGCAGAGTGAGCATTTTGAACTTTGGAATTACCAAGAAAGAGTTCAGAAGGGATAGATCTAGGCTAGGACACCAGGTGCCTTCTAGTTTTGGAACTAGGAAAAGCCTGGAATAGAAATCCTGGCCTACCTGCTGAGCAGGAACGGATTCTATTGTTCCTAGATGAAACAGAGAAAATTTGTTTTTCTACTTCTGCCCTTTGGTTTGGAGGAGCATCTGGGAATCCTTTAGGAACTGGAAAGCTGTGGAAAGAAAACTTGTGCCTTAGGGATACAGTTCTGAGTACCCATCTGTCATCCGTGACAGTGGCCCAGACATTTGCAAAAAGTGCCAACTTTCCCCCAAAAGGACTCTCCAGGAAGGGAAGAACAGGCAGAAGTTGGAAAAAGTCATTGAGAGGGTTTTGATTGAGAAGCAGGCTTAGAACTTCCCACCTTGGAAGTCGATGCCTGCCAACGCTTAGACCTTTCTCGGAATAACATCCGCTTCATCAGACCAACAAAGATAGAATAACAGTTACATTTTTAAACACTAAAACATCTAAATCAAAAATCAGATAAAATGTGCATCATAGCTGAAAGCCATGTGATAAAATGCATCGGTAGAATATACAGATCTTTGTTGGTCTGATGAAACGGATGTTATTCCGAGAAAGCGCATACCTTACTACAAGGACATATTGATTTTCACTGCTGTGTGGTACCAGATTATTTTTTTTTTCTTGCATTCTCTGGTTATTGCATCCGATTCCTTGTTTCAAGGACTGTTTTCGTTTAAGCACTTCCTCTGCTTTGCTGCCAAAAAGACTGTCCTTATGCAAAGGTACATCTACAAGCTTAGCCTTGACAGGCTCTGGAAGAGGCTGTTCCCAGAGCCAAGCATGCCTTCTAATAACAGATCCAGTAGCTGTAGCCCTGCAGAAGGCTTCTAGAATGTCAAAACCACAATGTAAAGAATGTTTATTGACAAGACTGGCAGAATTCAGCAAATCCTGCATATTCTTACTCTCTGCCAAAAGAGGCACACTTGCTATCCTAGAGTTAATAACCTCCAAGGTGTGCTGTTGGTACTTCAGCATATGAAAAAAATAATTAGTAGACCTAATAGCAAGAGTGGTAGAGGTATAAACTTTTTTACCCCACCTATCTAGGCTCCTAGATTCCCTGTCAGAAAGAACAGGATTTTTGGTAACAGTGGCCTTAACTCTTTTAGGGCCTTGGGAAATAACAAGAAGTTATGTACTCACCATAACGTTCGATGTATGTAGTCCATCTCGCCTCACATTATTACCCGTGGGTTCGGAGCAGAATATCTGCTCAGACTCGGCCGATTTTTTACTAGCTCAAAGTCTCTCATTGGCTGGGCTAAGAGGGAATCCCATGGTGCACTGCTCCATATCCCCAGATCTAGTTTGCTGTGAAACATATGTACTTCATACATGCCTCACATCCATATAAACAATCACTAATGAAAGGGACTCAGCAGGTGACAACCTATACTCCAAATCCTATACTCCAAATCCTCCAGGAAGGGGGAAGGTGGGAGGGCAAGAAAGAATGTGAGGCGAGATGGACTACATACATCAAACGTTATGGTGAGTACATAACTTCTTGATGTTATGTAGTCCTATCTCGCCTACATTCTTACCCGTGGGACAGCATCCCTAGCACCTACATCCTGGGTGGCTCATAGGAAAATACTCCTGAGAACTGTGGAACCAAAGGAAGATCTGCCCCTGGAGACCACGTCCAATTTGTAATGAGAAAGAAAAGTGTGAGGAGAAGCCCAAGTAGCTGCAGCACATATATCATCCATTGACAATCTAGCTTGATAGGACGTGGATGTGGAAACAGCCCACACTGTGTGCCTTGACTGGAAATGGCAAATTTTTTATCTCCTGCCTGATAGATGAAAGAGATGCAACTGGCTATCCATCTAGACAGCGTAACCTTGGATACCGGAGAACCCAATTGGTTTTCCGAAAAGGAGACAGTTGGTCAGACTTCCGGATATCTTTTGTCCGGTGTAGATAGAAGCGTAACTGTCTATGTACATCCAATTGGTGAAATCTAAATTCTGCCTTGTTAGAGAAGTGGGGAAAGAACACTGTCAGCTCAATGGACCGATTCATGTTAGACACGGAAGCCACTTTAGGAAGGAACGATGGGTTTGGTTTAATAGAGACCTTATCTTTGTGAAAGATTAAATATGGGGGGTTGATGGAGAGGGCTTGAATTTCCGAGACCCGCCATACTGAAGTGATTGCTATTAAGAATGCTGTTTTCCATGATAAGAATTTTAATTCACAGGTAGCTGCAGGTTCAAATGGTGGTAGAGTAAGGGCTTGAAGAACAAAATTCAGGTCCCAGGGCATAACTGGTTCGGACACTGGGGGACGAAGCAACAGGGTACCTTTGAGGAATGCTTTGCATAGTCTGTGTGCCATAAGACTAGGTTCATTCGCTACGTGGAAATTAGATATCGCTGCCAGCTGAACATTGATGGTGGCTGATGCGGATCCCTGATAGAAAAGCATTGACAAGAATTCCAGAACTGAATCTATCGGAGCTGTGTAAGGATCGATAACCTCTAGTATGAGCCCAGATGGAGAACCTTTTCCATTTGCTAGAGTAAATATTTCTAGTGGATGGCTTATGGGAGGATGATAATATATGGACCACTTCCGGTGAAAAATGACATCTGACTAGCGATGGAAGTGGAGTAGCCAGGCTGTCAATCGGAGTGTCCTCAGAGAGGGGTGGAAGTGTCCCAACATGTCAGTAAATCTGGTAGAGGGTCCAGAATACAAGGAGTGTCCACAACGTATGGTTGAAGAAAGGGGAACCATACTTGACGAGGCCAATGTGGGGCAATCAGAATCATTCTGCTTCCCAAGGATTGCGCTTTCTGAATCACCCTTGAGAGAGGGGGAAACTGAGGGAAAGCATAAAGCAGACTGGGGGGCCAATCGTGAACCAGAGTGTCCCCTGGGTGATTCCCCCTGTGGGGGGATCAGCGTGAAGTAGTTGCTGCATTTCGCACTGAGAGGGCTGGCAAAAAGGTCGCAGCAAGGCTGATCCCATCTGCTGAAGATTCGCTCTGTAACCAGGCGATTCAGGAACCACTCCTAAGGCTTAGCCTGTCCGTTATTATGTTGGACTTCCCCGGAATGTATGTTGCCACCAGAAACCGCTGGGAAGCTATTGCCCAATTCCACACTCTCATAGCCTCTCTGCATAAGGGGTAAGACCGTGTTCCCCCTTGCTTGTTGAGATACCACACTACTGACGTTGTCTGAGTGTATCGGAATAGTCCCTAGAGGAAGAACTTCCTGAAGTGCCTGCAATGCAAGAAGCACTGCTCTCATCTCTAGGACATTTATATGCGAATGTATCTAATGTTCTTGCCACGTGCCTCGGCCTATCCTAGCCGAGATAATGCCCCCCCATCTGGGAGGCGTCCGTGGTCACCGTGGCAACTGGGACGGGAGGAACAAAGGGCTTTCCCCCATTCAAATTGTTGGTGCACAGCCACCAAAGGAGGTCCTGCTTGCACCCATCTGTGATTAAGGTGGGATGAGATAGTGGGAGTCATTGGAGAGACCACTGGACAAAGAGGAGACATTGAAGAAGTCTCATGTGTAATCTCGCTAGAGGGGCTAACATGATGGTCGCCGCCATGGTCCCTAGGAGTTGTAGAACCAGTCTTGCCTTCGCTTGTCTCAGGGGCATCAGTATATGAACTTGTCGTTGCAATGCAGTGATCCTTTCTTGTGGTAGGAATGCTCGCATTTGAATGGTATCCAACTCTGCTCCTATAAATGTAACATGCTATGATAGCAATAAGGCAGATTTTTCCCAGTTTATTCGTTATGCCCAATTGGTGACATAGCCTGATGGTAGCGTCCCTTGTCTGAACTAGATGATGCCTGGTGGGGGCGGTAAGGAGCCAGTTGTCCAGGTACGGAAACACCTGGAATCTGTGACATCTCAAGTGAGCCGTCACCACGGCCATACATTTGGTGAACACCCTGGGTGCTGTGGTGAGACCAAAGGGCAGGGCTTGAAACTGGAAGTGACTGGCTCCCAGCCAGAAGCGTAGCCGACTCCTGGATGCTTTGCCCATTTTGACATGGTAATAAGCATCCTTGAGATCGATGAAGTACATCCAAACTTCATCTCCTAACAATGGGAGAATCCATTGTAGAGTGACCATACGGAACTTGGACTTGTGTACGTAATTGAGTTGATTGAGATCTAGTATGGGTCTCAGGTCCCCTGTTCTTTTCAGCACCAAAAGGAACCTTGGAGTAAGTCCCTAATCCGATTTGGTCTGAGGGGACTGGTTGGATGGCTCCTTTTTCTAGCAGCCGAGACACCTCTGAGGCTGCTTGATAACTGACTGGGTGGAACGTCAGGGATTTTTCTTATTGGCGGGGATACTGAAGAGAATGGGATGAGGTAACCTCCGGAAACTATCCTTGGGACCCATCGGTCCTGGGTGATGCTCTCCCAGGCTTCCGGGTATAAGGAAATTCGACCCCCGACTGGCTCCGGATAAGCGCAGTCGGGCACACCCTCAGGAGTGAGAGCATGGAGAGCCACGGAAGGAGTCGCTGTCTCCCAGAATTGCGGGGGCCCCCTCTGCCTCTTGGGCGACGTCTCCCTGAGTAACCCCCTCCCCTGCCTCTGTGGGGGGGGGGGGGTTCACCATGTGCAGCAGGAAAAAAACTCTGATTTCTTGAACCACAACTCCCCCCCTCCCCTGCTGGGCCTTGTGATAAGGCCTAGAAGGAAGGGAAAAATGGACCCCTACGGCAGACAGGGTCTTTCCCTCTTGCTCGCACCTGGTGAGGGTGTCTTTCACTTTGGTCCCAAACAAGGAGGAACCGTCAAATGGGGCGTCAGTAAAGGAAGACTTTAAGGCCTCCACGAAGTGACACAGGCACAGCCAGGCTTGCCTTCTAAGGGCGATCCCTGAGCTCGCCGCCCTACTCGCTCCCTCAGCCGCATAACAGATAAGCCACATGGACAAGTTAGCGACAGAGTTGAGGGTAGAAACCTGTGCGTTAACAGTCTGAGCCACCGCTTCAGGTATGTTACCCGCAAGAGTATCTCCCAGTTCTTTGAGGAGATCTCTCTGAAGCAGAGTGAAGCGAGATAAATAATTCAGCGACCGTAAAGTGAAGGTTGCTGAAGATAGGGTACGCTTCCCGTACCGGTCCATGGTCCTAGACTCCTTGTTAGGAGGATGGACCGATGAGGAAGACTCTGCAACTTCTTTCTGGGTGGCTGCCGCCACTACCATGGCATCTACCAGGACTCCTTTTGATAGAAACTCTGTTCCCTGGGGTGCGGGCAGGAATTTGTTGGGATGCCCGGGCACGGGCTCCACAGAATCATGGTTTTACCCACACACTGACAAATGAAGTCAAGAAGTTCGAAGGGTGGAGACACCCAGGAAGCGGAAGGTTGAGCGCCAAAAGCCTTAAGGAATACTGACTCCTCCTTGGAAGGAGTTTTGGAAGGCCAGCCTCCTCTTTGTTTCAGTATCTCCAGGATATCGGAGAAGGAAACATCAGTGGAAGACTTGGGGGACCCCTCTGATGCCTTGAGGTCAGTATCGGAGGGGAGAGACTCATACTGGGAGTCTATGTGCTTCCTCTTGCACAATTTCTTTCTAGGAGGCTCCTCAGGCACGGACTCTGGGAAACCCTCAGAAAGTT
This sequence comes from Protopterus annectens, assembly GCF_019279795.1. Lineage (NCBI taxonomy): Eukaryota > Metazoa > Chordata > Ceratodontiformes > Protopteridae > Protopterus > Protopterus annectens. Next base: position 56,971,885 of record NC_056726.1, read on the forward strand.
GGGGACCACTCGTGGGGGTATCCTTAGGGCCTGGAACTATACTGTCCATGGATAGGTGAGTGTCAAGAGGCTCTCACCGGGGTGGTGGGGGACGGAATGACCGACCCAGGTGATGTAGCTCACTATCTTGCCAGCGTGCTCCGCATGGCTTTGAAGGCAGGTCCTCCTGAGTCAGAGGACCGACTGGCCTCCGAGGCCACGACCGGGACCTGGGTCCCCCGAGCCGAAGCACCGAGTGGGAGAGACTGAACCAACAGCTGTCCTGAAGTATCCCCCTTGGGCCTGACCGAAGAGACCAGAGTCTCGAACCCTGTGGACGGAACCGACATGGTCAGAGCTGATGTCGGCACAGATAGACCCAAAGGGGGTATCGGAGCCAGCGCAGGAACATCACTCAGAGCGGAGCATACCGGCTACGACGACAAGGATGTGCTCAGAGGAGGAATCATTGAAACAGTCATAGAAACTGGCTCCGGAGCAGAGTGGGTTGGAGCCGAGAACAATTTGGCCAACACAGGCGACTGCAAGAGCCTCTGCACTACTCCATCTAAATCAGAAAGCCTGGAGGATTTGGAGGAGAGCGATGGAGATCGGGATCTCTTGTCCGGTGAACCATGCCTGACACTGGGCGACCGGCTCTGAATGGGCTCAAGAATAATTGGAGCAGACGCCAATTTGGTTAACACTGATACCTCCTGCGGCCCCCGAGGACAGTGGAGCGAGTCCAGAACAGTAATCTCCTCCGGAGGCTCCGAAATGGCAGATGGAGCCGGAGACCTTTTCTTAGACTTGGAAGCTTTAGACTTAGAGTACTAGAAGCCGAATCTATAGCTTCCTCAAATGATGGTTTCAAAAGTCCCTTTAATATTAATTTGTTTTTTCTCTCCTGGAGCACCCTATGACTGAACGTGTGGCAAAAGCTACATGACTCCTGTAAATGAATGGCTCCGAGGCAGTAGAGACACAGTGTCCATCCGTGATGGACATTTTATATCCACATTTGGAACATTTCTTAAAGCCAGAAGGCTTATGTTCCTTCTGATCTTTGGACATGTTGTAATTAACGTTAAACACCTAGATGCAACTTACAAAGAGTGGGAAACACCACACAATTTAGAACACCAGAAAAAAACACTGTACTAAGCACACTGAACCTCTAACTGAAACGGTTCCCACACAAGATAGACACACCAGGAAAAAAACAGTACTAGCCACACACAAAGAACCTCGAACTGAAATGGTTCTTCTGGGTATTGCACAGGAAAAACACAATGACCAAAGGTTTATCCAACGACAGAGGGGAGGACTAGGTCCTCTAACTAAAATGGGCCTAGCCCACTGGAACAGTTAGGGATACCAAAACAACTAACACTCTCAAGCACTGAAAACACACATAAATTTAGCGATCAGCAACAAGAATAGCTATTAAAATAGCTTTTAGGTCTGAACAACTTTCTCAGAGAAATAGCAAAGAAGAGGGTACTTAGTCACAGCCAAGCAAGACCACGTCCGAGCTACACAAGCGGAAAACGAGATCTGGGGATATGGAGCAGTGCACCATGGGATTCCCTCTTAGCCCAGCCAATGAGAGACTTTGAGCGAGTAAAAATCGGCTGAGTCGGAGCAGATATTCAGCTCCAAACCCACGGGTTGTAGGCGAGATAGGACTACATAACATCCTCTGGATCAGCCAACAGATTCCTGAAAAGAAACGGATGAGAATCAGGGACTCTATAGTACCAGTCAGGTTCCTGGGAGCACGAGGAACAGAATTTAGAGTAGAGGAATTTTCCAGAAAAACTTAATCAACCACTTCCAACACTGGGGGAATAGCCAGAGGCCTATGCTGATGCAAATCCAAAAAATTCCCTAACCCTTTTCTTAGATTGGGGGTAATCCTAACTTTCCCCATTTAAAATGCTCCCCGAGTAATCCTGACCTTCCCATTTAAAATGCTCCCTGAGAGTATTCAAAGCATCACCAAAAGAGTACTGCCGTGGTGGTGCAGCGATTAGCATTGTCGCCTCACAGCAAGAGGTTCTCCTATTCGATTCTCGGCTGGAGCGCCTCGTGTGTGGAGTCTGCATGTCCACCCCGCGGTAGAGTTATGTTACAGACAAGCAGGTAGATGCGTGCATGAATGGGCACGCCTACTTTGAAGGTTGGGAGTCAGGCTGGCAACTCGTAACCATAAAAATCCACTGCCAATCATTAGCAGACTGGAGTTCTGCTGTGGCGACCCCTAACCGGGAAAAGCCGAAAGACTTTTACCAAAAGATAAATCCTCTGGTGGAGAAGCAGAAAGGATAGACTCCTCTGCATCTGAATCCTCAAAAGGAGAAAAAGCCTGAGAAACGTTCTCTTCAGAAACGTTCTCTTCATCAGCAGAAATGCTATAAGAATCAGAACCAGAAAAAGACAAAGCCTCAGGAGAAACATCCCTAACCCTTTTAGAAGGAGGAGGCTGTGAATTTCTAATAAGAGTCAAAAGGTCATTATCCATTTAAACCATTTGGGATTGAGGGGAACAAGAAGAAACTGGAGCCTGCTTTTTCACAAGAAAGAGTTACCTGCAAGTCTGAAAGACTTGGGAGGCCTGGCAACCACCGAAGTTGCAGAAGAGGTCGGTATGAGTTTGCTGTCTGAACGAAGAATGGAGGCCTTGGACACCGGAGTCAGCTTAGCAGCTCCGGATCCAGCTGAAGTGACAGGCGAAAGGTCAGAAGGCAAAATGGAGGCCGGAGGCCTGGGGGACTCAAATAGTCTCAACCGAGACCTGCAGCTGAAAATCCGTGGACTGCAGGGGCTGCAAAGGTGCCTCACTGGCTACCGCATGACTGACTACCATCCTATCATCATCAGAGGACTTGACCACCTGAAACCTGTCGCAGTCCTTATCCTTATGTTTTAGGGATATCTGAAGCCTGAAGACCAGCGGACGCCATACAGACAAACTTAGGCCAAACTCCAAAATGTTTAGCTAAAAGCATAGCCCGACGATGAATAGTATGCGGATTAAAGGAGGCACAAAGATCACAATTAGGAATGTCGTGATCAAGGCCTAAACAAATACAAAGGGAATGAAAATCTCTATGGGGAATCTGCTTTCCACAGGTAAGACCATTATTAACCTTTTCTGACATTCGTTAAGGCAACAAAAGAGGATACCCAATGGGTTACTAAGCTGTAGTGGATTTCGGAATCGAAAAAGATAAACTGCCGACCGGCACTCATGCAAGAAATGCTTCTGCTTCAGGCTCCGTGGCAAGGAAGCCTGAGAAAGTGATGTCGGCCGTCTCCCTTTGTATAAGATGTCCTTTACAACAGACAACAGCCAATGTCATATTTACTTACTTTTGATATTCTGGCCGATCGAGGGATACCGGGAGCCGGATAACCCATAAGTTAGGACGCAACAGTGAAACACAATGAACATCTACTGGATTCCATTTCTCAACCCGTTTTCCTTGACAAAAATCAAAGGGAATTTTTTTTCCTAAAGAACTCCTTGAAGTCAAAATCTTATTTTCCAAATCCACAAAAGATCAAAAATGTTGCTACCAAGTACAGACCAATTTTATTATTAAACTTAGAATTTTTGCCAAGTTGCTTACCAGCAGGTTAGAAGTTTTGATGTCAGAATTAATTCCCTTAATATTAGGCACACACAAAGAACCTCTAACTGATGGTGCATACTAAATCGTATTTATTTAATACGACCATATCATCTTTGCTGATGGATTTTCATAAAAACCTTTCACTCACTGCAATGGGGTTTTCTCTGCAAACTTGAGTGCATATGGCTTTCCTATGTCCTTTATTAAGAAATGTCAGTTATACACTTAGCCTTCAGCTAGAGGGGAAACAAATGGAGTCTTATCACTGCCAAAATAAGACCATAAGATGGCCATGGGCACCACACAAGGGTGCCTTCTCTCACCTTATCTTTTCACACTTTTGGCAAATGCTCTAGGAGTTTTACATTATAATGAGAGCAAGTCTGGTATTAAAGCCTCACAACATAAGTCTAAATTAATTACTTGGTTTACAAACAACTGTATTATATGGCTTCCTAACCAAGGATTCTCTCACATGGATTCCAGATAGAGTTTAGACATTTACTAAACGGTCAAGCCTATGCATTAATACTTCCAAATCAGCACTTACTTCATTGCCACAGTAAAAACAGTAATATTGGAAAGAAGCAGGCCCAGATGAGATCACAACAGATATGATCAATATATTGTGTGACACTGGAGAGAAATGGCAGCATAGGGTACTCATAGCAGTATGGAGAGAAAGCTGTATCCCACAAGACTGGAGAATAAACATAATAGTATGTGTGTACAAGACAACAGTCATGTACTTACTATAACAATGCATCTGTGTTGGCTATTTTCATCCTTCAACCAACCATTCAGTTTCAGATCCAATCTCAAATTCAATGTCCCCCACTTCAGTCTTTGGATCCATAGCTAAAGCGCTGACCCTTACCCATAATCCACTCCTAAGCCCCAGATTACCTCAGATCAAGTTTGCCCCTTTGATACCACAAATAGAAGCATGACAGCAGAAGTATCTGGAACTTACAGAGGTAAAAGGCCTGCAGGGTCTACCTCCAAGTCATACCAGGAACAGATATGAATATCATCTGTCAATGGAAAGGGGGACGTAGGGAGGGAAGTTTGACGAAGGACAAAACAGACAAAGCAGATGCACTGTTATGGCAAGTACATAACTACTGTGACTGATGTCTTTTCATAAGTTCAACCATTGGAACAGAGTCCCCAGCTAGTACAAACCAAGGGTAGTCTCATGGAAGGATATTCTGGAGTACAGCAAACCAAATGCTGCCCTCACAAATTGGATATCCTTTCTAGGGAAACGAGTTATGAAGATATGAACACTGGATAAAGTAGCAGCAGCACAAATGCCATCTATAGATGTTCTGGATAGAAAGGCAGAAGAAATGGTGACTCACCTTGTGGAATTAGCACAAGGAGGTCTTGGTAAAGTCAAGACTGTTTGTAAGCATAAGAAATTCATTTGGCAAGCCATTGTGGCAAGCCATTGTGCTAATGTAACCTTTAAGATTTCCCAGTTTAGCCTTCCAGAATGAAATACAGAATTGGTCCGGTTTCCTAAAAGTTTTTGTTCTACTGAGTACATCCAAAATATGAAGCATACATTCCCTTTTAATGGAAAATAGGTTCATAGGTAGGTACTACTTATTGGCCCTAGGGCCTATATAAGCCTAGCCAAAAGGTACCCTGGCTTTCGCCACCCAAGAAAATTATTTTCCTGTGCCACTGTTGAGCAGAGCCACAGAAGTGATCCCGGGGGGGTGAATTTCCAATCTCCCATCCAATCAAGATTTTTTTCTTGAGGAGTGCTAATGAGGAGCTTTGTTTGATACAGATAGGTAGTTTGTTCCAGAGTATGGGAAGTCTCTGGGACAGGACTCTATCCCTCCATCATGTTCTGTTCATTGTGGTAACAAGGTTTAGGTCCTTAGAGCTAAAGGGGAGCTAAAATTTAGGGAAGAAAACTGGTAAACCAATGGACTGTTTTAGGGAAAATTCAGAAGCTTCTTTCAGAAGAATGGATGGGTTGGTGCAAAGAGAAACACTGTCCTCTGAAAAATTATACAAGGTGATCGAATTTCAGGCACGGTCTTATCAAATACTCATCTAGAGAATGTAATAGTCACCAGAAATATAGTTTTCCAGGACAAAAACTTGAAATTGGTTTTTGCTGCAGGTTCAAAGGGAAATTGAGTTAAACCTGGGAAAAGAATGGTCAGGTCCCAATGAGGAGTGGGGACCTTGATAGGTCGTCTGAGAAAAAAAAACATACCATTGAGGAAGATTTACATAAATTAAGGGAGGCCAAGGAAAATCAGCTTGACCTACATGAAAATTGGATACTGCAACTAACTGAACTCCAACTGTACAGTAAAGGTGGAGGCCCGAAATTCCAAAACCGCAGAAAAGGGTGCGGAAAAAGGTTCGAGGGGGGGGGGTCTCATTGTCCAGATAAAGAATAGTTTCCATTTGCTCCTGTCCGGCTTCCTAGAGAAGTCTTTCTGAGAAGATGCAAGTATGTAGAATACCTGGGATGAAAGTCTGGACTGTCCAGCCATTATAGGAAGTGGAGAATGCCATTACAGGAAGTGGAGAACCCTTGTGGTCAAACTGAGGGCTTGTATGTCTGAGTGAAATAGCCCAGAGGGGCAAGACAGGAGATCTGGAGAACAGGAGAGTATAACAAACTATGCCAAACAAATTGGAACTACATCTGATGAGGCCAGAATGGGGCAATGAGGATCACCTTACTCTTCTGTTAACGTGCTTTCTGTAAAAACTTTGATGAGAGGTGTAAGAGGATAAGTACAAAGGAGACCTGGGGAGCCAACCATGGATCACAACATCTTTCAATAACTCTCCCTCTGGGGTGAGGAGTGCAAAATACCTACTGCATCTGAGGAGTGCAAAATACCTACTGCATCTGAAACTGTCAGCAGAGGTTAAAAGGTCACAGCACAGCTGGCCCCACTGATGAAAAATCTCTTCCACCACTGAAGGATTTAAAGACCACTTGAGGCAACAGAATAGACCTGCTCAGACGGACTACCCTGGAATGTGCATTGCCAAAACAAAGTGACTGGAGATCACCCACTGCCATATTCATCACTTCTCGACACAAGGGGCAAGAGCAGATCCCCCCCCCCCCGTATGTAGATATACCACACCACTGACATGTCTGTTTAAATGAAAATTCTCCCTCGAGAAAGAATATCCAGAAAGGCCTACAACTCTAGGAGAACTGCCCTCATTTATTTTTTATTTTTATTAAAAAAAAAAAAGTTATGTTCTTACCATAATGTTCCATCTGTGTTGTCGATCTTCATTCATTCTTGACTGATGGGTTCAGTTCCAACCTCTTGGAACCGACCCGGCCATTATACATAGCTCGTGCCAGCCATAAACTCTCAAGCTAAGGCTCTACCAACCATGCCTCTTCTCCCCATTAACTCAGATTGAGTTGGCCTAGTATGTAAGAAAATACAGAAGCCCTGCCTAAGGAATAACCCTATGACATCCCAGGACTAGGTCCAGACCTCCAGGAGTCTTTTGGAGGGGGCAGGTGGGTGGGAAGTCAAGAATGAATGAATATGAACACAGATGGAACATTTTTGTAAGAACACAACTTCTTTATCTGATGTCAATCTTCATTCATTCTTGACTAATGGGAGAGAGAGTCCCTAGCTACTTTAGATCTTGGGAGGCCCTAAGGAAGGACATACCTGAGCATCAGAGAATCAAAGGATGCTCTTCCCCTGGAGACCATATCTAATCTATAATGAGTGATAAAAGTATACGGAGTAGCCCAAGTTGCAGCTGCACATACGTCTTCCATAAAAGCTCTGGAATGGAAGACAGCTGAAGCGGAAACATCTTGTAAAAGAGCTCTAACGGTAGTTGACAACTTACGTTTACTTTGTTCATATATAAAAGGTAATACAGTCTCTTAGCCATTATGACAAAGTGACCATTAATATAAGGCTTGCCCAGTTTTGGTTCTGAAAATGATAAAAATAAATAGTTGGTCTGATTTTCTAAAAGATTTCATTCTATCCAAGTAAAAATGTAACTGTCGGACATCTAACAAGTCTAGACAGTACTCTCCTTTGTTCATAAATTTTGGGAAGAAAACCGGCAAGTCTATGGACTGCTTGATATTAAACTTGGATATCACTTTGGGAAGGAAAGAAGGGATTGGTTCTTAAGGATACGGTTTCTTTGTGAAAAATGCATGTATGAGGTTTCACACAAAGCTTGTAACTCTGAAATTCTCTTAGCAGACGTGACAGCTGCTGGGAAGAGTCTTCCAAAATAAGAACTTGAGGTCACAAGTGGCTGCTGGCTCAAAGGGCTGTCGAACTAGACATTGTAAGATAAAGGTCAAATCTCATGGCACTTCAGGGTCCTTGAAAGGGGGTTTTAAATGTAGGGTGCCTTTAAGAAAAATTTTGCACAGACGATGAGACATCAAGGAATGGTCAAACAGTTTTGAAAATTTAAAATGGCAGCCAAATGAACCTCAACTGCAGACACAGAAGCTCTTTTCAAACAAGGTAGCCAAGTATTCTAGTACCCTGTTAACAGATGCCGAGAAAGGGTCTATATGATCTGTAGTCGCCCAAACTGAAAATCTTTTCCATTTGCTTAGATAAAGCTTTCCGGTGGATGGTTTATGGGAAGCCAAAACTATCATTTGAACTGGAGACTACAAGTTATTCAGCCTGGCCATCACTGGAACTGGAGAAACCAAGCAGTCAGCTTGAGATTTTCAATATTAGGATGCACCAGGCTGATGAGACAGTAGGCCCGGAGTTGGGTCCAGAGCCCATGGGCAGTGAAACAGATGAGGCCAAAGAATAGGGAACCAGACTTGACGGGGCCAGTAAGGAGCAATGAGAATCAGTTGGCTTCTCAACCATTGGGTTTTCCTCAAGAAACTGGGGGATCAGTGGAATTGGGGGAAAGTCATACACAAGTCCCAGGGGCCAATCAAGAAGTGCTCCGTCAGGGACCCCCCCCCAGGGGGGATTAGGGCAAAGCAGCTACTGCATTAGTGGCTTATGGGAGAAGCGAACAGGTCACAGCAAGGCAGACGCCATTGAGGAATGATTTTAGTTGCTACTTTGGGATTGAGAGACCACTTGAGGCAAGAGGATACATCTGATCAGTTTATCTGCAATCACACTGGAGTTCCCTGGGATATGCACTGCTATCAGAAAGTGGTTGGAAGCGATTGCCTATTGCCAAATCCTTAGAGCTTCCTGACAGAGGGTAGGACTTGGTTCCCTCCCTGTTTGTTAACATACCAGACTACGGACAGGTTGCCTGACTAGATTGCAATTGTCCCCGAAGGAAGGGCAGCCTGGAATACTCCCAACGCTAAAAGCACTGCCCTCAATTCTAGGACGTTGATGTGCAAATTGGCCTCGTGTGAGGACCAAGTGCCTTGAACCGTCTTTCCCAGAAAATGACCCCCCCCCCCCAATCTGGGAAGCATCCATGGTCACTGCAGCCTTGGGTTGAGAGGGGGAAAGGAATGATCCCCATAGATGCTCTTCTGGCATCATCCACCAAGATAGATCCTTCTTGCAGCAATTTGTTATCAAGACTGGATGGGACATGGGGTGCATTAGAACTGAACACTGATGCCAAGAGGCACTGAAGCAGCATCATGTGATACCTCGCTTGGGGAACTAATGTTACTGTCTCTGCCATGGATCCCAGAGCTTGTAGTACCAGACAAGCAGGAACTCTGTTTTGGGAAAGGATCACCTGGTGTTGCGTCTTGAGTTTCAACAGTCTGTGGACATGAAGGGAGCCTATGCAAGATACTGTAATTTAACCTTGCTCCAATGAACTCCAGATCCTGTGTGGAAATTAACTGAGACTTTTCTTTGTTGACTGAAATGCCTAGTATGTTAGCAAGATGTACAGCAAATTCTATGGCGTAAAGCAGTAGATACTTGGAGGTGGTGGTGCGGAGCCAGTCGTCTAGATAAGGAAATATGCGGAGCCCCTGTAGTCTTAAATGAGCTGCTACAACTGCCATGCATTTGGGGAACACTCTTGGGGCTGTGGTGACACCAAAGGGCAGTGCTCGAAATTGGTAATTACTTGCTCCTAGCCGGAAGCGGAGATACCTTCTGGAGCATTTGTCCATTTTTATGTGGTAATACCCATCCTGAAGATCTACACAGCACATCCAATCATCCTTCTCTAGAAAGGGAAGGACTGACTGAACCATGACCATCTGGAATTTTGACTGTTGTACAAATTTGTTCAACAGGCTGAGATCCAAGACTGGCCTCCAGTCCCCTGTTTTTTTTGGCACTAAAAAGAATCTGAAGTAGAACCCGGATCCTATTTGGTCTGGTGGAACTACTTGGATGACTCTTTTGAAGCAGCTTTTGAATCTCTAGTGCTGCTAGATCCCTCTGACTGGGTGGAACATCTGGGATTCACTTTTGGGAATTTGGGCAAAGACTGAAGGGAATATGGTAACCTCTGGTAATTATTCTCCACACCCAGGTATCCGAGGTCATTGAAAGCCAGGCTGAAATTACAGTTGTGTACACTTACCATAAATGTAGATGTTAGAGTGTATTCACTGTTGCAACACTGTTGTAGTCATTACACATGGGTTATCTGCTTGAAGTAGCCCTTCGTCTGCCTGATTAACAAAGTCTAGGGTCCTGCGTCGGTTGCGGTCCCTTCTTCCATGAAGTCAGGTAGTCAGGGGTATAAAACATGCAGCCGACGCCATTACATCAGTTTTTCTTGCCCCAGATGTCAGGTGCCCCCTAATGGGAAGCCATTAAATCTATAAGACAAGGATATAACGCCAACAAAAAAGCAAATGCACCAAAAAGCTTTTTAAGCATAGTGAGTGAGAGTAGAGGTATAGCCAAAAGAAGAAAGGGGGCTGGAGGGAGGGTAACCAGGACTGCAACAATGAATACACTTGAACATCTACATTTATGGTAAGTGTACACAACTGTACTATGTTCTTCGTGTTTCACTGTTAGTCATTACATTTGGGTAGATTCCCAAAGCTAAGGATGGGAGGAGGAATTAATAGAATTATGACCAGCTCTTAGGCCCTGCAATGCTGCAGTGGCAAAGCCAGCTCTGGATTTAGAGAAAATTGGCAAATTATAATGCTTGGTGAAAGTATGTACAGAACTACAGGTAGCAGCTTCTAGGATGCCCCTTGTAGGGATGCCCCTGAGAAAGGCTGTAGAGGTAGATGCAGCCCTGGTTGAATGGGGTCTGATGCCCTGTGAGACAGGATTTCCATGGTGCTTATAGCAGAAATGAATGCAGTGGCCTATCCATTTTGAAATGGTTTGCTTTGAAATAGCTTTCCCCTCTGTCCCTGCAGCAAATGCCACCAGCAGTTGTTCAGATTTCCTTTGAGGTTTAGTCCTGTCCAAGTAGAATCTAAGCTGCCTGTGCACATTAAGGAGTGCAGTATCCATTCCCCTTTGTTCTGTGGGTTAGGAAAAAAGGGAGGCAAATGAATGGACTGATTAAGAGCCACACTGGATACCACCTTGGGCATGGAGGGATTGGTTCTGAGGGACACCATGTCCGCATGAAAGATGATGAAATTCTCCAATGCCATAAGGGCCTGCAATTCAGATACCCTTTTTGCAGAAATGATTGCTAAAAGGAAAGCGGTTTTCCTGGAAAGGAATTTTATCTGCAGTAGCAGCTGGCTCGGAAGGAGGAAGAATGAGTTTCTCCAATACCAAGTTAAGGTCCCAAGCTGGAGTTGGAGCTCTCCTGGGTGGCCTTAAATTTTTTGGCCCCTCTGAGGAACTGCTTGAGCAGTGGGTGAGAGAAAAGGGGAGGAGCTGTGCTATAATTAGCTGAAATGGCCGAGGCATGAATTTTGGAGGAAAAGGACAAGCCCTTATGAAGCATCTCAGTCAAATATTGTAGAAACAGAGGTAAATTGGGCACTGCTGCACTCATCCCTTGAGATTGGTTCCAGGTACAAAATCTTTTCCATTTTGCAGCATAAGATTTTCTAGTACTAGGCCTCCTAGCCTCTAAAATGATATCCATCACACTGATTTACTGAGGGGTAGTAAAGGAGAAATTAGGTAATTAGCCAGGCTGCTAGGTTAAGGGTTTTCAGCTGAGGGTGCAGAATCTGGTTCGCCTGCTGAGACAACAGGGAAGGGAGTCTGAGGCAGGTGCCATGGGGCCAAGCATGAGACACTGTGCAGGAGGGGGTACCAGTGTTGTTGTGGCCAGTCTGTTGCAATTAAAATTGTCCTTAGCTTGTCCCGTTTGATCTTTAGCAGTACCTTGGCGAGCAGAGGCAGAGGAGGGAAAAGCATAAACTTTACATGCTAGTTTGTGGGGAATCCTTGTGCAAAATTTGTCCAATTGATGGTTCTGGGGGGAGGCAAACAGGTCTATATATCTGGGCTCCCCCATTTGCTTGTCAACATGTTGAAAATCCTTAGTTCCAGTTTCCACTCGTGTGGGTCCCAGAGGTTTCTGCTTAGTCCATCTGCCAGTGTATTTAGATTTCCTGGCAGGAATTGAGCTTGTAGATTCACTTGGTAGCTCAAGGCTGTGTTCCATAATGTCATGGCTAGTCTGCAGAGGGGGTAAGTGTGTGTATCCCCTGCTTGTTTATGTAACAGGCAAACAAGTCTATATATCTGGGCTCCCCCATTTGCTTGTCAACATGTTGCAGATAACTGGATTTTTGTGGCCACCTAATAACCAAAATTACCAAAAACGGACAAAGCAGCTACAGCACGGACTGTTTAATGTTAGCGCTTTCGGTTAAGGATATTCCTCCACCTTCTTCAGACGTATACAATACAAAACACACAGCACCACTTTTTATACATAAGCAACTAATTAAAAGCAATTGAAATATTAATTAGATTAAATGCTTCATTACTACAACGCAATAATTTAAAGGACTAATACCTTTAACCACATACATAATTATTTTAAAAATATAATAGTACCATTAACTAAACCATGTTCTCTACGTAAATTTCTTATGAATAGAAAACTGTAATGGTGAAATGTTTATGTTATTAAAAAATTGATATTAAAGTTAATGAAAACAGGACAATAAAATCAAATACAACTACTGTCAACCCTCCAGCATACATACAAATATGTTATGTGAACGTTCTGTGCAATTGAGTAGTACTACATCCTGTATAAGGAAACCCAATGACTTTATAAATGTATCTACACATTCTCTATAAAAATAAACCAATAATGAAAAATAATAACAACAGCAATAATAACTGTTTTTTGTTAATAACATTATCACTATTTAAAAGAAACCAAATGTTTGTTACATGAGTCTAACTCTTAATTAATGCATAAACCATGGAGATGTTGTCACAAAGAAAAGGCATAACAACAACCTCATCTCTTCAGTGCTTTTAATTTGAGGATACATTTAATAGATGCATACTCATTCAACCCTGGGGGTAAATGGGCAAGTGTTCCAATTTGCCATAAGACCTCCTGTTCTTCAAGCCACAGTTGCCATGGCCCCCCCCGAGGTGTGTTTTACCTGCTGTAAAACAGAAAATAGAAAAGAGTGCTCAGGATATTCACAAATATGCTTGGCGCATTGGTCGTGTCCCTTCTCCCTATAAAATAAAGGTATTGATAAACTCTTTTCTTTAATGACCTCTCTGTTTCACCAATGTAAAACGAGGGACATCTCCTGCACAAAGCAACATACACTACACCTTTAGTCATTGATGGAATAATTTTTACCATTGATGTTCACCTTATTACCTGGTAAAATATATTTACACTGTGGGCATATCCCACATTTGGACATGCCCATACTGATCATTCTGGTTTTTAACATCCGTCTTTCCGACGAGATTCTTTAAATTGACCCCTCTCCTGTGTGTAAAAGTTGGATGAGGTCCTATCACTTTGGCCAAAGACTGGTCCTCCAAAATAATGTTCCAATTTTTGGAGAGGATGCCCCTAATTAGGTTGAAACCAATGCAATAAGTAAAGAGGAAATTAATGGATGGTAGTTCCCCTGTTTTGATCTTTTGTGCTGCATGCATTGTCCCCCCTCCCAATAAGGGCCTGAAATGGCCTACTTCTCTTTTAACCTGAACTTCGTCCATTACCTCTTTAGAGAATTCGGATAGCCTCTCATAGAAAACTTTAAACTTAGGTTTTCACATTCACTAATAAAATCCTGTTTTTCAGACACCATTCTTGCCACTCTGACAAATTGCCCTTTCACCACACTTCTCTTTTGGTGAAAAGGATGACTACTAGAGAAGTGGAGATAGGAATTCGAATGAGTTGAATTTGCTGTTAGATGTCAAACTGAGTAAGGACATTCCTAAAACAAATCTCCTCTACCCCAATAGAATAGGTAAATTGTAGGAAATCTGTCATTTTTGAAATGCTGTTAAATTCAGGAATCAAATCTAATGAACCTTTCCATAAAAAAACACGTCATCTTGGTACCTGATGTACCAAGTGACATTTTGTTGGTACATGTAATTTTGGAATAAGCACTGGTGTTCCCAGTGTGCAAGTACACTGTTTGCGAAACTACATCCACAGGGAGACCCCCATGGCAATACCCATCTTTTGGAGAAAGAACTGATCTTGGAACACCAAAACGTTATTTGATAGTACTAAATCTAAAGTGTTTCCACTAGGTACATTTGATCATTAGATGCCTCTTTACGCAACATGAAATTTCTCGTCCACTCTATACCCAACTGATGAGGGATAACTGTGTACAAGTCCTTAATGTCTACCACAAGGAAAATGAGATCTTAATCAAATTCAATTTTATCAATATGTTGCAAAAAGCCCCAGGAATCTTTACAAATTTGTGGCTCATTTTTTAATAGAGGTTTGAGAATGCCATCAACTAGTTTGGCACAAGCATACGTGATAGAACCCCTTCCATCTACAACTGGTCTGAAGGGGGGGGATTAACCAAATCTTTATGAATTTTCGGTGTGCCAAACAAAGTGGGAATTCTGGGGGCTGGCATGGTTAAATAATGTAGGGTGTCACAATCTATACTCCCTTCAAGAAACAGATCTTCCAGTACTCCCCTAATCTTCTTATAAGCTAAATGTACCTCATTAAGGCTAGACTTCAAATATGTGTCAGATTGTAAGTGTTCAAGCATCTTTCTATCATACAGGTATTCATCCACGAAAATAAGGCCCCCTCCCTTATCTGGCATCATAACTCTTATGTTGCATTCATTAAGGAGGGATATGAAAGCCAACTCATTCTTAGAAATGTTAGCTTTCATTGTTTTAGGAGGAACATGGGAGTTCAACATTGACCTTAAATCAATTTCACACAACTTGTAAAAAGTACTTAAAACACCATATAGTGGAGGGTTGAAAATACTTGATATTTTATAGGTATTTAGAAGTGTGGGTGTGTTGCCCAAGCTAAAAGCCAGATTTAATTTACGCACATATAACTTCAAGTCTATGATAGTGTTAACTAGATTAAAAAAAAAAAAAAAAAAAAAAAAAATGTAATCAGGCACAAATGAAAGTCCTTTAGAAAAAAAGTCAATCAACGCTTGTTCCACTGTTAGCACTGTATAATTATAGATCTTGAAGTCACCTTGTTTACTGGTAAGAACATTAGGTCCCTTTATTTCAGGGGGAATCATCTCCTTCGTTGGTTCCCCCTCCTCCTCCTCTGTGTACGCCCCCTGTTGTTGAACGTAGTATTGTTGTTGTTCGACACAGGAATTGACCTGTCCCTGGCAAAACCCTGGTTTAGTCTTCATTGGAACTCTGGTCTATTTGATTTTGATTATTATAACGTCCATTACCACCATTTGTGTTGTTACCATAATTCTTAATACGCTCACTCCTCTTAACAGGCACCATGTCTGGATTAAAGGAATCCTCCTGAGCCGTCTGGGGGAAAATATTGTTAGTGGAAGCCTCATTAGCCCCCCAAAAACTAGTTTGCCCTGGAGGGGGAGGGGGTAAGCAGTTTTGTTACTGTATTCCTTAAGGTCTCTGTCAATTTTACGTTTCTTGTTTGCCAACAGTTTAGTGATAGATGCTTTGATGCTAGACAAAATCCTTAAATAAATCATATTTGTATCTGATGAAATCAGAATGTTGTTGTAAAAAGGACTCTAGTTGTGTAAGCTCTTCATGTAATTTATTTATTTCAGCATTGTAAAAAATTAATAAGTGATGCTAGAAATTCCATGCCTTGTTTATCAAATAAAGCCAGTAGTTCTTGATGGAAGACTGAATTATTAACCAAGCCAGCAGGGTAACGCCATTGGTGCAACCCCTTTGGAATTATTTTCTGACTAATGCATTCTTGGAGATAAGAAACCTCCAATTGCAGCTTTCTGCAACGAAACAATTTACTGTCAAAATCATTTAATCTATCAAGAAAGGAACTCACCGAGGTGTCTTGGTTGTTTAAGACATAGTTTGTATTCCTAGTAGAAACAAAAAAATCCTTCTTTGATAGAAAATTAGCCATGGTTGGTATTGTCGCTATTTCTCCCTCCCCATGGCGAAAGGAGTTAGCGTTGGATCCAGTAACCTCTCTGCCTGCATTGGGACTTCCTTCAGGCTGCCTTGCTGTTTCCTGTATTTCGTTGCTAGCATGCAACGGTTGTACATTTCCCCTGCATGTATTTTGTGGTGCGACAGCCGTAGGGCATCCAGCGGAACCCATCTGCTGTGTAGGAGGGTTCCTCTCGACTCAGTCCTGAATTTTTTGTGTAAGGTGATCAACTTTGGTCAACAGCATGTTGACCAAAACGGTTAAATCACCCGGAGAGGAGGAGTTGTCCTCTGCATCATGGTGAACACTTGAGTTGCGATGAACACTTGGTTCCCGTTATTCATCTTGAGAATAGAGTAGCTGTGATCCAGTCCTATGGTGCTCGTTACTCTGCCCTGCAACTCCGTTTTCACCAGACATCACAAACTAATGAACCACACAAAATCAACTAAATAACCAAAATTAGCAAAAACGGGCAAAGCAGCTACAGCACGACTGTTTAATGTTAGCGCTTTCGGTTAAGGATATTCCTCCACCTTCTTCAGACGTACACAATACAAAACACACAGCACCACTTTTTATACACAATAAGCAACTAATTAAAAGCAATTGAAATTAGATTAAATGCTTCATTACTACAACGCAATAATTTAAAGGACTAATCTTTAACCACATACATAATTATTTTAAAAGTATAATAGTACCATTAACTAAACCATGTTCTCTACGTAAATTTCTTATGAATAGAAAACTGTAATGGCGAAATGTTTGTTATTATTGTGGCCACTTGTTTGAAGTAGGTTGTCAAATGAATCCGTTTCTCTGGCGCGAGGAAAGCCATCTGGGAAGTTGTATTCAAGCTTGCCCCCAGGAATATAATTTGTTGACATGGTACCAGGTGTGATTTCTTTAAGGTTATGATATACCCCAGACAAGTCAGTACCCTTTGAATAAAGGTCAGATGATTCAAAAGTATGTCCTGGCTTTCTGCTTGAATTAGACAATCGTGCAGGTATAGGTATATTTAAATATTTCTTTGCCTGCAAAATGCAATGACTGGAGCTAGGCACTTTGTGAATACCCTGGGCGCAGTAGATAAACCAAAGGGCAGTGCAGAGAACTGATAGTGCATGTTGCCTGCTTTGAAGCGAAGGTATCTTCTGCAAGACTCCCTGATAGGGATGTGCAGGTTAAGTCTAGTGTTGCCAATTTTGCCTAGCATAGGAAGCAGCTGGTGAAGAGAGTCAACATCTTGAATTTTGGAATCACCAGAAATGTATTTAGAGTAAAAAAAAGTCCAGGATAGGACACCATGTATTGCCTTTTCTAGGTACCAGGAAAAATCTCTAATAGAAACCTTGTCCTTTTTCCTCTTCTGGTACAAACTGAATAGCCCCCATGCTTGAGAGAGTACTTTATTTTGGGCCTCTGCCCATGGATTTTGGGTAGATCTGGCCACCCGCTTGGTGTTGGTAAGGTGTGGAAGTGAAATCTGTACCCTTGGGACACTATTTAAAACCCATTTATCCTGGGTAATGTGTTCCCAGTTTTTGGCCTGCAGACCAATCTTTCCGCCTAAAGAAGCATTCAGTTGGGAAGTGCTTGGAAGTTTTAAAAGCAAGTCATCGAGACAGTTTTCCATAGGGGGGAGTCTTGCTACTCCCTGATTTGGGTGCGGAAACCCCCCACTGCTTAGTCTTGTGAGTCCTCTGGGACTGAAACTTTTAGTTATGTACTTACCATAACTTTGGATGTATGGGATCCATCTAGCCTACATTCATAACTGATAGGTTCGGAGCCAATCCGTCGGCTCCGACTCTGCCACTATATACTAGAACAAAGTCTCTCATTGGCTGGGCTACCCCTTATCCCAGAATGCACCACGCCTGCTTCCCCAGATCTTGTTTGTTCACTTTCATACATTCATACAGGTACAGAAACACATACCAATAACTGTAACCAACTAGAGCCCTTCCGGAAGAGGGCTTAGCAAGATCAATATTTCCTCCAAATCCAAAAGGTAGGGGGAAGGAGGGTGGGTATGTATGAATTTGGGCGAGATGGATCCCATACATCCAAAGTTATGGTAAGTACATAACTAAAAGATGTAATGGGATCCTATCTTGCCTACATTCATAACTGATGGGACAGCGTCCCTAGCACCTAAATCCCGGGTGGCTCACTGGAACACACTCCTGAGAACTGCGGAACCAAATGAAGCTCTGCCTCGGGAAGCCACATCAACCTTGTAATGAGAAATGAAGGTGTGCGGAGAAGACCAAGTAGCAGCCGCACAAATATCATCTACTGAAACTTTGGAGTGAAAAGCTACAGAGGTGGCCATAGCCCTGGTAGAATGAGCTTTGAGTGGGAAAGGCAACTCTCTGCCTGACTGGGAATAAATGAAAGAGATGCAATCCTTAATCCATTTGGCAATGGTGGTTTTGGCAACTGGTAGACCTAACCTATTCCCCGCAAAGGACACAAACAGTTGGTTAGATTTTCGTGTCTGAGCGGTCCTATCCAAGTAAAAACGCAGTTGCCTGTGAACATCCAACTGGTGGAAGGTATATTCTGCTCTAGTAGAAAAATTTGGAAAGAAAACTGGGTGCTCCAATGATTGCTGAATGCATAAAGGGGATGCTACCTTAGGCAAAAAGGATGGATTCAGTCTAAGGGAAACTCTGTCTTTGTGAAAAATCAAATAAGGAGGGGTAGAACAGAGAGCCTGAAGCTCTGAAGCCCGCTTAGCAGAAGTTATTGCCACTAGAAAGGCATTTTTCCACGACAGAAACTTTATATGACAAGTGGCTGCCGGCTCAAAGGGACGGGCAGTTAAAGAGGCCAGAACCAAATTTAAGTCCCAAGGGGGCACAGGATGAGCCATAGGAGGCCTGAGGAGCCAGGCTCCCTTAAGAAAGGACTTGCAAAGTCAGTTAGCCATTAATGAAGGCTCTATAGCAACATGAAAATTAGATATAGCCGCCAGTTGAACTTTAATTGTGGAGACTGAAGAGCCTGAATGAAACAATGAAGCTAGAAATTCCAAGACCTGCGGAGCACATCCAGACATCCTTCTCCAATAACGGGAGAATGGACAGAAGGGTGACCATCCGGAACTTGGACTTCTTTACAAAACGATTTAAAGAGCTTAGGTCCAAAATGGACCTTACGTCCCCTGTCTTTTTTGGCACCAAAAATAATCTTGAGTAAGTTCCTGATCCGATCTGATCGGCGGGGATGGGCTGGATGACCCCTTTGCTTAGTAGCTTTGAAGCTTCTACGGCTGCTAGATCCCGTTGACTGGGTGGCACGTCCGGGATTCTCCTTGTAGGAGGAGGGGGCTTGAAAAAGGGGATGAGGTAGCCTCCGGTTACAATGCAAAGAACCCATTGATCCTTGGTTATAAATTCTCAAGCCTGTGGGTGTTTCGCAAAACGACCCCCGACTGGCTCCGGAGAAGCACAGCCGGGCCACATACTAGGGATGTTGAGGGTAGGAGGAACCACGAAAGGAGTCGCGGTCTCGAGAGTTACGGGGGCCTCTGCCACCTCTAGGGCGGCGTCTTCCTGAATCCCCCCCCTGCCTCTGGAGGGGGGAAATCACTGAGTAGAGAAGAACTTTTGGGATTTCCTGAACCACATTTTCCCTCCTCTCTGGGCCTTGGGATAAGGTCTAGAGGGAGCGGAAAAACGGGCCCCAACGGCAGTCAAGGTCTTGCCCTCCTGCTCACACCGAGTAAGTGTGTCCTTCACCTTGGGTCCAAACAAAGAAGACCCATCAAAGGGGGCATCGGCGAAGGAAGACTTAAAGGCCTCCGCGAGTGGACACAAGCGTAACCAGGCTCGTCTCCTAAGAGCCACTCCTGTGCCCGCTGCTCTACTCGCCCCTTCGGCTGCATAGGAAATGAGCCTCATGGACGAGTGGACAATAGAAGATAGGGTAGTCAATCTGGGCGCCTACGGTCTGTGCTTACGCCTCAGGAAGATTACCCGCAAGAGACTCTCCTAACTCCTTGAGGAGGTCCCTTTGGAGCCTTGTAAAATGACAGAGATAGTTCAGCGACCGCAGGGTAAAGGTCGCTGAAGAAAGGGTACGCTTCCCGTACCTATCCATGCTCCTAGAATCCTTATTAGGAGGATGAATAGACGTTGAAGCCTCTGCCACGTCCTGCTTCGTGGCAGATGCCACCACCATAGCATCAACTGCAACACCCTTAGTGAGGAATTCCTTCTGGGGAGGGGCAGAAAGAAACTTATTAGGCCTGGCAGGCACCGGTTCCGCTGTATCAGGATGTTTCCACACCCTCCGAGATATTAGGTCTAATAACTCGAAGGGTGGTGACACCCAGGAGGAGGAGGGCTGGGCCCCGAAGGCCGTGAGGAAGACTGACTCCTCAGCGGTAGGGGCTTTGGATTGCCAATCGCCTCTCTGTCTCAGGATCTCAAGGATATCCGAGAAGGAGACGACATCCGAGGACGATTTAGGGGACCCCTCCGCATCATCAAGGTTAGTATCTGAAGTGACGGATTCATCTTGAGAATCAACGTGCTTCCTCTTACACAGTTTCTTCCTTGGGGGTTCTTCCGAAGCAGATTCAGAAGGACCCCCCGGAAGAAGGGAACCCTCTAAGGGGGTATCCTCAGGCCCCGGGGCCCCACTGTCGAGGGAAAGAATGTCTCCAGAGGCACCAGTACCCAAAACGTGGGACTGTGAGGAAGAAACCTGCTGAACCGGCAAGGTCATGGCCAGCGCACTCCTCATGGCCTCAAAAGCAGGACCTCCAGACTCTGCAGAGGGCACTTGCTGAGAGACCAAGGCGGTACCGGGAATACCTGCGGCCGATGCCCCGAGGGGAAGACTGGGCAAAAAAGAGGCTCCACAGTGTTGCCCTCTGCCCCGTAGAGGAAGACCCGGTACCAAACCCTGACACCGAGGACAGGGTAGGAATGAAGGTCGGAGCAGAGAAACTCCGAGGGGGTCCCTGCTCCGACTGGACGATTCCGCTGCGTTCTACCCGCACTGACTCCAACGGCTCCAAGGGGGTCGGAGGAGGAATCAAATGCACGGAATGTGGAATCTGCTCCGAAGCAGAGTGGGCTGGAGCAGAGATCATTTTAGTAAAAACTGGGGAGTGGAACAGCCTCTGAATAACCCTATCCAAATCCGAATCCGGCAACCTAGAGGATTTAGAGGAAATAGACTGGGGCCGAGAAGACTTCTGCCTCAGCTCCGATAAAGCAGGGGATCAGCTCCGAAAGGGTTCCAGCACTATCAGACCAGAGACCGGAACAGTTTGTAACAGTGTCGGCACCGAAGGCGGCTCCGGGGCCGAGGGGGAAGAGTCTGAGCTGCACACCCCCAACGGCTCCGAGACCAAAGGAGCCGAAGTAGGTGATTGGCCTCTTGATGCACTAACCTGCGGCTCCGACACCAATGGAGCCGAGGGAAGAAGCACCGAGGCAGACCCTTCAGCCATCGGCTCCAAAGCCATTGGAGCCGAGGAAGAAGAAGTCGATCCATGTTTCTTAGCTGTCGGGTCCGACGGACTGGTCGGAGCCGACTATCTATGCTTCTTGGGCATCGGGCCCAACGGACTGATAGGAGCCGACAATCAGTTCTTTTTAGAAGCAGGAGATGAAGCCAACGCTTCCTCAAATGAAGGCTTAATAAGACCGCTAAGTATCAGCTTGTTTTTTCTTTCCTGGAGAACCCTGGAAGAAAAATCGTGACACACACTGCAAGTATCCTGTAGATGTTTAGGCCCTAAACAGTACACGCAGACAGCATGGCTGTCTGTAATAGACATTTTATAATTACATTTTGCACACTTTGCACACTTTTTAAAACCTGATTTCTGCTCCTTAGACATTTTGAGCACAGTAGAAAAACAGGAGACAGCTAGCTAGAAAATACAGAGGTAAATTAATATATGGGCTAAAGCCCTCTAACTTAAACGGGCTTAGCCCGAAAACTAATTCAGTCACACAACAAGAAAAAAATATATAAACACACAATAAGGGAAAAGGCCCTCTAACTCAAACGGGCCTTGCCCAGTACACTAGAAGCGCGAGAAAAAATAAAATCTAACTTTTCACAAAAAACTGACCACAAACGCTCACAAAGCTGTTAAACAGCTGTTTGTTTAAAAGCCGACAGAAACCCTAGCCAAAAAGACCAAAAAGGTCAAGAAAATACACTTAGCTCCAGCCAAGTCGAGACCACGTCCAGCTTGAAAAGCGGCAAACGAGATCTGGGGAAGCAGGTGTGGTGCATTCTGGGATAAGGGGTAGCCCAGCCAATGAGAGACTTCGTTCTAGTATACAGTGGCCGAGTCGGAGCAGACTGATCGGCTCCGAACCCATCAGTTATGAATGTTGGCGAGATAGGATCCCATTACATCCTGGGGTTTCTGCTGTGTCTGGGTTTGGCTTGAGAAGACCTGGAAGGGGCTGGAAAGGACCAGTTCTTAGAGGGCCAGTACCTACTAAATCTAGGAGTAGGAACTTGTAAGAAATCTAACAGTTTGCATAGATTTATCTTTATCTTCCATCTTTTTAAGAACTTCCCCAGCCTTGTTGCCTAACAGACGGTCCTGATTTAAGGGAGCATCCAACAATTTAGCTTTAACATGATCAGGCAAAGATTGCTCCTTAACTCATTCACTCCGGAGCAGCTGAGAAAAAGCTACCTGCTTAATTCCACCATAGGAACAACAGTGCAGCCAGAGCTCATTTTTAGAAAATCCATTTGTAATGCTATACAGAAAACAAATGTTCATAACTCTAACTATAAGAGCTACACTAAAAATGTAAACGCAAAAGTTGTTCAGCAGACACTGACCTTTCCAACAGTGTAAATGTTGATAGTGCATATCAAAGTCATTATTAAATATTTGGCAAGGAATGCTGATGTGCAAATTTTTTACCTTTTTGGAAAAGCAAAGCACAATATCTTGGTCTATGTACCATGTAGACCCATACAATTTGAATTTAATTTGTTAGTATGAATGTCAGCTTTAAAATGATACCTTAACCATTACTGTGTGACACTCCTTTCATGAGATTTTCAGAAATATGATCAATATATTTCTCATAATTGATAAATAAACAAAGCATAATATCTCATCACCTGTAACAGACAGAACTGACATATCAGTGTAGAAGTTGTGCATCTGAATGTCAGCTTCAAAATGATGCATCATTTGTGCGATTACCATGCTCCCTCGCAAAGATATGGGCATAATAATGAGAAGTATTGTAAATGTGTAATTTTCATATTCGTACAAGACTAAACAAACTGTGATATTTGTACGTGTGTACAGTGCCTAGACACAGTTCTTTTACCATGTTGTAAGGAGTAACACTGTCTTCAAAATGAGGTATTACTTCATACAATGAGATGCTCCCATGAGATGCTCCCTTGCAAAGTTATTTACCAAAATATGAAAAAAGTCATAATTTCCATAACCGTAAGTCCCAAACAAACTTTGATATCTGCCTATGAGTACAACATACAGGCACCATTCTTTTACCATGTTAGAACTATAAATAATCTTTTCAAAATGAGGTATTACTTAGCACAT
>NC_056726.1:57000602-57170602 GCF_019279795.1 Protopterus annectens
ATAAACAACCACCAGTATTCACCTTCTCAAAAAAGAAACTGGTTCATAAAGCTGACAGCCTACTGCTACATATACAATCTACGACACTGCAATGTGAACAAGACTGGGATCCAAAATACCCCCACCCCAACACCCACATAAAACAAGGCAGCTCCTTCCCCACCACACCCCTAGTGACACCCTTTTAGCATGTCAAGCACTGGGCCAAATTCTGTCAAAACAAGAAGGAAGACACCAAACACCTTAACAGTTACCTGCCGCCGAAACGGGACACCAAAGTAACAAGAAATGGGAGGGGGTACCGCGACTCACCCAGTTCCAAGGACCGCACATGGACTCAACCAAGATGGCGCGGTCATTCTAAATTATACACAGACACACACACACCAGTTACATGAAAGGAAGGGTAAAGCAGTACAATGTTGAATAAAACTACAAGCAAAGCATAACACTTCTGTTCCGTAAACCATAAAAAAGGGACGTTGTTATTAAACGCTAATAAACGCTAGTAGCTATTAAACACAGTAACTAAGTCTGGTGAGTTTTCTACATCAGCACTATCTATCCACCAAAAAGTTCAAAGCCGATGCTTACCCGCTGACCTGATCATTGTACACATTGTTACTACTATCGCACAAAGATGGTCTTTACACATTTTTTCAAACCCTTACTCAAGACTTCACTATCAAACACCGGCTGCAGCACTTGATTACCTAATTCAATCATTACTTCCCAGAAGTGCTCAGGGAGACTACATCCAATTAAAACTACTGCAAGAAAGTATAATACCGTAAACCACTTTTAATGGAGTCTCATAGGTTATATGCAAATGAACACTTAAAGACATATCGACATTTAAACTATATAGCTTTACACCACTACAATCTTTATTTACTCAAATCGCTAGACTTATAACATTAATAACAGATAAAAGACCATGGGAATGACTTCTGATTATTTAGGGAAAAAAATGTAAAGAGCAGCAGTTTACATAACCGCACATTTGAATATAATTGCATAATCTCTTTTTTCTCTTTATTATCAGGGAATAAAAAATCTATAATACACATGATAAACCCCAAACGAACGCTCGCACCGGCGCTGCTTATTACAGCATAATGGGAGTCCGTTATAACTAATAAAAATCAATTGGCTAGAACCCAGGTGTCCACTAAATAAACGCAGTTGAAACACTAACAAGCCAAAAGTCCTACAATAACGTAGCAACAGCCTGCAGTCCATTTTTTCTGCCACGAAAATCAACAAGAAAGCAATAAATCACATCACCCTAAACAGACTTGACTTTTAAACTGTTTTTTACAGCTATTACAGGGCTCAATTCTCTACAATGAGCACTTACCTTGATGTACGGAAGATCTCTCTTGCAGTTGTACAGCATTTACCTTTCAAGATTTCCATTCAAAAGACCTACACATTTATGTAAGACTTCTGTAACAACGAGGCCCTAGGAATGTAACAGGAATTTTGGACAGAGCAACTTTCAGCTTTCATATGTGCTGTTACTGGTGGGGGGGTGACGCAAGTGGTAGCTTGGATTACAAGAATCCGATTGGCTGCCACCACTTGCTTTATCAAAACCTTTTAAACAGGATTTTCTAAAATATTTTTAATGCGACCTTAATGTAAAAACATGCTGAATAGTAACTATATAAGGTAATTTACACATTCAGTTACCATTTCAGCGTGTTTTACATTAAGTTCAGCTACAAATCTGGATGCCAGTTTCTCACGTTTGTGGAAGGCACTCGGGGGTAACAGCTTCAAATTACTGTCTTCTCATGGCGCGCTCGGTGTTAAGCACAGAGGCGCCATGAGAAGGTACTCTGGGTTAATGAGTTAAGTCAAGCAGGCCTTCTGAGCACAGACCCAGTAACAGCAGCCCTGCAAGAGGCCTCTAATGAATCAAATAAAGAAGTTATGTTCTTACCATAACGTTCCATGTGGAGTGTTCATCTCGCCTTTGTTCTTACACATGGGTGTCGGAGCCGATCCTCGGCTCCGAGTCGGCCGCTTAGCAAAGCTCTGCATCCAGAAGAAGCTCGAGACCAACCTATCTCACACAATTCCCTCTGCCTTTACCTCAGATCTAGTTTGCAAAACACCAGATCCAGCAACAATAACGTAAACATCCAAGAAATATATACATATACACAAGGAGCGTAACTCAAACCAGTAGCACAAGAGAGAGAGACCAGCAGCGGGAGATAAACAGACCAGACATCCAAACTGGACGTTCTTCCTGACCTGAGGGTGGGAATGTAAGAACAAAGGCGAGATGAACACTCCACATGGAATGTTATGGTAAGAACATAACTTCTTTATGTGAGAGTGTTCAATCTCGCCGTGTGTTCTTACACATGGGTAGCGTCCCTAGCTCCGTGACCCTGAGAGACTCACAGAAGAACGTTCCTGAGCACAGTGGAACCAAAGGTTGCTCTGTCCCTAGAAATCCTATCCACTTTATAATGAGTGATGAACGTATGTGGTATAGACCAAGTGGCGGCCGCACTAATAGTGTCCAAAGGTAGGCGGGCCGCGTGAGCCAAAGATGTAGAAACTGATCTAGTAGAATGCCCTTTTGGTTTGGAGGGCAAACTCTGACTAGAAGCAGCATAAACAAAGGTAATACAATCAGTTAGCCATTTGGAGAGAGTACGCTTTGTCAATGCCATGCCCTTTTTGTTGTCCGCAAAGGCTATAAAGAGCTGGTCTGCTCTCCTATGATCTTTCGTTCTATCTAGATAGAATCTGAGTTGTCTATGAACATCCAACTTGTGCAACATATATTCCAGCTTATTGGAATGATTTTTGAAAAATGTGGGAAGCTCAATGGATTGATTAATGTTGTTGACTGAACAAATCTTAGGGAGGAAAGAGGGGTTGGTGCGTAAAGATACCCTGTCCGGGTGAAATATGGTTGTTTAATGGAAAGAGCTTGAAGTTCCGACACTCGTCTGGCTGAAGTGATGCTACTAGAGAGTTTTCCAGGACAAGAACTTTAACAGGAAGAAGCTGGTTCAAAAGGTGATAACATTAGCTGGGATAAAAGGAAGTTTAGATTCCACGGAGCTGTAGGAAACCTGACTGGTGGTCTAAGATGAAAGGATCCTTTCAAAAAGGCTTTACAAAGCCTATGAGCCATAATAGGTGCTCCATTCTCTCCTACGTGAAAGTTAGAAATAGCAGCCAACTGAACCCTCAAGGTGGCAGTAGAGGCTCCTTGGTGAAACAGCATGGATAGGAACTCTAAAACTTTGTTTAGTGGGGCTATTAAGGAATGTTGTGCAGTCGCCCAGTATACAAAACGTTTCCACTTACTAGTGTAAATTTTTGTAGTGGAAGCCTTATAAGAGGCTACTAGAATGTCTTGAACCGCCGGAGAGAGAAGATCAGACCTGGCTAAGAAGGGAAGCGGAGCAGCCAAGCTGCTAATCTGAGGGACAGGAGTGACGGGTGGGGAGCCCCTGACGAATGAGTCAGTAGGTCTGGCACTGGGCCCAGGATCCAGGGCTCCCGTATTTGGTGTGCTTGAAGAAAGGGAAACCAAATCTGACGAGGCCAGAATGGGGCAATGAGAATTACAGTCTTTTCTGGAGAAATCTCGGTATCAGAGGTATAGGGGGAAAAGCGTACAGGAGACCCGGGGGCCAATCGTGAATCAGAGCATCCCTCGGGACATCCCCTGGTGGGGGTAACAGGGCAAAGTAGCTTCTGCATTTGGCGTTCATTGGAGACGCAAACAGATCAAAGCAAGGCTGGCCCCACTTGCGGAATATCATTTCCGCTATTGTCTGGTTGAGGGACCACTCGTGAGGTAGCAGGATGGCTCTTCTCAACCTGTCCGCTATAACGTTGGATAACCACGGGATGTGCGTTGCTATCAGAAAGCGACCCGTGGACTCTGCCCATTGCCAAATTCTCATGGCCTTTCTCATGGCCTCTCTGCATAACTGGTAAGACTTGGTTCCTCCTTGTTTGTTTATGTACCAAACTATGGACATGTTGTCCGTTTGAACTGCAATGGTCCCCAGAGGTAGAAGGGAGGAAAAGTGTTGCAACGCTAGAAACACTGCCCTCATCTCCAGGACACGGATGTGCAGGTTGTACTCTAAATTGGTCCATTCGCCTTGGACTGTCTGTCCCTGAAAGATGCCCCCCCACCCTATCAGGGAAGCATCTGTGGTCACTGTGGCTGTTGGTGTGGGTAACAAACGGTCGGCCGCCGATGAGATTGCAATTCTGTAACCACCAAGACAGCTGTGCTTTGCAGGTGTTTGTAATGTGAATTTCGTGTGTCAGCGGTAACTGTTGGAACGACCACTGTGCGAACAGCAGCCATTGGAGAACTCTCATGTGTAGTCTTCCCATGGGAACTGCAATGAGGGAAGCTGACATGAGTCCCAAGACTTTCAGAACTAGTTTGGCTGGGGATTTCTTGGACAACAGAAGGAGAGATATGTGTTTTTGTAGGGAAGCTATTCTCGCGGAGGGGAGTCTTAGAAGCAAGGAACGGGTATCCAAATCTGCCCCTATAAATGAAATATGCTGCGATGGCTGTAAGGCAGATTTTTCTAAATTTATTGAAATCCCTAGCTGAACACAAAGGCTCAGTGTGTAGTCCCTGGTCTGTATCAGTCGACGCTCGGTGGTGGTAGTAAGGAGCCAGTCGTCCAGATACGGAAACAGCCGGAATCCTAGGCATCTCAAGTGAGACACTACCACTGCCATGCATTTGGTGAAAACCCTGGGGGCTGAGGTTAGACCAAAGGGCAGGGCCCGAAACTGAAAGTGGCTGGCTCCCAGCCGGAAGCACAGGTGATCTCTGGATGCTCTGGCCATTTTGATGTGGTAGTATGCGTCCTTGAGATCTATTGAGCACATCCAGTCGTCCTTCAGAACGGAAGGATCGATTGAAGCGTGACCATCTGGAACTTTTCTTTCTTCAGATAGGTATTGAGATTGCTTGGGTCCAGAATTGGCCTCCAGTCCCCTGTCTTTTTTGGAACTAAAAAGAACCTTGAGTAAGTTCCGGATCCTCTTTGGTCCACCGGGACTGGTTGGATGACCCTTTTTTCTAGCAGCTTTGAAATTTCTATAGCTGCAGGTTCTCGCAGATGGGGCGGTACATCTGAGAATCTTTTCTGTGGTAACGGGGGGGGGAGTAGAAATGGGATTTTGTAACCTCTGGTAATAATGCTTTTTATCCATTTGTCTGAAGTAAGACTTTGCCAGGCCTGAGGGTATAAAGCTAAGCGACCCCAGACTGCCTTCAGAGCAGAACAGTCAGGCCTCCATTCAGGAGTGCTGGAAAGGCTTCCCAGGGATAGTATCCCCGTCGCCTTGGTTCTGCGGACCCCCTCTGCCGCCAGGGTGACGTCTTCCACTTCTGCCCCCCCCCCTCTGCCTCTGGAGGGGGCATCACCCTGTGTGCTTGGGAAAGAACCCTGGGGTTTACGAAACCACATTTTCCCACCTCGTTGCCCTTTGGGGTACGGTCTGGATGGGGTGGAAAAACGGACTCCGACAGCAGACAGAGTCTTTCCCTCTTGCTCACACTGGGTCAGGGTCTCCTTTACTTTGGGTCCAAAGAGAGTGGCACCATCGACGGGGGCGTTAGTAAAGGAAGACTTGAAGGCTTCCGCAAAGGAGCATAGGCACATCCAGGATTGTCTACGTTGAGCAATCGCTGAAGCCGCAGCCCTACTCGACCCTTCGGCTGCATACGAGATAAGCCTCATGGACGAGTTTACAACAGATGTAAG
The DNA here is from genome assembly GCF_019279795.1 of Protopterus annectens. Classification (NCBI taxonomy): domain Eukaryota; kingdom Metazoa; phylum Chordata; order Ceratodontiformes; family Protopteridae; genus Protopterus; species Protopterus annectens. The sequence continues at coordinate 57,006,386 of NC_056726.1, forward strand.
GGTATTGAGCTGTGCTGTCACCTTATCCGAGACAGCAGCATCTGTAGTACCCTGGAGGGTATCTCCCAACTCTGACTAGATCCCTCTGTAAACGTGTGAAATGTGTCAAATAGTTTAGCGATCGCATGGAAAAAGTCGCTGAACTGAAAATGCGCTTCCCATATCTGTCCATGGTCCTAGAATCTCTGTTAGGAGGATGGACAGACGAGGACGATTCGGACATCTTTTTTGTGGCAGCTGCCACCACCATAGCGTCCACTGGAACTCCCTTTGTGAGGTATGCCTTGTCCTGAGGGGCCGTAATATATTTATTAGGCTTTCTGGGAACTGGCTCCACTGTGTCAGGAGTCTCCCACGCCCTTCGAGCAATCAAATCCATTAACTCGAAGGGCGGAGTGACCCAGGAGGAAGAAGGGCGAGCACCGAATGCCTTCAGCAAAACTGACTCATCCTCAGAAGGGGGTAGGGCTTGCCAATCACCTCTCTGTTTCAGGATCTCCAGGATGTCAGAAAAGGAGACATCCTCCGAGGGTGATTTTGGGGACCCTTCTGACTCCTAAGTCAGTGTCTGATGTTAAAGACTCTTGTGGAGAATCCAAGTGCCTCCTCTTGCACAATCTTTTCCTCGGGACGTCATCAGGGGGGACATCCGATGAAGCCTCCGAGGAAGAGGGGGCTCCCTCTGGGAGCGGCTGAGACACTGGTGCACGATGCTTTTGAGTAGCCAAAGGTGCAGAAGAGGACAACGGACCTTTATGGGAGGGAGATGTTGCTTCTGCTGAAGTAGTTGTCTGGGAAGACAATACCTTCCTCATAAGGTCGAAGGCCCCCGGACCCCGAGCCGAGGAATCCCCCCGTTCCGAAGAATGCGGAGGTATCTCCGATGCGGAAGCCAAGGGCACCGACCAAGAGGACGGAGCCGAGGTGATCCGTGCCGAGGCGTCGAGAGGGAGAGTCGGCACCGAAACATCGGTTCGACTCTCGTTCCCGGAACCAAGAATAGATAGTCTGCTCCGCGAGTCCGATAGTGGTTCCGACGGAGTCGAGGTCAATGGTGCCGACCGAGAAAGAGACGGTTCCGGCACCAAGGGCTCCACTATCAGCAGATCAGCGTCTCCCGGCTCAGAGGACTGAGTAGGCCTCGGAGGAGGATCAGATGGAGACAAGGGAAGGCCTTCGAGTCTCGACACCAACAGAGAGGAGAGGAGACTGCAATGAGTTTGGACAGGGCCGTGTTCTCCATCAGCTTCTGCAGCACACAATCTGCGTCTGTGTCGGAGAGGGGTCTGGAAGACTGCATCAAAGGAATAAAGGACAGTGACTACCTCAAAAGAGCAGGAGGTGGCAGTTCCGTCACCGGTTCCAAGACCAGAGGCTCGGTGACAGACAATAGCTCACTCGGCCCCGAAGTCTGTGGAACCGGTGAACGAACTTTAAAAGAAGAACTTGGAGCCGATGACGTGGGCTCCGAAGTCTTCGACTCCTTCGAAGATTTAGAAGTCTGGTCTGACTTATCTAAAGCCTCTTGGAAAGCAGGCTTCAGAAGACCTCTGTCCATAAGCTTCCTGCGCCTGTCATGACCCTTCCACTAAAGGAAGGGCATATGGAGCAGTCCTCCTGAAGATGGAGAGGGCCAAGACAGTAGACACAGGAGCTATGGTTGTCGGTGACAGACATCTTCTGTCGGTGACAGACATCTTCTGTCCGCACGGACATCTTTTAAAACCTGACTTAACCTTTTCTCACATAATAAGAGTTGAAGTCAAGAAAGTCAAGAAACAGTGTCAAAATTAAGTATCACAGCAATATGATATCAAGTATATCAATAGTCAAATCCGGGTTTAGTAGGTGGGGTAGGCCCTTGGTAACCTAACTAAAGGGGAAACCAGACCATACACATACACACACACACTATAAAAGTCTACAATCCTAGAAACTTTCAAGAAAATTTTCTTTGAAAAGTTATCTTATCCAGTTGGCTCAGAGCTTTTCAGAACGATGCGATCGGTTGCAGCGGCAAACTAGATCTGAGGTAAAGGCAGAGGGAATTGTGGGAGATAGGTTGGTCTCGAGCTTCTTCTGGATGCAGAGCTTTGCTAAGCGGCCGACTCGGAGCCGAGGATCGGCTCCAACACCCATGTGTAAGAACAAACGGCGAAATTGAACACTCTCACATCCACATTGCAAAGTATGTTTTCCAACCTGTTCAGCAGAATGTATTAAACCCTGTAATTCTTTATTTCTGCACAGTCAGGAATCATCTTCTGTTTAAGCAATCCCATAACATGTTGCTGATGGCAGTTTAAAGCCCCAATAGCCAAGGTTGCAGAAGTGTAAACCTTTTTACCCCATCTATCCAGCGCCCTGGAGTCTCTATCAGAAGGGGTAGGATTTTTAGCAGTAGAAGCCTTAATGCCCTTGGAGTACCTGTGAAATATAGTCTCTGGATCCGCAATAGGATTTTTAAAAAGGAACTTGTATGAATCAGGAACCCTGTAATGTCGGTTTTCTGGGAGCAGGAGGCAAAGAATCAGGGGCCAAACTAGATTCTGAAAAAGCATCAACAATGTCTAGTACAGGAGGAATAGCTAAAGGCCTATATTGAGGCAGGAGTAAAAAATCCCTAAGCCTCTTTTTTGAATCAGAAAAATCTTGGCTTTCCCAGTGGAAATGCATCCTTAGAGTATGTAAGGTTTCACCAAAAGAAAAATCCTCTGGAGGGGAAGCAGAGGGAATAGAGTCCTCTGCATCAGAATCCTCATAAGTAGATAAAGGCAAATACAGATCAGAAAAATCAGAATCCTGGTCAGAAGATTCATAAACTTCAGTCCTAGGTCTCTTAGAAGGGGGAGGTTGGCTTCTCCTGAGTTATAAGATCTTCAGCCATTCTTATTTGTTTTTTTAGTCAGAGAGGCCTGAGCATGCGGCCTGGGCGTCGGTTTTGTAGGCATGGTCCGAGATTTAGGCCTAAATGAAGGAAGCGTGGATTTAATATGCAAGTCCATAGGCCTAAATACACCCTCATAAGCCGGTGCCTGCACAGCGGCTCCAGACCCATCCAAGGTGGAGACAAACGCAGGTTCCATAGTTGAAGCATCTCACGGCATACCAGACTCCGAATGGGTCTCAGTCGAGGCCTGCGAATCAGAAGTAGTGGGTATCAGGGGCTGTGAAAGCACCTCACCAAGTACCGGTGAACTGGCGACTGGCTTAGAAGAGGCATTGGCAGTTTTGGACCTCGGCGGCTTGTCTTGGTCTTCTTTAAGTTTGTTTGGAATCCCGGTAGTCGGATGGCTAACGGATGACATTTCTGGATAATTAAACAGAGAACCAAAATATTTAGAGGCAAAAATATACAGACGACATATAGTGCGCTGACTAAATAAAGCACAAAACCGACAGCAAGGTACATCATGGCCAGGGCCTAGGCAAGGAATACAGTACGAATGAAAATCTTTGAAGTATTTGCTTTCCACAAGCAATGCAATTATTAACTTTTACTGACATTGGTAAGGAGCAAGCAAAAGTTTCCCCAACGGGCTTACTTAGCTTTAGTTGAGGACTTCAGTTCTGAAACTTGAAAATGAAAATTTCAAGAGTCAGCCGACCAGCACTTGCTGCTTCTGCTTCAGGCACCGCATGCCAAGAAAGACTGATGTAATGGCGTCGGCTGCATGTTTTATACCCCCGACGACCTGACGTCATGGAAAAAGGGACAGCAAATGACGCAAGACCCAAGACTTTGTTAATTAGGCCAACTGAGAGCTACTGCAAGCAGATAACCCAAATGTAATGGCGGAAACAGTGAAACACTAAGAACATTGATGCAGAGAACACATTCCCCCCGACTGCTTCCAGAGGTAAGCAATTGGGCCTCCATTCAAGAGCAGTGAGGGTTGTCCAGGAAATGAATCTCTGGAGCCCGGGCGACACGGACCCCCTCTGCCAAGGGGGGCATCTTCCAGAAGAATTCCCCTCTCTGCCTCGGGAAGAATAACCACATGTGCCAAAAAGGCCCTTGGGTCTTCTTGAACCACATTTTTCCACTACTCTGATTCCTGGACTAATGTCATTGAGGAGTGTAAAAATGAAAGCCCACAGCAGAAAAGGTCTTTCCATCTTTTTCACACCAGTCTAGTGTGTCTAGAACTTTTGGGCCAAACGAGGAAGTACCATCAACAGGAGCATTGATAAAGGAAGACTTAAAGGGTTCCACGTAATCACACAAGGACATCCAGGCTCGACACCGAATAGAAACACCTGTACCCGCTGTTACTTAGAGGTCCCTTCGGCTGTATAAGCAATAAGCCACATGGACGAGTTTGAGATGGACTCCAGGGTGGCAAGCCGAGAGGCTACTTTGTCTAGAACCCCATCAGATACTACACCTGCAAGTGTGTCTGAAAGCTCCGATAACAGGTCCCTTTGGAGTCTTGTAAAATGTGCCAAAAGTTAAAGGACCGAATAGCAAAGGTTGATGAAGCAAAGACCTGCCTCCCAAATCAATCGTCAGAGACTCTTGGTTAGGAGGATGGACAGAAACTTTAGTCAGCGAATTCCTTTTTGGTGGCCACCGCCACTACCATGGCATGCACTACAAAACCCTTAGACCAATGGGGCTGATCCTCAAGGGCTGAAATAATCTTATCCAGTCTCCAAGGAATAGGCTCTATGGAGTCGGGAGCCTTCCACCCTCGCTGAACAATCAACTTAACTAGTCAATGGCAGGGTCACACAAGAAGTAGAAGGGCGGGCTGTAATCTGTGGTCAGTGAAAGATTCTTCAGGAGAATCCAGGTGCTTCCTCTTGCATGTCCTCTTATGGGATGGTTCCTCAAGGAGGAAGTTATGAGGACGACTCCAAAGATGGAGTACCCTTTACCAGGGTGTCTTGCAGCTCTTGTGCCCACTGTCCAGACAGATTGTGATCACTGCAAACCACAGAAAATGAAAATATGAAACTCCAATGAGGATGGAACCAGCTAGGAACCTGCTGAGGCCAAAGCTCTTTCCATAATCTGGAAGGCAGGCCCACCCAAAGAGGGATGGGAGCCCCAAACCAAGAAAGACCTCAGAACTGGGGTCAGACCCTGCTCCGAGCCACCACCCAGAATAGGAGCTAGGAGACTGCTCGAAACTGCCATGGCCCCGAGAACCGTAGATGGCACCATGGAAACAACAGGAATTGGTCCAAGAATCTCTGAGAAGACATCCAAACCACGGTCTTTGGTGTGCAACGGATCTGTAGGAGCCAAAGACCACAGACTCCGGTGCAGAGGCGAGATCCAACATCGGCACCAAGGTAACTGGCACTGGAAGTGAAGTGAGGGGCTCCAAAACCTGAAAGGAGGTTGAAGGAGGATAAACTGGAGGAGTCCTTGGAGAATAAGCATCAGCTCTGGGTGGGAGAGAGTTTTGTGATGGTGCAGGGAGACCTCTGGCTGCCAAAAGCTGATCCACTAATCTGACTACGTCCAATTCTGACAAACTCCTGGAGGAACAGATTGACATTCCCAAAGCTGACTCAGGCCTATCTAGAAAGTGACTCCAGTGGACCCCTTTTTGGGTCAACAGCGAAGGAAAATATCTAGTCCTGGGAATAACTGGAAGATAGACTGTTGACCCATAAAGGGGTCCACTGAAGAGGAATATCTAGCCCAGAGAATAACTGGAAGATTGACTTTCAGAAACAAAGGCTGAAGTGTGGATGGGGATTGTGGAATCAACTGAGAAACTATTGTCAGGGACCAAAGAGGTAGTCAGCGCCAAAGAGATTTTAGTCTGCACCAGTTCGGCTGTTGGCACAAGTGAGGACTTCGTAGTTTTCAGTACTGTAAGAAGTAATTGTCAGTTGTGGTACCTTGGCTTTAGCTTCTGAAGAATCCATCGGAAAAAAGTTATGTTCTGACCATAACATTCCATGTGTGTTGTTTATCTCGCCTTTATTCTTACATGTGGGTTTGGAGCCGATCCATCGGCTCAGAGTCGGCCGCTTTACTACCTAAAGATCTCGGAACAGCTCGAGGCCAAGCCCCCTATACCATGACACTCATTCTACCCCAGATCTAGTTTGCTGAACTCGGCAGCAAGAAAAAGGTAACTCAGAAGTACTCCAGCAGGAGTAAGAACCCTAGAAAAGACTACCAGACACCAAGCTACTTGTTTTTCAAGACCCGGAGGGGGAAGGTGGGAGGGAATGTAAGAATAAAGGTGAGATAAACAACTCACATGGAACGCTATGGTAAGAACATTAACTTCTTTGTGAAGTTATTAAATCTCGCCGTTTATTCTTACACGTGGGTAGCGTCCCAAGCACCCTAATCCTGGGTGGCTCAAGGGAGTATAATTCCTGAGGACAGTGGAACCAAAGGAAGCAGTCTCTGGAGGCCTTGTCCACTTTGTAATGGGTGATAAAGGTACAAGGCTTGGACCAAGTGGCAGCTGCACATAGTATCCAAAGGTAAAAAAGCCGTACAAGCCAAAGATGTGGAGACAGTTCTAGTTGAATGGGCCTTTACGCCATATTCTAACATTTGGCTGGCAGAAGAGTAGATAAATTTAATGCAGTCAGTTAACCATTTGGAAAGGGTAACTTTAGAAACTGATAATCCTTTCCAGGCATCTGCCTAAGATACAAAGAGCTGGTCAGATCTTCGAAATTCCTTCGTCCTGTCCAAATAAAATCTCAATTGTTTGTGAGCATCAAGTTTATGAAACATGCATTCCAACTGACTAGAATGATTACGGAAAAAGGTTGAAAGATCAATAGCTTGGTTCAGACTGGTCTCAGAGCACACTTTTGGCAAGAATGAAGGGTTATAGACCTCACCGAAACCTTGTCTGGATGAAACACCAAATACGGTGGTTTGACAGAAAGGGCTTGAAGCTCAGATACCCTGCGTGCTGAAGTAATGGCCACAAGAAAATATAGTCTTCCAGGATAGAAACTTCAATTGACAAGATGATGCAGCCTCAAAGGAAGGAATACGGGACAGAAAAAAAATGTACATTTCATGGAGTAAAATGGCTGTCTTAACAGCAGGTCCGAGATGAATGGTGCCCTTAAGGAAGGCCTGACACAATTTGTGTGACATTAAGTTAGAATCTTCAGTTCCAAGATGAAAATTTGAACTGGCAGCCAATTGACGCACCAGGAGGAAAGCCTGGACTGTCTTAGTAATCAATGGAATTGGAGAAACCATGCAGTCAGTTTGACGCCAACTAAGTCCGGATGAGTCATACCTATCAGGTGAGACAGGAGGTCTGGAGTGGGATCCAGTATCCGGAGCAGATGTAGAAGGTGAGGACAGAAGAAAAGGAACCAGATCTAACAAGCCCAAAAGGGTGCAATGAGGAAAATTGTGCTCTTCAACTGGAATGCTCTCAGTAAAAATTTGGGTACAAGAGTTAATGGGCAAGCAAAGAAAACTTTTAGTTATGTACTTACCATAACTTCGGATGTATGTGATCCATCTCGCCTACATTCGTAACAGATGGGTTTGGAGCCGATCCATCGGCTCCGACTCGGCCACTATACACTAGAACGAAGTCTCTCATTGGCTGGGCTCCCCCTTATCCCAGAATGCACCACACCTGCTTCCCCAGATCTTGTTTGTTCGCTTTCATACATCCATACAGGCACAGAAAAAAACATACCAATAACTGTAACCAACTAGAGCCCTTCAAGAGAAGAGCTCAGCAAGAGCAACATTTCCTCCAAATCCAAAATGTAGGGGGAAGGAGGGTGGGTATGTATGAATGTAGACAAGATGGATCCCATACATCCGAAGTTAAGGTAAGTACATAACTAAAAGATCTAATGGGATCCTATCTCGCCTACATTCATAACAGATGGGACAGCGTCCCTAGCACCTAAATCCCGGGTGGCTCATTGGAACACACTCCTGAGAACTGCGGAACCAAAGGAAGCTCTGCCTCGGGAAGCCACATCAACCTTATAAAGAGAAATGAAGGTGTGCAGAGAAGACCAAGTAGCAGCCGCACAAATATCATCTATTGAAACTTTGGAGTGGAATGCTAGAGGTGGCCATCGTCCTGGTAGAATGAGCCTTGACTGGGAAAGGTAACTCTCTGCCCGACTGGGAATAAATGAAGGAGATGCAATCCTTAATCCATTTGGCTATGGTGGTCTTAGCAACTGGTAGACCTAACCTATTCTCCGCAAAGGACACAAACAGCTGGTTAGATTTTTGTGTCTGACTGGTCCTATCTAAATAGAAACGCAGTTGCCTGTGAACATCCAACTGTTGGAAAGTATATTCTGCTCTATTAGAAAAATTTGGAAAGAAAACAGGGAGCTCCAAGGGTTGCTGAATGCATAAAGGGGATGCTACCTTAGGCAAAAAGGAGGGATTCAATCTGAGGGAAACTCTGTCTTTATGAAAAATCAAATAAGGAGGAATAGAACAGAGAGCCTGAAGCTCTGAAACCCGCTTAGCAGAAGTTATTGCCACTAGAAGGGCGGTTTTCCAAGATGGAAATTTTATATCACAAGTCGCTGCCGGCTCAAAGGGACGGGCAGTTAAGGAGGCCAGAACCAAATTTAAGTCCCAAGGGGGCACAGGATGGGCCATAGGAGGCCTGAGGAGCCAAGCTCCCTTAAGGAAGGACTTGCAAAGTCTGTTTGCCATTAAGGAAGGCTCGACGAAAACATGAAAATTAGAGATGGCCGCTAATTGAACCTTAATTGTGGAGACTGAAGAGCCCAAATGAAACAATGAAGCTAGGAATTCTAGGACCTGCGGCCGTCCAAAAGGCAAATCTTTTCCATTTGCTGGAATACAGCTTAACAGTGGACGGCTTGTGAGAAGAGGACAAAATGCACATCACTTCTGGAGAAAGAGAGTTATCTCTAAGGATGGAAGTGGAGAAACCAAGCAGCCAGCCGCAACGACCGGAGGGACGGATGAGAGTGTCCCGACTGATAGACAACAGGTCCGGCACTGGGTCCAGAATCCAAGGGCCCTGTACCGCATACTTCTGAAGGAATGGGAACCAAACCTGATGGGGCCAGTGTGGGGCGAATCATGTCGCTCCCCACATGAATAGCCTTCTGAATCACCCTCTGGAGAAGGGGAATCAGGGGGAAGGCATAAAGTAGACCGGGGGGCCAATTGTGGGCTAGAGCGTCCCTGGGAAACTGCCCCTGGGAGGGAGTCAGAGTGAAGAACTCTCTGCATTTCGCACTGCTGGGGCTGGCGAACAAGTCGCAACAAGGGAGACCCCATTTGGCGAAGATCTGCGCAGCCACTCTGTTGTTGAGGGACCACTCGTGGGGCAACAGGAGAGTCCTGCTGAGCCTGTCTGCAATCACATTGGCTTTCCCCAGAATGTGCGTTGCTACTAAGAAACGTTGGGTAGCTATGGCCGAGCGCCACACTCTCATGGCCTCTCTGCAAAGGGGTAGGACCTGGTTCCGCCCTGCTTGTTTATGTGCCAAACTACAGACATGTTGTCGGATAGAATCGCAATAGTACCTTGGGGGAGGGCATGATGAAGTGCTTGCAACACCAGAAGCACCGCTCTCATTTCCTGTGAAGGTGCGCTTCGCAATCCTGCCAAGTGCCTTGGACAGACCTGTCCAGATAATGACCCCCCCAACCCTATCTGGGAGGCGTCCGTGGTCACTGTGGCAACTGGGGGCTGAAGGGCGAAAGGACGCCCCCGGTCCAGGTTGGACTGAAGCAGCCACCAACAGAGGTCCCGTCGACACGGCCATCGTGCCCAATAAAGTACAGTCAACGACGACGACGACAACAACAACACAGAGGGGAAGGAGGGAGGGAAATAGGACTGCAGCAATGTGGATCCTCGAACATCTACATTTATGGTAGGTACAAAACTGTACTATGTTCTTCATCTCACATTGCTACAGTCATAACCTGTGGGTAGAATCCCAAAGGAAAAGGGAGGCTGGCAAACTAAAAAGCATTAGGGGCTGCTAACATGCCCTGTAAGACTGCAGTGGCAAACCCAGCCCTGGACTTGGAGTAAAGAGGGAGATGGTAATGCTTAGTAAAAGTGTGAACTGAACTCCAAGTAGCTGCTTCCAAAATATCCTTAGTAGCTACACCCCTCAAAAAAGCAGTAGATGTGGCAGTAGCCCTAGAGGAATGAGGTCTAATCCCAGCACGAACATTCTTCCCATGATGAGAATAACAAAAAGCAATACAATTACCAATCCACTTTGAAATAGTCTGCTTTGAAACAGGTTTCCCTTGTGAACTCAAAGCAAAAGAAACAAATAACTGTTGAGTGTCTGAACTCCTTAATTCTGCTCAAATAGTAACGTAACTGCCTGTGTATATCCAAAGAATGCAAGATTTTTCCCCCTTATTTTGGGGATCAGCATAAAAAGGTAGGCAAATGGATAGACTGGTTCAAAGCCACATTAGAAATCACTTTTGGCATAAAAGAAGGGTTAGTCCGCAAAGAAACTATATCCTTATGGAATATCAGAAAGGGTTCAACTGCCATGGGAGCCTGCAATTCAGATACCCTTCTAGCAGAAGTAATGGCCAACAAAAAGGCAGTCTTCCAGGACAAAAACTTCAATTCAGACGTAGCTGCAGGTTCAAAAGGAGGCAAAGTAAGCTTCTCCAACACAAAATTGAGATCCCAGGAAGGAGTAGGAGCTCTACGTGGGGGTCTTATATTTTTTGCCCCTCTAAGAAATTGCTTAAACAAAGGGTGAGAAAATAAAGGAGGGTCACAATCATAGTGAGCAGAAATGGCTGCAGCATGAACCTTCACAGAGGAAAATGACAAACCCTTGTCTAGTAATTCAGTAAGGTACTGCAGTGTAAAACTCAAATTAGGTACTGAGACATCAAAGTCCTTTGTCGTGCTCCAAAGAAAAAATCTCCTCCATTTATCAGCATAAACTTTTCTAGTGTTGGGCCGCCTGGCTTCCAAAATGACATCTAAAACCTGTTGAGGAAGAAGAGAACCCACAGGCTCTAAAACAGAATACGCCAGGCCGTTAGATGCAGGGACTGCACCCTGACATTGAGCAAATGACTGCTTGACTGGGACAACAAGTGAGGAAGCTGTGGCAAAGGCCAAGGAGGCTCCCGAATTAAACTCCTCAGCAGAGGATACCAGTGCTGTCGTGGCCAATCTGGTGCTATTAAAATCATGCAAGGCTTGTCCCGCCTGACTTTCAAGAGTACCTTGGTAAGGAGAGGCAGAGGAGGAAAAGCATAGACGTGAAGGTTGTTCCAACTGAAAGATAGAGCATCCACTTTCCAAGCTTTTGGGTGGAACATCTTTGTGCAAAATGTTGGTAGTTGGAAATTTAGAGAAGCGAACAGATCTAGGTCTGGAGTTCCCCAAGCCACTGTCAACTGTTGGAATACCTGAGGATCCAATTTCCACTCGTGGGGGTTCACAATTTGTCTGCTCAATACATCTGCTAGGGAGTTCTGTGCTCCTGGCAGAAACCGTGCTTGAAGAGTGATGTGCAAACTCAGAGCAGTCTCCCACAATATCATAGCCTGTCTGCAGAGGGTAAGAATGGGTTCCCCCCTGCTTGTTGATGTACCACATGACTGTAGTGTTGTCTGTTCGTATCAACACCTGTCCTGGTTGAAGTAGGCCCTTGAAAGCCATCAGGGCAAACTGGACTGCTAACATCTCCTTCATGTTGATATGCAAATGCTGTAGCCTGTGAGGCCACGTGTCTTGAATCCATTTCCCATTGAAGTGTGCTCCCCAAGCCAGGTCTGAGGCATCTGTTGTTATGATCGGACTCGCCTCTGGTCGGGTCACAGAGAGTCCCTTGTTTAGGTGACATTCCTGTGCCCACCACAAGAATTCCTTCTGGATGCAAGGTATTATCTGAATGACAGTGTCCAAATCGTGGCAGTGTTGAGTCCATACACTTTTGAGATACCATTGTAGCTTCCTCATATGCAGTTTGGCATTGGGAAGTACCAGAATGCAAGATGCCATGAACCCCAAGGCTTGAAGGACTGTCCTTGCAGTCAGCCTGGACAGTACTGATAATTGCTGGAAGTATAGGTGAAGAGTTCTTTGTTTGTCCGGGGTCAGAAAAGCCATCTGAGAGGCTGTATTCAGTCTCACACCCAGAAAGCACATGTCCTGAGAGGGTACTAGACTGGACTTTGTTTAGTTCACAGAATACCCTAGGCACCTTAAAACTGCCATTACATACTGTAGCTGTTGAAGTAACTTGTCTTCGTCTTGAGCAAGAATCAGGCAATCATCTAGATAAGGATAAATTTGTATTCCCCTCAGTCTTAAGAAAGCTATTACAGGAGCCAGAACCTTTGTGAACACCCTGGGCGCAGTAGATAACCCAAAGGGCAATGCAGAGAACTGATAATGAGAAGTACCAGCCCGAAAACGCAGGAATCTCCTGCAGCTGGGCCCGATAGGAATGTGACGATAGGCCTCTGAGATCCAGAGTTACCATCCAGTGATCTTTGCCTAGCAGAGGCAGAAGCTGCTGTAATGTTAACATCTTGAACTTTGGAATGTCTAGGTATGTATTGAGAATGGACAAATCCAGAATTGGCCTCCAAGTGTTTCCTTTCTTTGGCACTAGGAATAGACGAGAATAAAACCCTAGGCCTTCTTCTGACGGAGGTACCACCTGGATTGCCCCCATCTGTAAAAGCAAAGAAATTTGTTTCTGAGCCTCCAGCCTTTGCTGAGGAGGTACATCTGGCATGCCTTTGAAAGGAGGAAAAGTGTGAAAATAAAACTTGTAGCCTTGATTTATTATGTCCAACACCCATTTGTCCTGGGTGACCAAACGCCAATTTTGTTTGAAAAGTGCCAACTTTCCTCCTAGAGGAGCTGCCAGAAAAGAAGGATCTGGCAGCTGAAGATACAGGTCATTGGGTCGGTTTACGAAAAGGCTGACCCCTGCCCTCACCAGAAGATTGTGCAGGAGAACTCCAAGTCTTAGGTCTGAAAGAACCCTGAGTGTGAGCCCTGCCCCTACCATGTCTAGACCTGCCCTTAGACTGAAAATCCGAAGAAGGGTAAGACCATCCTCTTGCAGGCCAATTCCTGCTAAACTTAGGGGGCTGCACTTGCAAAAATTCCTTAACCGTCTGCATAGACTTAGCTTTGTCTTCCATCTTTTTCAAAACTGACTCCACAGGGGAACCAAAAAGAACTTCAGATTGAAGAGGAGCATCCAAAATCCGAGCTTTAACATGCTCGGACAAATTTTGATCCTTAAGCCAGGCATGTCTACGAATAACTGCACCAGTAGCAGCCACCCTGGATGAAGCCTGAAGGGCATCGAAGCCACACTGCAAGGAATGTTTACCAACTTGATCTGAAGCATGAACCAAGTCCTGCAATTCCTTACACTCTATACCCTCAGATAAAGCATCAACCTTAGATTTCAATTGACCTAACAAAGTTCTGATACTTCAGCATATGAAAATAGAAGTTATGTTCTTACCATAAACGTTCCATGTTAGTTGTCTACTTCTCGCCTTCTTTCTTGCTGGATGGGTTCGGAGCCGACCTCGGCTCCGACTCGGCCACTCTAAAAGCTCGAGAGTTGGTTCCACCGGCTTGAGGCTCCCCTTATATCCCACAATGCTAGGCGGTATTACCTCAGATCTCGTTTGTAAGCTATGCCCAGCCAAAAATAACTCCAGAACCACTGGAAAAGAGAGAGAACCCACCTCTATAAAAGGAAGGGAAGAAGGTGACCTGAAAACCTGAAGAAGGAATATATGCACAGAATAGCATATACCTGTGTACAATAGAGGTGGTAGAAAGAGAGGTCACAATCAAACTCCTCTAGGTCTGTACAGGCTAGGGGGAAGGAGGGTGGGACGCAAGAAAGAAGGCGAGAAGAAGACAACTAACATGGAACGTTATGGTAAGAACATAACTTCTATATGTTAAGTTGTCAATCTCGCCTTCATTCTTGCTGGATGGGACCGCGTCCCTAGCACCTTGTCCCGGGTGGCCTATCGGAACAGACTCTTGAGAACAGTGGAACCAAAGTTAGCTCTATGTCTAGAAGCTAAATCCAACTTGTAATGAGAAATGAAAGTGTGAGGAGTAGCCCAAGTAGCCGCTGCACAAATGGTGTCAATAGGCAGCCTGTCTTGGAAGGCTATAGAAGTAGCCAAAGCTCTGGTGGAGTGAGCCTTAGGTTTGTTAGGCAGCTTTTGATGTCTAATTTCATAAACAAGGGAAATCAGAGATGTTAGCCATCTGGATAGTGATACCTTGGAAACAGAAAGTCCCTTTCTACCTTCTGCATAAGAGACAAACAACTGGTCAGTTTTTCTGAATTGTTTGGTCCTATCCAAATAGTACCTTAACTGACGATGAACATCTAGCCAATGCAATTTTTGTTCAGACCTGTTAGAATATTCTGGAAAAAACACAGGGAGGTCAATGGTTTGGTTTAGGTTAGACGCAGAGGCTACTTTAGGTAAAAAGGACGGGTTGGTTCGTAAGGATACCCTGTCTTTATGGAACAACAGATATGGTGGTCGACAGCTGAGTGCATGAAGTTCAGAAACCCTTCTTGCTGAAGTAACAGCTACCAGAAAAAGAGTCTTCCATGATAGCAATTTTAATGAACAGGAAGCTGCAGGTTCGAAAGGGGGAAGAATCAAAGAAGTGAGAACTAAATTAAGGTCCCAAGGAGGAGGAGGATTTCTTATAGGAGGTCTGAGTAGAAAAACTCCCTTCAAAAAGGCTTTGCAAAGCTTGTGAGACATGATGGCAGAATCTGAAATGCCCACATGAAAGTTAGATATAGCTGCCAATTGGACTTTGAGAGTAGAAGGAGATGAACCTGTGTGAAAGAGTTCAGCTAGAAAATCAAGAACTATTTGGATGGGAGCAGTGAAGGGATCTAAGTCCCTTCCTTGAGCCCAATAGGCAAAACGTTTCCATTTACTAAGATAAATCTTTCAAGTGGAAGATTTATGGGAAGCTATTAAAATATCTCGAACAGTGAGATATTTGAGGAAGCCTGGCTAGGGTAGGAAGTGGAGGAACCAAGCAGTGAGGTTCAATGATGTTAGGGAGCGATGAAACTGACCCGACTGATGGGTCAAAAGATCTGGAACTAGGTCCAGATGCCAGGGTTGTTCCAACAGAAATTGATGTAGAAAGGGGAACCAAACCTGTCGAGGCCAGTAAGGAGCAATGAGGATCAATGATGCCTTCTGAGCGATAGCTTTCTGTATCACTTGAGAGATTAGTGGGAAGGGAGGAAATGCATACAGAAGTCCCCGGGGCCAAACTTGGACTAGAGCGTCTCTGCTGGGCTGGCCTGGTAACGGGAATAGGGTGAAATAATCTCTGCACTTGCTGTTTTGGGGAGTAGCGAAAAGGTTGCAGCAAGGCTGACCCCACTTGAGAAAAATTTTCTCCACAATAGAATCTTTCAGAGACCACTCGTGAGGCATGAGGATAGCTCTGCTCAACTTGTCCGCGATTTGATTGGACTTCCCGGGGATGTGCATTGCTATCAGAAACCGCTGAGAAGAAATCGCCCATTGCCACAGTCTGAGAGCTTCTCGACATAGGGGATAGGACCTGGTTCCGCCTTGTTTGTTGATATACCACACTACAGACATATTGTCCGTCTGGATTGCTATCGTTCCCAAGGGAAGAGAGTCTTGAAGGGCTTGCAACGCTAAAAGCACTGCTCTCATCTCTAGAACATTTATATGAAAGTGGCATTCGTCTGGTTGCCATATGCCCTGGACAGTTCTGCCCTGATAATGCCCCCCCCCACCCGATCAGGGAGGCGTCCGTTGTCAGAGTAGCAACCGGAGGGGAAGGAACAAAAGGTCTTCCCAGGGAGAGCTGAGGGGAAGACATCCACCAAAGAAGATGATTCTTGCATGCTTGCCTAATCATGATGGTGTGAGACATCGGAAGTTGCTGGTATGACCATTGTGTGAAGAGCATCCATTGAAGGATTCTCATGTGGAATCTGGCTAATAGAAGTAGAGGGATAGCAGCCGCCATAATCCCCAGTACTTTCAGAACTGACCTGGCTTTGACTCTGTTGCTGTGGAAGAGAAGAGAGACCATTTTGCGTATGTCTGCTATTCTTTGATCTGTCAGTCTCGCAGACATGTTGACTGTGTCTAGATTCGCGCCTATGAAGGTAATAGCACGACAAGGCGACAAAACAGACTTTTCGCAATTTATTGAGATGCCTAACTTTTGACAAATGCGAAAGGTGTAGTCTCTGGCCATTAACAGAAGATGCTTGGTAGGAGCTGTGAGGAGCCAGTCGTCCAAATATGGAAACACCTGGAATCCTTGACGTCTCAGGTGAGAAGCTACCACTGCCATGCATTTGGTAAACACCCGGGGGGCAGTGGTGAGACCAAAGGGCAGGGCTCTGAATTGAAAGTGACTGGTTCCCAGCCGGAAGCGGAGAAATCTCCTAGAGCGTCTGTTCATTTTTATATGATAGTACGCATCCTGGAGGTCTATAGAGCACATCCAGTTTTTCTTTCCCAAAAGGGGAAGGATGGATTGTAGCGTGACCATCCGAAATTTTGTTTTCTTGACCGACTTGTTCAAGATACTGAGATCCAAAATGGGTCTCCAGTCCCCTGTTTTCTTTGGAACCAAAAAGAATTTGGAGTAGATTCCGGATCCTTGCTGGTCTGCTGGTACTGGCTGAATGGCTCTTTTTGCAAGCAACTTTGAAATTTCCAATGCTGCTTGATCCCTTTGAGCGGGTGGAACATCTGGGAGGGATTTTTTTTTGAATGATTTGGAGTACGAAAGAACGGGATGGAATAGCCTTCGGAAATGATGGACTGTACCCACTTGTCTTGAGTTAGGGATCGCCAGGCTTCTGGGTACAGTGACAATCTTCCCCCGACTGCCTCCGAAGGTGGACATTCGGGCAACACCTCAGGGATGCTGAAAGGGCTTATCGGAGAAGGTTTCTCGATTGCCCTGGTTCTGCGGACCCCCCCTGCCTCTAGGGCGACGTCTACCATTATTGTTCCCCCCTCTGCCTCTGGCGGGGAACAGACTCTGTGCGTCAGGCAAAGTCCCTTGAGATTGTTTGCGGAACCACATTTTCCCACTTTTCTGGCCTTTGGGGTAAGGCCTAGAAGGAGTAGAAAAACGGACTCCGACGGCAGAAAGAGTCTTGCCATCCGTCTCGCACCTAGTCAAGGTTTCTTTCACTTGAGGACCAAAAAGAGATGATCCATCAAACGGGGAATTAGTGAACGACGTTTTAAAGGGGTCCGCAAAGTTGCATAGCCGCATCCAGGCATGCCGGCGTAAGGCCACACCTGTCCCTGCGGCTCTGCTCGCTCCATCAGCCGCATATGAAAGGAGGCGCATGGAGGAGTTAGCTATAGAATTCAGGGTAGCCAGCTGAGTGTTCATCTTGTCCTGAAAACCCGCAGCTGTAGGATCCTTCAACATGTCACTCGCTTCCTTGATCAAGTCCCTTTGAAGACGAGTAAAATGGCATAGGTAGTTCAGTGAACGCATTGCAAAGGTCGCTGACGAGAACATCCGCTTCCCGTACCTGTCCATAGACCTAGATTCCTTGTTAGGAGGATGGACAGGCACCGAAGGATCAGCTAGTTCCTTCTTAGTGGCAGCAGCTACCACCATAGCATCCACAGAAACTCCCTTGGTCAGAAATTGTTTATCTGCTGGTGCCGTGATAAATTTTGAGGGTCTCCTGGGGGTGGGGTCCACTGAATCAGGAGCCGTCCATGCCTTTTTTGCTACCACCTGCATGAGGGGGTCAAAGGGGGGGGGACACCCAGGAGGTGGAAGGGCGAGAGCCAAACGCCTCAAGATACACAGATTCATCCTCCGAAGGGCTAAGGGCTGGCCAATTTCCCCTCTGTTTCAGGATTTCTAGAATGTCTGCAAAGGAGACATCTTCAGAAGGGGAACGGGGGGAACCCTCGGAATCCTCTAAATCTGTGTCAGAGGTGACAGACTCAGGTGAGTCTATGTGTTTCCTCTTACACTTTCTCTTCCTAGGGGGCTCTTCTGCCAATTCAGGAGAGGCCTCGGAAGAGGATGAGATCCCCACAGGGGATTCTTGAGGAGCTGGCTCTCTGCGGTCTGGGATGAGGGAGTGAGTAGACATGACCTGAGGCACCGAAGAGGGAGGGGCGGACGGAGCCGACTGTGGAGGTGAACCAGGTTCCAACACACTCCGCATGACCTCGAACGCACCCCTGTCAGGCAGAGCCAGAGGCCCCCGCTCCGAACGAGGACCCCCCTCGGCACCGACAGTGATGGTTCCGAGGCCAATGTCGGAGCCGAACTCACCAGCGCCGAAGCACCGAGAGGGAGAGCGGGGTCAGACAAGGGTCCGATGCCACTCACCCCCTCGGAGCTGACGAGGGAAGTCCGGCGCCGAGATTCTTCCAAAGAAGAAATCGGAGCCGATGACTGAGCCGAAAACATTTGTATCGGCTCCGACGCTACCAGTGTCTCGGTTCCGAAACGCCCCGGCTCCGAGCTCAAAGGAGTCGGAGGAGGAACATATTGAGGAACAGGGTCAGGCATCGGCTGATGAGTCGGGCTCTGAAGCATTTGGGCCAGTGCCTCGGACTTAAGTCGACTCACTACCCTCTGAAGGTCATGGTCCGAAAGCCTCGATGACCTAGAGGAGTGAGATCTATGGCTCCGTTCAGACAGCAAGGGAGATGCTGGAGCCGAATGAACGGAGCCAAGGGACAGTGACCTAGACCTCTTTCTAGATGTCGGCTCCGATGGTCTAATCGGAGCCGACACAGGAATTTCCAATGCCTCGGCTCCAGCCGGAGCCGAGGAAACCACAGAAGCTGCAGTCTGAGACTCATCGGCTCCAGCCGGAGCCGATGTAGCAGGAGGTTTCGAAGCCTTAGGCCTCGACTCAGAAGCTGGAGTCGAGGACCTAGAAGCCTTAGAGGGTTTGCCCAAAGTAACAGTAAGGGAACCCTCAGGCTTAAGCAAACCTCTTAAAATAAGTTTATTTTTTCTTTCCTGCAGGACTCTGGGGCTGAAGCCATGGCATACAGCACAAGAGTCCTGCAGGTGTAAAGGTCCCAGGCAGTAAACACAAGAAGTGTGACCGTCTGTCAGAGACATTTTCTGACAGCACGAGTCACACTTCTTGAAGCCTGAGACCTTTGAGTCCTTAGACATTGTTAAGGAAAGTGTAACCAAACACACACTCAAACACACTGATTACACTTTACACAAACTAAACTTAAAAATTATAACTTAATTATAACTAAAAATTATACTATCCCAAGTTTTTAGTTCCCTAACAAGAAACACAAACACTCCCTAAGGGGATGGAAAAGCCCAAAGGCCTGAGGGAAGAACAATACGTTCTTTGAGGAAGAAAGAGTGGAAAACAGGAGAAAAAGGGGTCTGAATCCACTAAACTAAGGGAAATAACAATAATCAATTAAATTAAAGGGGTTTAAGTAGACTAAACTTTACTCTACAATAACTCACCTGAAGCCGGTAGAAACCAAACACCTCGATCGCTGTAGCGGCAAACGAGATCTGGGGTAATACCGCCTAGCATTGTGGGATATAAGGGGAGCCTCGAGCCGGTGGAACCAACTCTCGAGCTTTTAGAGTGGCCGAGTCGGAGCCGAGGTCGGCTCCGAACCCATCCAGCAAGAATGAAGGCGAGATTGACAACTTAACATTTGGCAATTTAAAGCCCTCATAGCTAACGTAGAAGAGGTGTACACTTTTTTACCCCACCTATCCAACGCTCTAGAATATTTATCCAAAGGAACTGGATTCTTAACCACAGAAGCCCTGACACCCTTAGGCCCTTGAATAATAGTTTCCGGGTCAGCTCTAGGACTCTTATATAAATATTTATGTGCCTCTGAAACTCTGTAATACCCGTCAGGCTTGACAGGGGCAGGGGGTAAAGAATCAGGATTAAGGGAAGCTTCAGAAAAAACATCCTGAACATCTAAAACAGGGGGAATAGCCAAAGGTCTATGTTGTGGCAAAAACAAAAATTCCCTAAGCCTCTTACGAGAATCTGAAAAATCCTGACCTTCCCATTTGAAATGCACCCTCATGGAATGCAAGGTTTCAGAAAAGGAAAAATCCTCTGGAGGTGAAGCAGAAGGACAGGAATCCTCTGCATCAGAATCTGAATAGGGAGGAAAATCCTGAATATCCTCAGCTGAGGACTCATAGTAACCTGAGGAATGCTCCATTCCCTCTAAATCTGTCTCCACCCTAGGCCTCTTCTCTGGAGGGGGCATAGAACCCCTGATCAAAGTAATCAAATCCTCTGCCATTTTCAACATATGTTTTTTAGGAACAGAGCCTGAAGAACTAGGGCTATGGCCCGTGCCAGAAAGACCAGGTCTAGCCTTAGCAGGGCCTTTAGTGACTGAAGTAGAAGGCCTAATAACCTTTTGTAAGGATGGAACCACAGAAACTTGAGAAGCACCCTCGGCCTGGCCTAACTCCTGAGAGGCCAACTCCTGTAAAAGTAAAGGGTCCCCCTGGGATTCAGCCGAGACCTCGGCTGGATCCACAGATTCAACCGTAGATTCCATAGAACCGGCGTCCGCAACGGACGACTCATCCGGTTTAGACCTTAAAGATTTATCTTTTCGCTTTTTTTTTGTGGTAGCGGGCATCGGAGGATCCGATGGCATGTTGTAGTTACACCGCTTACCGAAAACAAGCCTAGCACAGTCTAATCTGCGTTTAATGGTGCGCTTATTAAATCTAGCACAAAAGCGACACCCGACTACGTCGTGCTCAGGCCCCAAGCAAGGAATACAGAGAGAATGATAGTCCCTATGAGGTATCTGTTTCCCACAAGAAATACAATTATTAACTTTTTCTGACATCCGGATTAACTGAGGCAAGAAAAGACAAAAAATTTTCCCCAACGGGGTACTTAGCCCAACTTGGTCTTCGGTCTGAAACTCGAAAATTGAAAATTTCAGAACGCCGAACGGCACTTGCAAACGCTGCTTCTGCTTCGGACCACTCAGCAAGAAAGACTGAGGATATGGCGGTCATGCGCTTAAGTACTATTACGTACTGACGTCAGCTCCGGGTGCCCATGACCGACGCCAGCCTAACTCTTTGGTATTCGGGCCGACCGAGGACAGCGGACTACCCACAGGTTATGACTGCAGCAATGTGAGACTAAGAACATCTGTAGAATCTGTCTGGCCGGAACTCGAGATTTGGGCAACAAGTTTAGAATCTGAGATTGTAGGACCTGAATTCTTTCTGATGGGAAAAATGCCCGCATCATTTTTGTGTCTAACTCTGCGCCTATAAAAGGTGATACGCTGAGATGGCCGCAGCACAGATTTTTCCCAATTGAAAGTGATTCCCAGCGAGAGACCCAAAGTTACTGTGGCCATCAGCACTCGAATCAGTAGATGCTTGGAGGTGGCAGTGAGGAGCCAGTCGTCTGGATAGGGAAACACTTGAAATCCTAGACTTCTCAGGTGAGCTGTCACCACTGCCAGACACTTGGTGAACACCCTGGGGGCTGTGGTGAGACCAAAGGGCAGTGCACGAAACTGGAAATGACTGGCTCCCAGGCGGAAGCGTAAATGACTCCTGGACTCTTGACGTATCAAAATGTAATAGTAAGCGTCCTTGAGGTCTATGAAGCACATCCAGACATCCTTCTCCAATAACGGGACAATGGACTGAAGGGTGACCATTCGGAACTTGGACTTTTTCACAAAACGATTTAATGAGCTTAGGTCCAAAATGGGCCTTACGTCCCCTGTCTTTTTTGGCACCAAAAATAATCTCGAGTAAGTTCCTGATCCGATCTGGTCGGTGGGGACGGGCTGGAGGACTCCCTTGCTTAGCAGCTTTGAAACTTCTACGGCTGCTTGATTCCGTTGACTGGGTGGCACGTCTGGGATTTTCCTTGTAGGAGGAGGGAGCTTGAAGAAGGGGATGAGGTAGCCTCCGGTTACAATGCGAAGCACCCACTGATCCTTGGTTATAGATTTCCAAGCCTGTCGCAAAACGACCCCCGACTGGCTCCGGAGAAGCACAGCCGGGCCACTTCCTAGGGATGGTGAGGGTAGGAGGAACCACGAAAGGAATCGCGGTCTCCAGTGTTACGGGGGCCTCTGCCACCTCTGGGGCGGCGTCTTCCTGAATCCCCCCCCTGCCTCTAGAGGGGGGAATCACCCGGTGGAGTAGGGAAGAACTTTTGGGATTTTCTGAACCACATTTTCCCTCCTCTCTGGGCCTTGGTGTAAGGTCTAGAGGGAGCGGAAAAACAGGCCCCAACGGCAGTCAAGGTCTTGCCCTCCTGCTCGCACCACGCGTGTCCTTCAACTTGGGTCCAAACAAAGAAGACCCATCAAAGGGGGAGTCGGCAAAGGAAGACTTAAAGGCCTCCGCAAGTGGACACAAGCGTAACCAGGCTCGTCTCCTAAGAGCCACTCCTGTGCCCGCTGCTCTACTAGCCCCTTCGGCTGCATAGGAAATGAGCCTCATAGACGAGTTGACTATAGAAGATAGGGTAGTCATCTGGGCACCTACGGTTTGGGTTAATGCCTCAGGAAGATTACCCGCAAGAGACTAACTCCTTGAGGAGGTCCCTCTTGAGCCTGGTAAAATGACAGAGATAGTTCAGCGACCGCAGGGTAAAGGTCGCTGAAGAAAGGGTATGCTTCCCGTACCTATACATGCTCCTAGAATCCTTATTAGGAGGATGAATAGACGTTGAAGCCTCTGCCACGTCCTGCTGAGTGGCAGATGCCACCACCATCGCATCTACTGCAACACCCTTGGTGAGGAATTCCTTCTGGGGAGGGGCTGAAAGGAACTTATTAGGTCTGGCAGGCACTGGTTCCACTGTATCAGGATGCTCCCACACCCTCAGAGAGATTAAATCTAACAACTCGGCAAAGGGTGGAGACACCCAGGAGGAGGAGGGTTGGGCCCTAAAGGCCTTGAGGAAGACTGACTCCTCAGCGGTAGGGGCTTTGGATTGCCAATCGCCTCTCTGACTCAAGATCTCAAGGATATCAGAGGAGACGTCATCCGAGGACGATTTTGGGGACCCCTCCGCATCATCGAGGTCAGTATCTGAAGTGACGGAGTCCTCTTGGGAATCAACGTGCTTCCTCTTGCACAGTTTCTTCCTTGGGGGTTCATCCAAAGCAGATTCAGAAGGACCCCCCCGGAAGAAGGGAACCCTCTAAGGGGGTATTATCCTCAGGCCCTGGGGCCCCACTGTCGTGGGAAAAAATGTCACCAGAGGCACTAGTACCAAAGTCTAGGGACGGTGAGGTAGAAACTTGCTGAACCGGCAAGGTCATGGCCAGCGCACTCCTCATGGCCTCAAAAGCAGGACCTCCAGACTCTGCAGAGGGCACTTGCTGAGAGACCACGACGGTACCGGGAATACCTGCGGCCGATGCTCCGAGGGGAAGACTGGGCATCGAAGAGGCCAGCTCCACAGTGTTGCCCTCGGCCCCCACCGAGGAAGACCCGGTACCAAACCCTGACACCGAGGACAGGGTAGGAATGAAGGTCAGAGCAGAGAAGCTCTGAGGGGGTCTCTGCTCTGACTGGACGATTCCGCTGTGTTCTACCAGCACCGACTCCAACGGCTCCAAGGGGGTTGGAGGAGGAATCAAATGCATGGAATGGGGAATCTGCTCCGAAGCAGAGTGGGCTGGAGCCGAGATCATTTTAGTAAAAACTGGGGACTGGAACAGCCTCTGGATAACCTTATCCAAATCCGAATCAGACAACCTAGAGGATTTGGAGGAAATAGACAGGGGCCGAGACTACTGTCTCTGCTCCGATAAAACAGGGGACCAGCTCCGAAAAGGTTCCAACACTATCGGATCCGAGATCGAAACTGTAAGTAAAGGTGTCTGTGCCGAAGGCGGCTCCGGGGCCGAGGGGGAAGAGTCTGAGCTGCACACCTCCAACGGCTCTGAAACCAAAGGAGCCGAAGTAGGTGATTGGCCTCTCTGTGCACTAACTTCCGGCTCCGACACCAATGGAGCCGAGGAAAGAGGCACCGAGGCAGACCCTTCAGCCATCGGCTCCGAAGCCATTGGAGCAGAGGAAGAAGAGGTCGATCTATGTTTCTTGGATGTTGGCTCCGACGGACTGGTCGGAGCCAACAATCTATGCTTTTTGGGTGTCAGGCCCGACGGGCTGGTCGGAGCCAACAACTTTTTCTTTTTAGAAGCTGGAGATGAAGCCAACGCTTCCTCAAAAGAAGGCTTAATAAGACCTTTTAGTATTAATTTGTTTTTTTCTTTCCTGAAGGACCCTGGAAGAAAAAGCATGACAAACACTGCATGTATCTTGTAGATGCTTAGGCCCTAAACAGTAAACGCAGACAGCATGGTTGTCTGCGACAGACATTTTATAATTACACTTAGCACATTTCTTAAACCCCGACTTCTGCTCCTTGGACATCTTGAAAACAAGGTAGAAACAGGTAGACAGGGCCCTTAATGTCGAAGATACAGTACACAGAAGCGGACCAATACACGGGCTAAAGCCCTCTAACTTAAACGGGCTTAGCCCGATACAACAGAAAAAACAAAAAAAAAAAAACAAATTCTTATCAGACAACAAAACCAAAGCACACAGTGAAGGTCAAAGGCCCTCTAATTTAAACGGGCCTTGTCCAGTATACCAGAAGTGCGAAAAATTATAAAAATTATAAAATTCACCAAACAAAGAAACACACGCTCACAAAGCTGTTAAAACAGCTGTTTGTTGAATTTCTGACAGAAACCCTAAGTCAAAGGACCAAAAAGGTTAATAAAATACACTTGGCTCCAGCCAAGTCGAGACCACGTCCAGCTTGAAAAGCGGCAAACGTGATCTGGGGAAGCAGGTGTGGTGCATTCTGGGATAAGGGGGAGCCCAGCCAATGAGAGACTTTGTTCTAGTGTATAGTGGCAGAGTCGGAGCCGATGGATCAGCTCCGAACCCATCTGTTATGAATGTAGGCGAGATAGGATCCCATTACATCCAGAGATTTAATCATGGACCAGGGCTTCTCTCAGTGACACCATTGGGGAGATCAGGGCAAAGAACATGCTGAATTTGTTGAGGGCTGAGGCAAACCCATCGGAGCATGGCTCTTAACACTGACAGAAAATCCTCTCTGCCACTCTGATATTGAGACAACACTCCTGAGGTATCACAACAGACCTGCTTAGTTTGTCCGTAATCCCACTGGATTTCCCCATGATGTGACACGAAGAGATCGCCCAATGCTACACTCTCACTGCTTCTCAACCAAGTTGGCAAGATCTGGTTCCTCCTTGTCTGTTGACTGACATACTATCCATCTTAATGAAAACAGTCCCGGATGGGAGAAAGTCTTTAAAGGCCTGCAATGCTAGGAGGACTGCTCATCTCCAGACATAGATATGTATCTTGGTCTCTTCAGGGGACAATGTACCTTGGACTGTTCTTCCCAAGTAGTGCCACCCAAAATGGGAGGCATCCATGGTGACCGTGGGCATGGGAAGAACAAACGGATGGCCTTCACAGAGCTGACTTCAATGAATTTACCAAAGAAGATATTTGTTGCATGCTTGAGTAATCTTAACTGGACTGGTTAACAGGTGTGAAAGAATGGACCACTTTACTGAAAGTGCCCATTGAATAATTTACATGTGAAAACTGGCTAGAGAAATATATGCCCTGGGATCCATGGCAGCAGCTAAGACCAAGACTAATCGGGCCAGAAGAGAAGAACTTATAATCACTTTCTGAGACCCAAGTACCTATATTTGAGTAGAGGGAAGACAAGACTACCTGTGTCCAGATGAGCACCTATGAACTCCAGATTCTGCAAAGGAGTGAGGTGAGGTTTGTTGCAATTGACAAAGATTCCCAAATGAACATGGAGTAAGTAATCCCTTGCCTGTAGAAGTCTATGCCTGGTTGAGGCAGTTAGGAGCCAATCAAGATATGAAAACACTCTGAATCCCAGCAGTCTCAAGTGAATTGCTACCACTCCCATGCATTTGGTGAACACTTCGGGGGCTGTGGCGAGACCAAAGGGCAGTGCTCTGAATTGGCAATGCTAGGTATCTTCTGGAGCATCTGTTCATTTTGATGGGATAGTATGCATACTGAAGCTCTGTCAGGCACAAATTTTCCTGTTGCAGAAAAGCCAAAATGGACTGAACCATAACCATCCAAAACTGAATATTGTACAAACTAATTCAGTTTGCGGAGATCCAGAACTGGTCACAAATCCCTGGTCTTTTCTGGCACAAAGAATCTTGAGCAAGTTCTGAATTCTCTCTGGTCTGGGGGACCTCTTTGGAGGACTTTTTCCCCTAGCAGTTTTTTTTTTTTTTTTATTTATTTCTAGAGAAGCTGCCTTCTGCTATGACTGGGTGGAATACTGGGGATTTTGTTCACATTGTTGAGACAGGGATTAGAGAAAAGGGTGTAGTATAACCTGGATAGGATTCTTTGCCCCTAGCCAGGCTCTGCGATGCAGAGACAAATGCCCCCCCCCCAGACTGCCTCCAGAGGGGAACAGTCAGGCCTCCTTTCAGGAGAGCGGACAGGGTTTATTCAAGAAAAAAATCTCGAAAGCCCAGGTTCTATGGGCCACCAATCAAGTTTCTCCCTCTACCCCGGAAGAATTATCTCAGTGTGAATTTTTAAAAGGACCCTGGGATTTTCTAAACCACATTTTTATACCTCTCAATGATTCTTTGAAAGAGGTCTTTGAGTGGTTGGGGAAAAAAAAAAAAAAAAAAAGAGAGTGTACACCCACAGCAGACAGTCTTCCTCTCTTGTCCACATTGGGGGAGGGGCACCCAAAAAGCCTGTCCAGACCTGAAAGCCTCCAGGATAACAGATTCCTCCTGGGAAGGGAGTGGAGGAGAAACCATCACCTTTTTGTTTCAGGAGCTCCAAGATGTCTCCACTAAAGGTGGCATCTTCAGGTGGTAATCTGGGGGACCCCACCCCATAAAAAAAAGTGTCCTCCATGATAGATTCCTTGAGAGAATCCAAGTGCCTCCTCTTACATGTTAGTTTCCTAGGGACTTCCTCAGTGGGGTGCTCTGGGGATATCAGAATAGAGAACTATATCCTGAATGACCAGCTGGAGACTACTTCAGGCTAGCTGTCCCAGTGAAAAGGATGGGCAAGGCTTAGCAGCAAAGAACTGGATGGGGCAGGGTTGCCTGATCTGAAGGGGGGATGGAGGTGTCTCTTCTCTAGACAAGGAGAAATCCATCTTCACAATCTCAAAGGAAGAAAGCCTAGGGGATACAGAAGTCAACAGCACAGGAGCCAGAATTTCACAAACCACCAGATCCTGCAACCCACAAGCACTCCAAAGGAGAGAGTTGGAGCCGAGCTATCCAGGCCTGAAGTCAAAAGGGAAGAGATTTCTTTAAAAGCTTCAGAGTCTACTCCAACTCCCTGGACCCAGTGCCAACGCTTTGGCTCAGAGTGTATTCTAGCTTTTGAAGGCTCAGAGCTGGTCAGCTCAGGGAAACTATCGCAGTTAAAGAACAGATCAGAGGGCTCTGAAACAGTGGATCAGATGAGAGAATGAGATACTAAGGGGGGAGTGGACAAGGATCCAGTGGGATTCAGAGCCAGGAGAGCCCCCATCTCTATCTGTGCTCCGAGAAACTTCATCAACATCCTATCCACATCTGCATCTGAAAAGCTCCTGGAACAGAGAGATGAAGTGGTGGACAGAGATCAAGAGTCTTTGTGGAAATCGCTCCAGGAAAGGAGAAAGGGAGCAGTAACGATAATGGATCCATTAGGAGTGTAGGGGTACAGATCAGGACAGACCATTTCAAAATGGTCAGATCAGAGACAGACGTACCCAGTTTCTTATGTACTTTTGAAGGGGGCTCAGATGAAGGAGCTGATGTGGAAGAAAGAACAGACCACCTTTCACAGGACTCCTTTTCCTTAGACATTAACTCTGACTTACCCTTGCCAGACTTTTTTGTAGGGGGTTTGAGGCCCAGCAACTGAGGAAGTAGTGGAAAAAGGAAGAAGGCCTCTTAAAACTAACTTGTCCCTCTGGTTGGTTAAAGCTCAGGAACCTAAAACAAGAGTAGATTGATCAATCCACTTCTAAATGAGCACAGCCTAGGCAGTACATGCATTCCCTGTGGGCATCTGAATTGGGAAGCTTATGCCCACAGGTAATGCACACTTTGAACCCTGTAGGCTGGTCAGCCATGATATACCACAAGCAATAACCATACAGTAGCTAGAAAAGAAAACAAACCCTAAGGATAGAAAAGTTTTTTTATATATACTCAGAAAAGCAAGAAAGAGGAAAACTACAAACAATGGTAGAAAGAAATACTCAAAACGAGTAAAGCAGGAGTACCAAGGTTGATTCTTCAACAGGGTACCGAAAAAAGCAGCTACAAAGTGAGAGAAAAAAAATCAGCTGAAATTAGCTCAAAAGACTATGGGTTGGAGGTAGGAGTGCAAGATAATCTAGAAGTAAAAGCTAACTCATGACAAACACGTTATAAGAACTCAAACACTCAAGAGCAGTTGGATCCACTTCTGAAGCTAATGGCAGTACACAATATCTGAGACATGCTAGGCTGGCAGGCATTATAGGTAAAGGGAGGAGCTTGAGCATTCTTGGATCCGATGATCTGGTAAAAGCAACCGAGTCGGATCAGATGAATTCAAATGCAAGTAATATAAATATAATTTAATATTACCTACATTTGAATTAAAAATTTGGTTAAACACAACCGGATTCTCTTTGTTGTTATCCTTTGTCCTATTGGCTTCACCACATGGAATTAATCTGTGTTTTTGGAGTTTGTGAATATTCCAAGAGTTGTTTTTTGTTACTCTCCCGTTACCTCTTCTCTGTTTTACACTCTAGCCATAAATGCTCCATTTTTTCACATCTGCCTGCATCATGTCCCATTTCCCTACAAATATAACATTTCCTCTTATCACAGTTTTTAAGTGATCATCCTCCCCACAGGGAAAAAAATGTTGGGTTGTCCAAAATTCACAACACCCTTGATTCAGTCTAAATTTATCAAACTAGGAATACGTATATATTTTTTTTCATTTTCAACACAATATTAAAACCCTGTCCACTAGTCCAACCCCCTGATGTCATACATTTTTTGTAATGCCCATTATTTCTTGCTCTTTAAAGTCTCTTTCTACTTCAGGTCAGAATTGAATGTGTATTTTCTTCTTTGTTTCTCTACTACATGCTTTAACCACAAACAAATTCTATGGATTATACTTCATTCTTTCCTCATATTCACTTGGAAATCTTTCCATCATGACCCCAGTCCCAAATATGTCACAAAATGTCTCCAAGAATAAATGTTCTTACCTCTGATCATTCTACAAGGAATAAAAGCTCAAGTGTCCCAAAGTTCATACCCGTTTAATCCTTTCTCGCCCTTGTTTTGGATTCTGACAAAAAACTTCATTCAGCATTTACATCACTTTTCTTATTTTCCTCTTGTTCAGCTCTCCATCCATTCTCCTTCACAGCCTCACAGATTTCATTTACTTGCTTCCTGTAGAATGGACTCCATTTCTTCCGATTGTATCCTATCTATGATTTCTCTCCAAGAAATATATTTTCTGCTCTTGGGCCTGCTTTACACCATCAGTTCATTAGGTTTATCATCCCACAACTCTCAACCAATTACACATTCTTCCTTATGTGATGCACACATAGTACATTCAGCAAAAAGGTTACAGGTTCATAGGTGTTTACTAGGCTAATGACCACAAGGGTCTTTTTAAGCCTAGCCATGTATCCCAAATCTGACAATTTTGTTGAAGAATGTTCAGTATCCTGTACCAATTCCAAAACAATGCAACAGCACTGGCACTCACTTCCATGCTTTCCAACATCTTTCTCAACTCTTAACATCGTTCTCCCAGCCACCACTGTGCTAAGACTGGAATGAGCACTAAGTAGGGGAAGTTCCCTTGTGTCCAGGCCAGATTTCCCACAGTAATGAATGTCACCTCAGGCCTCCACTGAAGAGGCGACTGGCCTACTGGGACTAACCAGATCAACAAAAGGTAACAAATACAATAGACTGAACTTTCCATCCTTCAGAAGGAAGGGAGGCAAATCCTGAGGGATTGGTACTGGCAGGGAGTACATGGTCATTAGACCAAAAGCAGTCTTCAAACTCCCATGAATCCAGTCACAAATCTGAACTGCCTCTCTGCCAAGTTAAAAAAATATAAGATGGGCTGGCTAAGACAGGCTTCCTAAAACATTTGTGTGTGTAAGTGGCGGAGCTGTAGTAACAGCAGTGCAAAAGTGAGACAGCTGCCCCAGGTGCAAGCAGTTGGGGGATGCAATTTTTATTGTAATGCAAGCGTCCATCAGCTCCCAAAATGTCCCTGCAGTAGCACCATCAGCAGGGTAAAAATAATTTAAAATAGCTGCGATTACAAATTTAAACAGCTGACAAAATTAAGTCAAGTGTATTTCATAACTGTAGCAAGAAGTCTATATTACAGTTAGCTCCTTGCAACATTTTTTCCACTCCTAGTGTGCAGATAAGCAAAGAAGTTGTTTTTTCCAACTTCGAGGATTTATCTACAGCCATGGTAATTCGAATAGTGGAGATGCAGATGACAAACGTGGGGAGGCAATACTGACAAAGTGGTTACTGCTCAAGACAGACATAAGAAAATAATACTTTGCAGGAAAGATAGTAGGCCCATAGAATACACCACTTTAATGGATTCAAAGATATTGGAAACAGATAAAGGAACAGTTGTGGCAAAGACTAAAGACAGCTGATTAAGGAAGGCATCTGTAGCACCCAGGCAGCTGTGACCAATCACAGTTCTTAACATTTTTGTAAAGCCTATGATATATTGCATTTAGCAGACACAGGCAGCAAGTCTGTGCAATGACACTGAAATTTCTCAAAGCTTAATCCAAGAGATTTACTTATTTACAAGAGGAGAATGAACCATAATTAGCACCCTACAAAGCCTAATCATAAAATGTGGACTGGTTGACTATGGTACTTTATTTCTTAAAGGTATTTTCAGGAAGTGTTGTTTCAGTTAAGTATAATACATCAAAACAGCAATTTATGAGGATATAAATATTACAAACCAAATGTTACTTTGAAAGCCACTGTTCAGGGGGGGGGGGTGACAATGTTGCACCCCACCATAAACACTACCTGTTCCAAAGTCACTGCATCTCAGGGAAAGTTTAGTTTATCCTGTGAAGTCATTTCAGTGAAGTGCAATTTTGGAAGCTCGGGCCTGAGCAATTAAGCTTCAGTGAATCTGAACATGACTGGTAAGAACACATCAGGACATCAGACATATGTAATCAAGAAGCAAAGAAAACTCACTCCTGGAACATTATATTTACTAAAAAAAAGCACAAAATATTGCATGGACCTATATGAAGATAGCAAATGTAGGTGAGAGAGCGCTACGCACCATCTGCCATGCACAATTAAACAGCAAGAGACAACAGAGCAAGTTAAGCCTGGGGTGTATAGTACAGTTGTGTAGTTCACTTTCCACAGTAGTAGGCGTTCGAATAAACCACTGTTGCAAAAGCCATTATATAAGAGATATATATTTGGCCAAGGATACCATACATCTGGACCTTCTACAAAGTTTCATGCTCCATATCCTTGAGTGTTGTATTGTCTGCCCCCTCCTTGAGTGTTGTATTGTCTGCCCTTAGCATGATCAATCAGGTCAGTATAAGATGGATGTATGGACATGCCAAAGCTTGGAGTTTTCTTCCCACATCAGGGAGGTTGAAGCCTAAAGCTCCAAACCATGTTGGAAAAAGTAAAAGGGAGTAAATGAGAAAGGGGGGGGGGGTACTTGGACAGCAAGAATTCATTCAAACATCTGAATGTTATATAAACTAAACAACTCTACTATCCTCATTACTAGAACACTGTTGCAGTATCCAGTATATATGGGACAATTACCAAAGCTCAAGAAGAAAGGGTGGATACAGAATGTCCAAAGTCCAGAAATCCATGAACAACTGCCCTAAATAAGCCTGCTCTCACAAAGTGCAGTTTATAATATTTGGCAAAAGTATGAACAGAGGACCAAGTTGTGAAAGTCCCAGATGTGGCAATTGCTCTAGCAGAGTGATCCTTGATATTCTGAGGCAGATTTTATTTATTTATGTATTGGCTGACATTTGTTGACTGGGAAAATCCACCGGGTCAGAAACCCATTTTCAGTAGAGGCCCAGGGAGAAAAGCTCATACAAAATGCTTATCACATCAAAATTTTACAACACCTATATACATTTTCATCATGATTAATGCACAATTCCAAGTCAATACATAACACAAATACATGATTAGTGATGCATACAGCACATCTTTTATACAGTCTGGTTGAGTTATTAGCAATACCCCCTCAGTATAAGAATGGCAGTCTTTATGGAGCACAATAAGAACAATTTATTCAAGGAAAGTAATGCAACGAGAAGGACATAGCTTGATTTGTGTACTTAATGACAGGACAGTGTTGGTCCTGGTTTAATGCAACAAAGTCAAAGAGGTTAAGAAAAGTTGAAAAGAAAGTCCGCAAATTTAAAGAGTGCAAAGAAAGGATGTGCAAGATCTGGGTTTTTATTTACGGAGGTCTGTAGTGTTGGACAAAAGGACATAGCTGATCGTTAAAGTGTATTTTTTTTTTCAGTGCAACTTTGAAGATTTTTATAGAATCAGGTTGTACAACAGAGGAGAGGTACAGCATTCTATAGTTTTGCTATCGAGTGGGAGTACAGACTTTGTCCGGCCCTTTTACTGGGTTTGGATATGCTTGTTTAGTAGACCAGAGATTCCATGCAAGTATGTGGGACTGCAAAATACAGTGAAGTGAGGGGCAATTTTCTGGATTATAAATTAGTTTATGGCAAGTACCAGTTGGTTGTATTGCAGGTACTGGGGGAATTCAAACCATTTCAGTTCCTTGATGGCCTTGCAGTGGTGTGTGTACCTATCTTATAATAGCAGGACTGTTTGTTGCTAAGAGATGCATGGAGGTTAGTGAAAATGGGGGACCCATAGAGTAAAAAAGTAGGAGGGTATTTGCTAGCTTTATTTCTGTGGATTTACCCATGCCTGTAGAGTTTGCCTAGCTTAATTTTTTTTATAGAATTAAGCAGGTGTTCAAAAGGGCAGTTTGTCATCTACAGTGATGCCCAATAGTTTTGCAGTCTTCAATTTCAGTATTACTTTAGGAACAGATTTTTAAAGTCATGTGGTGGTGATTTGGATGAAAATAGTAATAGTTTAGATTTTTTGGTATTTAGTAGTAGCTGTGCCTCATTTAGCCAAGTTTCTATGGTTGAGAAGGCTTGCTTTTTTTTTTAAAACAGGTCTAGGAACTTGCTAGAGGGGGATATGAGAGTCGCCAGCATACTGGATAAGTGAACTTTGAAGGGAGACTTTGTGGAGATCACTTATGAATACATTAAACAGCAAAGATCCAAGAATGGACCCCTGGGGGATTCCAGTGTTATTAACCATATAGTTGGTTGGTGGTTACACCATCAGACAGGTTGTAAACCAGGTAAGGGTATATGAGGAGCATCCCAAGTTTGCTAGTTGTGGGAGAAACTTTGTATGTGATACTGTCAAAAACACTGGATAGATCTAATAAGATTAGTCCACAGCTTTGTTCATAGTATCAGTGAAAGAAAGTAAGGCTGTAGTAGTGCTGTGTGCAGGACAAAAATGATGTTGGATGGGGGACAGAAGATTGTCTGAGAGGTGTTTTAATAGTCGAGTATATACAGACACTTCTAATATTTTCGATAGTGGTGACAGAATAGAGACTGGTCAGTAATTAGCTAGATCATTAATATTTCCACCTTTGTGCAGTGTTATGATAGAATTCTTCCAAATTTGCGGGGGACTGAAGATTCTGAGATGGACCCGTTTACTAGTATACTAACAGGGTAGGCTATTACTTTGGCAGCAAGTTTCAAATATTCTGGAGAAGGTTAGTGAGCAAGGTTTTAGTTTAACAGTTTAAATATAAAAAAAGGTGTGGACTGGCTTTAGCAGATTTTTGCTGATTAAATATGAAATGTTTGCAAAAATAATGGGTCTGGATTAGTAGATAAGTCTCCCTAACATTTGGGGAAATCGGTGATAAGAATAACTGTTAGCCTCCTACATAAGTTTACTTCTCTGCATTTTCTTTTGAGAACTTCAGCAGAGGAATTATCACACAAGTTCTTGTTAAAGTCTCTAAAGTCATATCCAAAAGCATGTCATCTTGACACTGCCCCAGCTACAGAGGCTCTAGAATCACCATTTACTGCATCACAGGCTCTATAAATAGTCACCTACTATGCGCAATTAACCATTTCCATTATACTGGATTTTAAAT
This sequence comes from Protopterus annectens, assembly GCF_019279795.1. Classification (NCBI taxonomy): domain Eukaryota; kingdom Metazoa; phylum Chordata; order Ceratodontiformes; family Protopteridae; genus Protopterus; species Protopterus annectens. The sequence goes on from NC_056726.1 coordinate 57,040,804, forward strand.
CAGAATTTGGTAGGATTGCCCCTTAAACACAAGACCATCCTTAAAACACAAAAGTTTGGCAACTGAAGGCCTTGGAAGCAAAGGCAGAAGTAATACAAACATTTACTGATTCATTGGCAAGTACTAGGCTAACTGCCCTTGCGGGCCATTTTTATCCTAGCCAATTTCCCTTTTTGTGCTTGAAATAACCTCTCTCGTTTTGTTACAGACTGGCCTTACCCATCCCATGGTCGAAAATAAGAAGTTATGTACCTACCATAACGTTCCATGTTAGTTGTCTTCTCTCGCCTTCTTTCTTGCTGGATGGGTTCGGAGCCTATCCTCGGCTCCGACTCGGCACTTGCTAAGCTCGAGAGCTAATTTTACCAGCTCGAGGAAACCCTATATCCCATGATGCAAGGCGGAGACTACCCAGATCTCGTTTGGTAGCTAAGGAAATTAGGAATATATTCTTCCAACTGAAGAGGAGGAAGAAAAGGTAACAATACTAAAAATGACAATCAAACATCATAATCCTCTAGAAAGGATCAACCTAATCTAGTGACACTAGAAGCTGATTAGCTAGAAAAAAGGATAAAACCTCTTAATAGAAAAAAGGATAAAACCTCTTAATAGGAGAGGCATAATCTTCTCGGTCTGACCAGGCTAGGGGGATGGAGGGCGGGATGCAAGAAAGAAGGCGAGAGAAGACAACTAACATGGAACGTTATGGTAGGTACATAACTTCTTAATGTTAAGTTGTCAATCTCGCCTTCATTCTTGCTGGATGGGACCGCTTCCCTAGCACCTCTATCCTGGGTGGCTCAATGGAACAGACTCTTGAGAACGGTGGAACCAAAATTCGCTTTGTCTCTGGAGGCCAAGTCTAATTTGTAATGTGAAACAAAGGTATGAGGAGAGGCCCATGTGGCTGCTGCACAAATAGTGTCTATTGGAAGTCTAGCTTGAAAAGCTGTCTATGTAGCTAGAGCTCTGGTAGAATGGGCTTTTGGCTTAGAAATCAATTCTTTGCCTCTGAGCTGATAAATGCAAGTAATCACAGAAGACAGCCATCTGGATAAAGTAACCTTGAAAACTGGAAGGCCTTTCCTGTTCTCTGCATAGGATAGAAACAGTTGATCAGATTTCCTAAAAAGTTTAGTTTTGTCCAGATAATATCTGAGCTGGCGGTGAACATCAAGACAATGTAATTTTTGTTCCGCTCTATCAGAATAATTCGGGAAAAACACTGGAAGATCAATGGATTGATTTAGGTTAGTCTGCGATGCCACTTTTGGTAAGAAAGACGGATTAATCCTTAGAGATACTTAGAGATACCCTGTCTTTGTGGAAGATTAAGTAGGGAGAACGAATGCAGAGAGCATGAAGCTCAGATACTCTCCTGGCAGAAGTAATGGCGACTAGAAAGAGTGTCTTCCAAGAAAGAAATTTCAACTAACGGGCAGCCGCAGGTTCGAAAGGGGGAAAAAATCAAGGATGTTAAAATTAAATTTAGATCTCACTGTGGTGGGGGGTCTCTAATCGGAGGTTTAAGTAAAAAGATACCTCAAAGGAATGCCTTGCAAAGTTTATGTGACATAATGTTGTGGTCCAAAAGGCCTATATGAAAATTCGAAATGGCTGCCAGCTGAACTTTCTGTGGAGGAAAAGGATCCTGAATGAAAAATCTCAGCTAGGAAGTCCAAGACCGAATGAATCGGAGCAGTATAGGGGTCTATGTTCCTAGCTTTTGCCCAGAAGGAGAAAAGTCAACATTTACTAGTGTAAATCCTTCTGGTAGAAGATTTTAGGGAAGCTACTATGATACCCCGGACGGGATTAGAAATTATAGGAAGCCTGGCTAAGGATGGAAGTGGAGCAACCAAGCAGTGAGGTTGAGAAAAGGTATGAATTGGTGCAGCTGCCCCGACTGGTGGGTCAAAAGATCTGGAACCGGGTCCAGATGCCATGGCTGTACCAAAAGATAACAGGGGCAATGAGAAACAACTTGGCTCTCAAGGCGGTTGCTTTCTGAATTAGTTGAGGTATCAGCGGAAAGGGGGGAAAGGCATAAATAAGTCCCCGGGGCCAATCTTGGGTTACGTCTCTGGGGGGATGGCCTGGAAGGGGGAAGAGAGAAGAAGAAGCCTGGGCATTTGCTGTTTTGAGGTGTAGCGAAAAGGTCGCAGCAAGGAAGGCCCCACTTCTGAAAAATCTCTTCCGTCACTGATTGTTTGAGACACCACTCGTGAGGCATGAGAATAGCTCTGCTCAATCTGTCCGCTATGATGTTGGATTTCCCAGGGATACGTGTTGCTATCAGAAACCGCTGAGAAGAGATTGCCCATTGCCAAAGTCTGAGAGCCTCTCGACACAGTGGATAGGACTTGGTTCCGCCCTGTTTGTTGATATACCACACTACAGACATATTGTCCGTTTGGACTGCAATAGTTCCCAAGGGGAGAGAGTCGTTGAGGGCTTGCAACGTTAAAAGCACTGCTCTCATCTCTAGGACATTTATGTGCAGATGGTATTCGAAAGGTTGCCAAGTGCCATGCACCGTCCTGCCCTGATAATGCCCCCCCACCCGATCAGGGAAGCGTCCGATGTAACCGTGGCGACCGAGGCAGGAGGAACAAAGGGTCTGCCCTGATGGATTTGAGGGGACGATATCCACTAGGTCAGATGTCTTTTGCAGGTTGGAGTGATTATGATCCTGCGACGCATGGGTAGTTGTTGAAAGGACCATTGGGCGAATAGCATCCATTGTAGAAGACGCATGTAAAAACGGGCAAAGGGAAGAAGTGTTATGGCGGCCGCCATAAGACCCAATACTTTCAGAGCAAATCTGGCCTGAATTTTTTAACTGAGAAGAATCACCTGGACAGGACTTGTCCAAGTTCCTTTGGTCTGTTAACTTAAGTTGTACGGTGTCCAATTTTGCGCCTATAAGAAGTAATAGATTGACAAGGTGACAAGGCAGATTTTTCGAAATTTATAGAAATCCCTAGCCCTCTGCAAATGTGAATGGTGCAATCTCTGGCCTGGAGAAGTTGATGCCTGGTGGTGGCAGTGAGGAGCCAGTCGTCTAGATATGGAAACACCTGGAATCCTTGACGTCTCAGGTGAGCCGTAACCGCTGCCATACATTTGGTGAACACTCTGGGGGCTGTAGTGAGTCCAAAGGGCAGGGCCCTGAACTGGAAGCGACTGGTCCCCAGCCGAAAGCGGAGAAATCTTCTGGAGCGCCTGTGAACTTTTATGTGATAGATCTTCAGGATGCGTACTATCGAGCACATCCAATTGTCCTTGACCAGAAAGGGTAGAATGGACTGAAGCATGACCATCCGGAATCTTGTTTAGTTTGCTCAGATCTAATATTGGTCTCCAGTCCCCTGTCTTTTTTGGAACTAAAAAGAACCTTGAGTAGATTCCGGATCCTATTTGGTCTGCTGGGACTGGCTGGATGGCTCTTTTTGCTAGCAGTTTTGATATCTCTAGTACTGCTAGTTCCCTTAGTTTTGATATCTCTAGTACTGCTAGTTCCCTTAGACCGGGTGGAACGTCTGGAAGGGTTCCCTTTTGCTGAATTGGGGTTTGAATAAAGGGAATTTTGTAACCTTCGGATATAATTGACTGTACCCATTTGTCTTGAGAAAGGGAAAGCCAGGCTATTGGGTACAGCGATAATCTTCCCCTGACTGCCTCCGAAGGTGGACAATCGGGCAACATCTCAGGGATGCTGGAAGGGTTTGTCAGAAAGAGGCTATCTGCTACCCTGATTCTGCAGACCCCCTCTGCCCCTAGGGTGGCGTCTATTATTGTTACCCCCTCTGCCTCTGGGGGTAAACTGACTTCGTGCATCAAGCGTGACTCCTTGAGATTTGCAGAACCACATTTTCCCTCCCTTCTGCCCTTTGGGGTAAGGTCTTGAAGGGGTGGAGAAAGACTCTTACGGTAGAAAGAGTCTTGCCATCTTGTTCGCATCTAGTCAAAGTGTCTTTCACTTGAGGTCCGAACAAGGTCGAACCATCAATAGGGGAGTTTGTGAAGGACGCCTTGAAGGGGTCTGCAAAATTACAAAGCCGCATCCAGGACTGACGCCTTAAAGCCTGCGGCCCTACTCACTCCATCGGCTGCATAAGAAATGAGCCACATGGAGGAGTTAACAATGGAGTTAAGGATTCCTAGCTGTGATCTAATCTTATCCGGAGACCCAGCAGCTGACGGATCCTGTAAAACTTCTCCCAATTCTTTAAGAACATCTCTTTGAAGGCAGGTGAAGTGGCACAAGTAGTTCAGCGATCGCATGGCAAAGGTCGCTGAAGAAAAAATCCGCTTGCCGTACCTGTCCAAAGTCCTAGAATCCTTGTTATGAGGATGGACAGGTAACTGAAGGATCAGCTAGTTCCTTCCTGGTGGCTGCAGCCACCACCATGGCATCAACTGGGACACCTTTTGTCAAATATTGTTTATCTGGTGGGGCCGTAATGAATTTAGAAGGCCTCCTAGGAATAGGTTCCACCGAATCCGGAGCCATCCACGCCTACAGAGCCACTACATCCATAAGAGGCTCGAAAGGCGGAGTCACCCAGGAGGTGGAGGGTTGAGATCCGAACGCCTCCAGGTATACTGACTCGTCCTCGGAAGGATTAAGGGAGGGCCAGTTCCCCCTCTGCTTAAGGAGTTCAAGGATGTCTGAGAAAGACATCCTCAGAGGAGGACCTTGGGGATCCCTCAGACTCATCCAAGTCAGTATCAGATGTAATAGACTCGGGGGAGTCTAGATGTTTCCTCTTACATGTCCTCTTACGCGGAGGTTCACCTGACGGATCAGGAGAAGCCTCGGAAGAGGAAGATATTCCCAATGGGGAAACCTGAGGCATTGGATCTCTGGGTCTGGGTGCAAGAGAGTGGGAAGAGACGTCAGCAGGCACTGTAGTGGGAGGAGCTGATGGAACTGACCGTTGACTAAGCCCAGGGGCTAGTACACTCATCACCTCGAAGGCTCCCCCATCAGAGAGACCAGAAGGTTCCCGCTCCGGAGAGATAGGAGCTCCAGGCCTCACCGAGAGGGAAGGCTCTGAGGCAGATGTCGGGGCTGAGCTCACCAACGCCGAAGCCCCAAGAGGGAGAACGGGGTCGGACAAGGGTCCGATGCCACTCGCCCCCTCGGAGCCGACGAGAGAGACCAGACACCCGGATCCCTCCAATGAAGGCCTCAAGGAGGAAATCTGAGCAGAGGACAACGGAGCCGAAAGGGGTGGTATCGGCTCCGAAGCTACAGCAGTCACGGCTCCGTGGAGCTCCGGCTCCGAGCTCTGTAAGAGAGTCGAAGGAGGAATGTTTGGTGGATGTGAAATAGCTACCGTCTGTTGAGACGGTCTATGCAGCATTTGGGCCAATGCCCGAGACTTTAATAGTCTACTCACCACTCTCTCGAGGTCGTGATCAGACAGCCTGGACGACAGAGAAGAACGGCTCCGATGGCTCCGCTCCAAGAGCAAGGGTGATCTCTGAGCCGAAGGTATCGATTCTAGTGAGGGGGATCGAGATCTCTTTCTAGAGATCAATGGAGCCGAAGGAGCCGAGGATACGTCGGCTCCAGCCGGAGCCGATACTGAGTGTACAGATTTGGCAGTATCAGCGCCGGATGGAGCAGATACTGTGACTTCTAGAATGGAAGTATCGGCTCCGGCCAGAGCCGATCTCGACACTGGAGAAGTTAAACCAGTAGCCGACTGCTTGGGACTTGCAGCCGAAGGCTTGATAGGTTTTGAGGGCTTCCCCGGCGCCGACTTAGTCAGGGAGCTCTCAGGCTTTAATAAGCCCCTCAATATCAATTTATTTCTGCGCTCCTGCAGGACTCTTGGGCTGAAGGCATGACAGATAGCACAAGAGTCCTGCAAGTGCAGAGGTCCCAGGCAGTAAACACAAGAAGTGTGACCGTCTGTCAGAGACATCTTCTGACAGCACGAGTCACACTTCTTGAAGCCCAAGACCTTTGTGTCCTTCGACATAGCTGTGTCGAGGAAACACAAGTTGTCAAGAAAAAAAAACAGACACACAAAAAAACATCCAATCCAAAAATCTAAACTAAACTAAACAGGGATACAACACAGTCAGACAAAAAAAAAAATCCCTGACAGGAAAAATTTAGGAAAGGGGAAGGCCTAAGGCCTAACCTAGGGAAAGGGGATAAATAACCCGAAAAAAAAGGGAACACTAACGGGAATAGGGTTAAAATAAGCGTTAAGATTAACAAAAAACAACTAAAGTTATGAAATTTATGAAATTTAAAAGGGGTGAGACTAAAAGTCTTAAGAAACTTACTTGGAGCTGGTAAAAGAGGCACCTCGTTAGCGAAGCGGCAAACGAGATCTGGGTAGTCTCCGCCTTGCATCATGGGATATAGGGTTGCCTCGAGCTGGTAAAATTAGCTCTCGAGCTTAGCAAGTGCAGAGTCGGAGCAAAGGATCGGCTCCGAACCCATCCAGCAAGAATGAAGGCGAGATTGACAACTTAACATTTATATATTACCTCTAATGAGAGCAAACAGGATCATACCACAGACAGCGGAGGGGACCCATGCATGGGATTCAGCATTTAGGAACAGACTCTGTCCATTAGTTGTACAAAGGGCAGTCCTGGAGTAAATTTTCTGTAAAGACCCAAGTTGTGCTTGCAAAATGGACAGGGATGAACTTTGTATTATGTGGATGCAGAGTCTACTCCACAGCAGCAGTATCCTCTGGGAGATATACCTGTCCCTCCAAACTGTTCTGCTGGTGTTGCAGAAGAGGTTTAGATCCCTAGACTAAGTACTTCTGATGCCATTTGACTTGTTGATGCATAGTACATCCATCAGTAATGGGCAGGAGGGTGCCTTGTATGCCAAAGGTCACCTCTTCGCAGTATGTAGGATGCGGAGTATAGTGACAGGGCTTAGAGTCAGTCCATGCAGGACATGTTATTTAGGCCTTGTATCCTTTTAGTAAAGTTTCTCTGTGGGTATTCCAATTGTTGCAACTGTCTGAACAGATGCAAGCTAAATGGGGCATTATACTCAATAACTGGCTTAGGACGACTACATCCCTAGACCTAGATACAATGTCTTGGTTTATAAGCAGTGCAATATAGAAAAGCCTCATTACAATAGACATGTTGATCAAACAAAGTTAGGTCACTGTCTACAAAAGTTCCCAAATCTGGACAACTATGTCAACTCAGAGGCATACTGTCAATGTGATAGTTCCCTGGGACAGATGACTTCCCAAAACATAGAATAAAAAGAAGTTATGTACTCACCATAACATTCCATGCGAGTTGTTTATCTCGCCTTTATTCTCACTGATGAGTTCGGAGCCGATCCTCGGCTCTGACACACCCTATAGCAAAGCTCAAGGTTTGCCAGTAGCACAAGACCAAGCCCCTTATCCCACAATGCACTGCTGGAATTACCTCAGATCTTGTTTGCTGCGAGTATATACCTTTTTTTCTTTTTCTACAAGGAAGCACTTCCCAAAGGGGAAGAATAAGTACTGAATAACCAGGATGGTACTAGCCTCCAAGACAACTGTCAGCCAGGAGGGCAAAAGAGGGAGGGACATGAGAATAAAGGAGAAATAAACTCCTCACATGGAACGTTATGGTGAGTACATAACTTATGTGAAGTTGTTAAATCTCGCCGTTTATTTTCACTGATGGGTAGTGTCCCTAGCACCCTCAATCTTGGGTGGCTCATGGAAGTACTTTTTCAGTACCGTGGAACCAAAGGAAGACCTGTCCCTGGAAGCCTTATCTACTTTGTAATGAGTGATAAAGGTATGAGGCTTGGACCAAATGGCTACAGCACAAATATTGTCAAGGGGCAATTTAGCTTGAAAGGCAGAAGACGTAGAAACAGCTCTGGTAGAATGAGCTTTGCAGGTTTGTGTGTCAATGGCATGTTTGCATTCACATAAACAAAGTATATACAATCTGATAACCATTTAGATAGGGTTGTTTTAGCCACTGGATTACCTTTTCTGGCCTCCGAAAAGGATACAAAAAGTCGATCTGATTTTCTAATATCCTTGTTTCTATCAAGTTAAAATCTGAGCTGTCTGTGTACATCAAGCTTGTGCGGCATGTATTCCAATTTGTTAGAGTGGCTGAGAAAAAAGACTGGCAACTCAATGACCTGATTGATATTGGATTCATAACAGACTTTAGGCAAAAAGGAGGGGTTTGTTCTAAGAGATTCTCAGAGCACGGAAAATCACGTAAGGAGGTCCGATAGATAATGCTTGAAGTTCTGACACTCTGTGGGCAGAAGTAATGGCTACTAGAAATATAGTCTTCCAGGACAAATATGAGATCACAAGAAGATGCTGGTTCGAAGGGGGGAGGGGATTATTTCAGTCAGCATAAAATTCAAATTCCAGGGGGGAGAATTAAAGGATTTTGACAGGTGTCATGTGAAAAGCACCTTTAAAAAAAAAGCCTTAGATAACTTATGGCTCATAACGTTCAACCCATCGAATCCAAGGTGGAAATCTGATATGGCTGCTAACTGGACTCTGCTGCTCCTTCCTTAAAAATGTCAAAAATTCTATAATGGACAGTAGAGGAGCTCAGAAAGGGTCGCTTTTCTGTATACTGGCCCAAATTGAGAACCTGTTCCACTTACTGCGGTATAGTTTCCTGGTGGATGGCTTGAGAACACAAAAGGATTCGTCTTGCATCATCTGAGAGTGAATGAAGCCTGGCATTAGGGGAAGTGGATTAGCCAAGCAGTCAGCTTTAGGGACTGCAGTGAAGGATGGAGGTCCCCTGACGGGTGTGTCAGAAGGTCCAGAACTGGGTCCAGGATCTATGGATCCTCCGGCAGATGATGAAGGAAGGGGAACCAAATCTGTCAAGGCCAGTAGAGGGCTATGAGGATAACTGTCCTTCCCAGCAATTTTGCTTTCTGTAAAACCTTGGATATCAATGGAATAGGTGGGAATGCATATAGGAGACCTGGAGGCCAATCGTGTATGAGTGTATCAATCGGGGAATGTCCTGGAGGTGGTATTAGAGCAACATAGCTTCTGCATTTGGTATTGATGTGACTGGCAAAAAGGTCGCAGCAAGGCTGGCCCCATTTGTGGAAAATCAAATCCGCAACTCGTTGGTTGACAAACCACTCGTGAGGCAACAGTATTGCCCTGCTCAGCTTGTCCGCTATCACGTTGCATTTCCCTGGGATGTGCGTTGCTATCAGAAAACGGTGGGATGACACAGCCCATTGCCATACCCTGAGACAATCTCGACAAAGGGGGCAAGACTTGGTTCTGCCTTGTTTGTTCAAGTACCAGACCACTGACATGTTGTCCGTCTGAATTGCAATTGTCCCTAGAGGAAGAGTCCTGAAAGTTCTGCAACTCCCGAAGTACTGCTCTCAACTCCAGAACATGGATATGCAGATGTGACTCTTGATCAATCCATGTGCCTTGGGCAGTCTTTCCCTGAAAATGCCCCCCCCCCCACCACCCCATCAGGGAAGCATCCGTGGTCACAGTGGCTACTGGGGGGGGGGGGGACAAAGGGTCTTCCAATTGTGACATGGAGACGTCAACCACCACCGAAGGTCTCTTGCAAGAATCTGTGAGGAGAACCATGTGGTGCATCGGTAGCTTTTGGCAAAACCACAGAGCGAAAAGGAGCCATTGAAGGATTCGCATATGCATCCTTGCGAGTGGTACAGCCAAGATTGCTGCCATCAAACCTAGCACCTTCAAGACCTTTAATGCTGTAGCTTTGTTCTTTGACACCAGTGAGATGACGTGTTGGCGAAGAAGAAGTCAGACTCTTTCGACTGGAAGACGTAGAGTGGTGGTTGAGGTATCTAACTCTACTCCTATAAAAACGGTATGCTGCGATGGCGATAAAGCAGACTTTTTGAAGTTGACTGTAATGCCCAATTGATGGCAGAGTGTCAGACTATACTGTGTTGCCCAAGTCAATTGATACCTGGTGGTAGTGGTGAGGAGCCAATCGTCTAGGTATGGAAACACCTGGAATCCTAGACACCTCAGGTGAGCCGTGACCACTGACATGCATTTGGTGAACACTCTGGGGGCTGTAGTGAGACCAAAGGGCAGGGCTCGAAACTGGTAATGATTGGCTCCCAGCCGGAAACGCAGTGATCCCTGGAGCATCTGTTCATCTTTATGTGATGGTACGCGTCCTTGAGATCTATGGAGCACATCCAATCGCCTTTCCCTAGGCAGGGAAGAATGGACTGAAGCATGATCAATCAGAACTTCTCTTTCTTTACGAATTGGTCGAGTCTGCTGAGGTCCAAGATGCATCTCCAGTCCCCAGTTTTCTTTGGTACCAAAAATCATCTCGAGTAAGTTCCGAATCTAACTTGGTCTGCTGGGACTGGTTGGATGACTCTTTTCTAGCAATTTTTGGACCTCCATGATTGCTTGTTCCCTGAGACTGGGTGGAACATCTGGGATTCTGTTTACAGGAGTGGGAGGGAAAGAGAACGATATGAAATATCCTCTGGAAATGGATGCTTTGTACCCATGTATCTGACGTTATGTTTAGCCAGGTTTCTGGGTACAAAGATAAGCGACCCCCCCAGACTGCCTCCAGAGCTGGACAGCCAGGCCTCCTTTCAGGAGCATTGGTAGGGCTGACCAGAGAACTGGCCTCTGTCACCCTGTTGTTGCGGACCCAATCTTCCATTATAACCCCCTCCTCTGCCTCCAGAGGGGGTTTCTCCACGTGTGTCCTGAAAAGCTCCCTGTGCTTTTCGGAACCACATTTTTCCGCCCTTAGGGCCCTTCAGATAGGGCCGAGTAGGGGTAGAAAGACTGCCTTCCTGCTCACACCTGGTTAAAGTTTCCTTTATTCTAGGCCCAAACAGTGATGAGTCATCAAATGGGTGCTGATAAAGGAAGACAAAGGGCTCCACAAAGGAACAGACTCATCCAGGCTGGTCTCTGCAGAGCAATGCCTGAACTAGCGGCTCTACTCGAACCATCAGCTGCACAAGATATGAGATGCATGGACAAGTTCACAACAGAGTTTAGGGTAGCGAGCTGTGTGTTGACTTTGTCGGCAACCCCTGCAGCTACCGTACCCTGGAGAGCATCTCCTAGCTTTCTCAGGAGATCTCTTTGTAGTCTTGTGAAATGGGTTGTATAGTTCAGCGATCTCAGGGAAAAAAAGTCGCTGAACTAAACATGCGTTTCCCACATCTATCCATGATCCTAGAATTTCTGTTAGGAGGTTGGATAGATGCAGATGTTTCAGACACTTCCTTTTCAGTGGCCGCAGTTACCACCATGACATCAACAGGCACTCCTTTGGTTAAAAAGGCTTTGTTCACTGAGGCAGAGATGAACTTATTCGGCTTCCGAGGGACAGGTTCCATGGCCTTCGGTGACTCCCACACCTTGAGAGATCAGCTCCATGAGCTCATCATAAGGCGGAGACACCCAAGAAGTGAAAGGTTGAGACCCAAAAGCTTTCAAGAGCACCGACTCATCCTCAGTAGGAGTTTTGGACTGCCAATCGCCCCTCTGACTTAGGATCTCCAACATCTCTGCAAAGGAGACATCCTCAGAGGGGGATCAAGGGGACCCTTCTGACTCATCCAAGTCAGTGTCGGATGTCAAAGACTCCTGTGGGGAGTCCAAGTGCCTCCTCTTCCACAGTCTCTTCCTGGGTACCTCCTCAGTGGGGAGATCTGGGGAGGTCTCAGAAGAACAGGGGGTGCCCTGTGGGGCTACTTGAGGCTCAGGGTCTCAATGCTTAGGGGGACCAGTAGACGTAGAAGCGGACACAGGAACTTGAGGGGAGAAGGAAGCCCGAACTGACGCCGATCCTCATGGCATCGAAAGCACCATAGCTCTGATGGAGTTAGATGGATCTGGAGGGACCGTCCAATCTTCCTGCACCGAAACCATGGGCTCAGAGCCAGAGGTAGGAGCAAAGCTCATCCGAGCCGAAGCCCAGAGAGGAAGAGTCGGCACAGACAAATCTGTTAAGACTATCCGCCCCGGACCAGACAGGAGTGTCGGCTTCAAGGACGTCTGAGTAGATGGAACAGATAACACCAGTGCAGGTCTCGGCTCCATAGGTTCGACAACTATCGGTTTGGGCTCCTTTGGCTCAGAGTCCAGTATGGCTCGGAGGAGTAGTCAAATCTTGTTCAATGGCCTTCGGCTCTGATGAAATGGTCGGGGCCAACAATTTAGCAAGTCCTGGTGCCCGTAGAAGCTTCTACACTAGCCGATCCATATCTGAGAGGCTGACCGAAGACTTCGAGGAATGCACCAAAGGTGCTGACTGGAGCAGAGGAGATGAAGGGACCTTAGAAACCCACTCCAAGACTGGGAGCTGGCTCCAAACCAAAGGGACACACTGTTCAGAGGACTGTGGAACCGATGACCCTGTACCCTCTATTCTTTTTGCCTTCTTAACTTCAAAATCATCTAAATCTTCAGGAGATTCTAAAGTGCTAGCACCTTCCTGGCTACCCAACGCCTCAGAGAAAGTATGCTGCAGCAACCCCCTATCGATACGTTTTCTCCTTCACTCTAAGAGTGCCCTAGAGGAAAGAGTGGCAAATACTGCAAGAGTCTTGGAGGTGTTTAGCCCCCAGACAGTAAACACATTGGACATGCCAGTCAGTGACATTTTCTGTCCACAATCTGGACATTTCTTAAACCCCGATTTGGGATGAGACTTTTCCCTCACAGACATGTTCAAAGTTTGAAACAGCCACACCACAAAATTAACCTGTAGAGGTTAAATACAGGGCTAACTAGGCCCACACTAAAAAATACTAAACAAGAAGAATTTGTTAAATCTAAATAGGGCTAACAAAAGGAACACTGAGAAACTAAGCCAATACAGGGCACTATCTACTACAAGCTAACCTACTTATAACTATAGTAATTTAACCACACAGACACACAGACACACAGACACACAGACACACAGACACACAGACACACAGACACACAGACACACAGACACACAGACACGTGTGCACACACACAGGGACGCGCACACACACGCGCACCTAAATAGAGAACAGAGAGAACATATATCAAAAGGAAGGAAAAAAAATTTTTAAACTTTCGATTTAGCAAAAATATGGTCAGAGCTGACTGGATCACCGAGATCTCTCTTGCCGTGGCAAACTAGATCGGAGGTAATTCCAGCAGTGCATTGTGGGATAAGGGGCTTGGTCTCGAGCTACTGGCAAACCTTGAGATTTGCTATCGGCCATGTCGGAGCAGAGGATCAGCTCCGTACCCATCAGTGAGAATAAACGGCGAGATTTAACAACTTCACATTGTATTTTTTGGCATTTAGTTTCTACTATGCCTGAGTGGGTACCAATTCAAAAGCTTTGGCCAGGTTAAGGTATGCGATGTGTACAGATTTGACCTACTCCATTGCTTTGATAAACTTTTCCAAATCCACAAAGTTGAGTGAGCAAGAAGTGCCCTTGAATTTAATCAGGACATAGGAAAACCTTCAGACACTGAACTCACTCTGTTGAATTATTTTATAAATCTTTCCAAGGCTTTGAATAAAAGGCTGGTCAGATGTATGGGTCTTTAACTGCCTTGTCTGTGGAAGGCCCCATCTTATGCAGGGGGAGGACTCCAGCTGTTCTCCATTCACTTGGCACAAAACCTGTATGAAGGCCCAGACTGAACAGGGTTAGGGATGTGGCTAAATTTTGCTTCATATTAATTTATGATGCATCCAGGGATCTTGTCAGGACCCATCAATGCAGAATTTCTAGCCTTTGATAATATTTTTAGGACACAGTCTTGTGTGACAGCTGAAGGTGGGCCAGTATCAGGTATATCTTGAGGCAAATGGACAAGAGAGAGGGGCAAAGTTAGAGCTAAATTTGTTGGCCCGTAGGCTTGCTACATCTTCAGCCTTAGTATAGGTAACCTCATTCAAATCATCTCAATGCATTGGTATAGGTAACCTCATTCAAATCTCAATGCATTGCCACAGTGTGCTTTTGAGATTACAAACATAACTAAAAAAAGTATTGCAACTGTCTTTGGCTTGGATAGTTATCTTAACTTCAAACTTGGCTTTGGTGGATTTTATTAAGCTGCTGAGTTGCTTTAGTGACAATGGCTCTTAACATTCTGGGAATTACCCATCTTATCTTTGGTCAAAATTATTTTCCTTTTATTAAAAAGTTTTACAGTTCCACCATGTGGGCTTGTTTCTGGGATTTGCCCTGCACTTAGTTTTATGGGGTATAGCTGTATTTATGCAGCCGTTTACATGCTGGTATAATGTGGTGGTGTACATTTCTGCTTATTCGGTGGAGGTCTGGTTGGGATATGAAGCTTGTCAATGCATCACTTAGGAGTAAGTAGCTTATTTTAAATGCATTTCTAAAGGTACCCTAGGTGGAAGGGATCTCTGGTTCTGTTGTATTTCAAAGGAGACTGCTTTATGGTTAGACAACAAGTCGTGAAGATACGAAAGGGATGGTGCAAGATGCTACCATATTAGAAAGGACAAGATCCAAGATATTATTCTCCACAGTGGGTGTGACGCCCCTGCACTGGCCCAGTAATCAAGGAGCTTCAAATCCTCACCACTAGCACCAGTGAAGGATGTGCACATTGGGAGGATGACAAGTGCACAGAGTGAGTAATGTACAATTCCACTTAAGATGAAACAGAGATCAGTCAGACTGGGGCTGATTTCTCCCTCCCTCTCTCTCCAGATCCCCAGTAAGACACTGGCATAACTACAGGGTTAAAATCTCAAACAAGTGGTCTAGCCAAAACCTCCAGCACCCACTCTGTCCAACCAGTGCTTCATGCCCCTGACCAAGTAGCTGACACACGCACTGAGATTTGATTTATATACAAACACACACACTCCTGGGGAAGGCTGGCACAGGTTCACTAGCTATGCCCCCTTCCAAGTATGGCTGCAGATGGCAATATCATCTAGGTAAGCAAGGGCAAAATCTCCAGCGTGGGTATGATCTACCAGCCTCTGGAAAGTTGCCAAGGCATGTTTCGTCCCAAAGGACATCTTTGTAAACTAATACAAGCCAAAAGGAGTCACAAAGGTGGACCTCCCTCTAGCACTGGGAGTCAAGGGCACCTACCTGTAACCCTTGGTAAGATCAATGGTGGTAAGATACTTAGCCCCACCCAGCTGCTCTAGGGCTTCATCTGTCCTAGGCATGGGGTAAGCATCTGTCTCTGTGGACCATTTCATTTCCTGTAGTCCACACAGAACCTGGTGCTGCCATCCTTTAAGTACCAGCACCACTGGGAAGGCCCAGGGACTGCTGGACTCGATTACCCCTAGTTCCAGCATTTCCTGTATGTCCTCCCTCAGAGTCAGACTCTCTCAAGTACCCTATAACGGGCCTGCTTAATAGGCCTTTGGGGTCCTTTATCAAACTGGTGCTGCACCAGGTGGGTGTGGTTTCCCAGTGAACATGTCCCCAACCTGTAACACTGCTCGGACTTCTCAAACTTGGGTAGGGGATAGCTGCTGGGACATTGCTACCCCTTCCAATGAGGTGTCAGAGCCTCAAAGAGGAGATCGGTCACCAGATGTCCGTCGGGCTCCTCCTGCAATCCACTGCAAATCCTCAGCACAAGACCCTCCCCATCATGATAAGGTTTCATCATGTCAACATAGTACAATTTCTGCCGCTACCTTCTGCCTAGCAGTTCGACCATGTAGTTATCACTGTCCTTCCTTGCCACCTTGTAGGGTCCCCCCCAAGCTGCTTACAACTTGTTCTGCCCAACAGGAATAAGAACCATTACCTGCTGGTTCTCCTCGCCCAAGCCCATGAGATCCCAGACCCTTGTCCTGAGGTTTCGGACATACAGTGGATATAAAAAGTTTACACATCCCTGTGAAAATACCAGGTTTTTGTGATATTTTGAGACCACAAAAAATCATTTCAAAACTTTTCCCACCTTTAAAATGACCTATAATCTGTGCAATTCAATTGAAAAACAAATTTGTTAGGGGAAAGATATAAAAACTAAAAAATGTACAATAAGCTGGTTGCATAAGTGCACACCCTTAAACTAATACTTTGTTGAAGCACCTTTTGATTTAACTGCAGCTTTCAATCTTCTTGGGTACACACCTGGCATCAATTAAAGAGACCAATTAACCCCAAATAAAGTTCAGCTGTCTTAGTAGGATTTTCCTGACATTTACTCAGTTGCCTGCTACAGCAAAAGCCATGGTTCGCAGATAGCTTACAAAGCATCAAGGGGATCTCATTGTTGAAAGATGGTCAGCAAAAGGATACAAAAAATTTTCCACAGCATTAGATATACCATGGAACACA
This sequence comes from Protopterus annectens, assembly GCF_019279795.1. Taxonomy (NCBI): domain Eukaryota; kingdom Metazoa; phylum Chordata; order Ceratodontiformes; family Protopteridae; genus Protopterus; species Protopterus annectens. The sequence continues at coordinate 57,057,152 of NC_056726.1, forward strand.
GTGAAGACAGTCAGCTAAAAGTGGAGAAAATATGGGACAACACTGACTGTGCAAAGAACTGGACGTTCCTCCAAAATTGATGAAAAGACCAGATAAAAACTGGTCAGTGAGACTGCCAAAAAACCTACAGCAGCACTGAAGGAGCTGCAGGAAATTCTGGCAAGTACTGGTCATGTACTACATCTGACAACAATTTCTCGTATTCTCTATATGTCTGGGCTATGGAATAAGATTGCAAGACAGAAGCCCTTTCTAGACATCCAGGCCCAGATACAATTTGCAAAACAATGCATCAAGTCTCTCAAAAGCATGCGGGAAAATGTGTTATGGTCTGATGAGACCAAGATTAAACTTTTTGGCCATAATTCCAAAAGGTAAATTTGGCGCAAAAACAACCTCACCAAAAGAACACAATCCCCAAAGTGAGGCATGGTGGGGACAGTATAATGCTTTACGGTTGCTTTTCTTAAGCTGGAACTAGGGCTTTAGTCAAGGTGGAGGGAATTATGAACAGCTCCAAAAAAGTCATTTTTGGCCCAAAACCTTCATGCGCCTGCTAGAAATCTGAAGAGGAACTTAACCTTTCAACACGATGACCCCAAGCATAAATCCAAAAATCGACAAAAGAATGGCTTCACCGGAAGAAAATTTAACTTTTGGAATGGACAAGCCAGAGCCCAGACCTAAATCCAATAGAAAATCTGTGGGGTGACATGAAGAGGGCTGTGCACAAGAGATGCCCTTGCAATGACAGATTTTGAGCGCTTTTGCAAGGAAGAGTGGGCAAATATTGCCAAGTCAGGATGTGCCATGCTGATAGACTCCCTCCCAAGAAGACAATGCTGTAATTAAATCAAAAGGTGCTTCAACGAAGTATTAGTTTAAGGGTCTGCACACTTGTGCAACCAGCTTAATTGTACATTTATTTTTTATATTTTTTCCCCAAACCGATTTTTCAATTGAATTGTACAGGTTATTGGTCACATTAAAGGTGGGAAAAGTTTTGAAATTATTTATTGTGGTCTCACAATAGACTCCTTGTGGGATTCACACTCACCCTCCAACTCATCTCAAATTAAATCTAGAGGCCCCCAGAGCGTGAAAACTTGTAGATTCCTGGGGAACCTCTCTGTAAGCAAACAGAGTGGGCAGATATTTACACTCAAGACCATGCTACGGGCATTTGCAGACCAGTTTAAGAGGGACTGAGAGTATGACCTCTCATGATCATTAGTCCAGGGATGGTAGGGGGTGGTCTTTAGGTACTTCTACAGACAAGCCAGCAGGACTGTCATGAAATTGGCACCTCTTGTCAGTCAGTACTTTTGGAAAACCTAGCCTGCTGAAAATCTCTAAAAAAGCATTTGCCACCTTTTCTGCCTCGATGGAAGACAGAGCCACGGCCTCTGGGTATCTAGTAGCATAATCTGACACTAGGATATATATTTTTCCATGTGGAACTTAGGGTACTCAGAGGTCCCACAATATTCATAGCTACCATCTGTAACGGCTCCTGAAATCACAGGCAAAGGCATCAAAGGAGCTTTCACCTTGTCTCCTGCCTTGCCCACAGGTCCTGCAGTACCCAGTTACATCTCTACAAATCCCATGCCAAAAGAAGTTCTGCACAAGTCTCTCTGTACGTTTTATGCCCATATGATCTGCAAAGGGAATATCATGGGCTATGGCTTGAAGTGCCAGATGATAGACTCTGGGCACTACCAACTGCTGTATTCTCTCACTCTAGCCCTCCTTCAGGGGTCCACTCTCTGTACAGTAACCCTTTGTCCCAGTATACAGACTCCCCCTTCCCTCGAGAATCAGGTGCTTCACTACCTACTTCTCTCAGACCTTGTAATGTAGGGTCTGAGCCTGTCTCAACTCTTTGCACCCTTCCCCAGCTCCCCTTCCACAGGAATTCGGATATCCTCTGACAGCGGTGCCTCACTGTCAGCCTGGGTACTACTTGCTCACCTCTGCCCTTGCAGTCACTTTGTCCATGGGAACATCAGTATCCACAAGCAGCTGTGGCTCACCTTCAGTCTAACTGCTACAGGGTTGCTCCCTCCCTGAAGTAACCACCTCACCAGGCCTGGCTGCAAGTGTGCGGTCTTGTTTGGGTCTCCCCAGGCTACCAGACCCACATGCTTGTCTCCAGGCCCGACTGCATGTATCTGCATACACACAGGGTACTGCGTTACCAAAATCATTCCCTATCAGGACATCTGCAGGGTGGTAGTTTGGTACCCTTGTTGTCTCAAGACAACCTACTGTTGGGCATTTTGTCATTCCCACTTACTGGCTCTCCCAACTTTTGTTCCCCACCTTGCCTCCGTTAACATCTATATGCTACATGGCCCCACTGTTTGCATTTAACCCTAGATCCTGGATGTGTACCTGGACTAGTGGCTTCCCCTGCTACTGAGACTCTGTTGGTGCAGTCTGGGCTGCCCACCATGGGTTCCCTTATACTAGATCCATGAGCAGCACTGAGTGTCCCTTTTCTGTGCAGTGATGCCCTGCCTGCTAGGTATAGGTCTCCCTTCTTTCCCAAACTCATCTACAGTAGCTCAATGTCCATCAGCTATCCAGATTCTCATGTCCTCAGCCAAAGTGTAAAGGGCTTCTTCCCTCATCAAAAGGTCTGCCAGCCCTTCAAAAATGGTGACCTGGCATCCACTCACCCACGCAAGAAATGCTTAGTTCAGCAACATATTCACACACATTCATCTGCCTTGCTTCTATGCTCACAAAACTTTTTCCTACAAATTTCAGGTGTTGACTTAAAAAATTCTAGCAAACAGTTTACATTATAATTTAAATAGTCATTATCAGACAGTTTGGACATTACATTTGCAGCTTTACCATGAAGTAAGGGGGTCTGGAACCGTACCCAGAGCCCTTGGTAAAAAATCATGTTTATATACCCTCTCAAACATATGAATGAAACCATCAGTTTTCCTCCTCTGTAAATTGTGGAAGAAATTTACTGACCTTTGTTGATTCTGGGGTTGGGTTACTCCATTCCCCATTACCTCCAGGACTCTGGTGAAGAGTCAACATCTCCTTTTCATGTTGCCTCTGCCTCTCCTCCTCTTCAGCATCCAGGCAGCAGTTTCTCATTTTCCTCAGTCTCTCTGCTACTTCTATTTCTAAACGCTTGGCCTCCAGCTCAAGTCCTTAACTCCAGATGGATTTTTAAGTCCTCTGTGGAATGGTTGAATTGTCAGTTTTCTGAGTGTTGTACATCTCCTCGGCCTGTCTGATTGTCCTCCTGGTTGCTAGTCTCTGATGCAACTGACTAAATCTGCAATCATGTCTGCTTTAGTCAGGTTGGCATGCACCAGTCCTTTAGCCTGGCACATCACAGCCAACGGGCTCTTTGTCAGCTTGCCATACTCCTCTGCTGACATGCTTGCCTGCTCTCCCTGACTTTTTTTTTTTTTTTTAAACTTAGTGATCTGTACTCCGAATGTTCACTGCGTGGCTGATTTAGAGTACAAAAACACCTTCAGTGATCACTGTACAGAAGCTACAGGAATTCAAATTTCACACCACTACAGGCCAATTAATGTGCGATGTGACTATCCCACCACTGCCAATTAATATGCGAAGAGCCTGCACTGGCCCAGTAATCAAGGAGCCTCAAACCTCACTACTAACACCAGTGACTGATGTACACATTGGGAGGATGGCAAGTACACAGTAAAGTACAAATTCCCTTAAGAGCACACAGAGATCAGTTTGTCTGGGGCTGGTTTCTCCCTCTCTTTCCAGATCCCCAATAAGACTTTCCGCTGGCACAGCTAGAGGGTTAAGATCTCAGCCGAATGGTCAAGCCAAAACCTCCAGCGCCCTCTGTCCAACCAATGCTTCATGTCCCTGACCAAATAGCTGACACACACACACTGAGATTTGATTTACATACAAAAACACACGTCTGGGGGAAGGCTGGCACAGGTTCACTACTTATCCCCCTTCTGCCCAGACTATAAGGTAGAAATCACTGCCACCAACCACAACTTAGCTGCTATAAGGCCCTTATAAAGGGTGACCAATTCCACTGTGTAATATTACTGTTATCCAAATGGTAAGTGTGGCCAGGACGTTTAAGGCTATTTAGGAGTGGCCTATACAGTGTTATTAAATACATATGCAAGTACTCTAAGAGCTTAAATATCTTGACACAAACAAGCCACAATTAAAAGGTTTAAATTTATTTAATAAAAAGCATAAGACAATACTCAATAACTCGACAGAGAGAGAGAGAGAGAGAGACAGAGAGAGAGAGAGAGAGAGAGACAGAGAGAGAGAGAGAGAGAGAGAGAGAGAGACAGAGAGAGAGAGAGAGACAGAGAGAGAGAGAGAGAGACAGAGAGAGAGACAGAGAGAGAGAGAGAGAGAGAGAGAGAGAGAGAGAGAGAGACAGAGAGAGAGAGAGAGAGAGAGAGAGAGAGAGAGAGAGAGAGAGACAGAGAGAGAGAGAGAGAGACAGAGAGAGAGAGAGAGACAGAGAGAGAGAGACAGAGACAGAGAGAGAGAGAGAGACAGAGAGAGAGAGAGAGAGACAGAGAGACAGAGAGAGAGACAGAGAGAGAGAGAGAGACAGAGAGAGAGAGAGAGACAGAGAGAGAGAGAGACAGAGAGAGAGAGAGACAGAGAGAGAGAGAGAGACAGAGAGAGAGAGAGAGAGAGAGACAGAGAGACAGAGAGAGAGAGACAGAGAGAGAGAGAGAGAGAGAGACAGAGAGAGAGACAGAGAGAGAGACAGAGAGAGAGACAGAGAGAGAGAGAGAGAGAGACAGAGAGAGAGACAGAGAGAGAGAGAGAGAGACAGAGAGAGAGAGAGAGAGAGACAGAGAGAGAGAGAGAGAGAGAGAGAGAGACAGAGAGAGACAGAGAGAGAGACAGAGAGAGACAGAGAGACAGAGAGAGAGAGAGAGACAGAGAGAGAGACAGAGAGAGAGAGAGAGAGACAGAGAGACAGAGAGACAGAGAGACAGAGAGACAGAGAGACAGAGAGACAGAGAGACAGAGAGACAGAGAGACAGAGAGACAGAGAGACAGAGAGACAGAGAGACAGAGAGACAGAGAGACAGAGAGACATCGATCCCAGGCTAACAGGAGCTTAAAATAGAACATCTCTGTGTTAACAATTCTTATCCAAGACGTTTTGCCTAAAACTGGAAGTTGGAAAACTGTTAAACACTTACCTTGGAAACCTGTAATTATTTCTTTGTCCAGACAAGAGAAAGAATTCCTAGCTGCAGACATTCCGTCTCCTAGCCGAGGTACACAATCATAAAAAACTCTTCAGTTATTTTCTCAGAGTTTGCAAGTTAACTCGCCAAACTTTTAGGCATTGAAATTGATACCTTAGATTTGACATCCACACTGCCCAAACCATCAAGAAAGTACATAAAAACTAGGTCTGCTCTATCACAACAGTCACAAGGATGCAGGCTAGCAAGTACGGTAGGTGCACAGGCCAAGCAAACTATAATAGAACAAAGAGAGAGCCAGCACCTTGGGAGCGTGAAGTTTTATTGGGAAAACCACACCCGTTTCAGCTTATTGCTTTCATCAGTGGTACATAAAATAAAGCAGTGTGAAGACTGCAATATATACTCAGTATCATTAAAGACAAATGATAATTTCCTGTCTAACAAGTATGAAGTCGGATACTAAATGATAAAAATAAAATATACTGGAAAATACAAATAATTTAAATTATTTTTGCTTTCTTTTTAACAAAGAAAATTGATAAATTCAAATAGATCAAGACCCATGAAGATAAAGGAAATCTAAACCAAACCCTACAGTTTGGTCATTTAATTCCGGTGGGAATAAACCCCCTAATTTCACAATCCATTTCCTTTCCTTCAGGTTTAATATACCATGCCACCCTGTTTTGAAAGATGTTGCCCAATATTTTTGGTAGACCACACACAACTTCGGTGGAGGAATCCTCCACTACTGACACAGAATCCACATATATCAGTGATTCCACTGATTCCAAGAGGGGTTGGATTTCAAAATACCCTTTAGGGGTAGGAAGCACGGGGGGGGGGCGTAAATACAGGGGTAAAAACCATAGAGGATCATTTTCAAATCAATATTGAAATAAATTTAGAATGTTCAAATGTGCACATATTTCCAAATGTGTTTTATCATCTGAAGAGGAATCACTGCTGAATAAAGTTCTTGGTTTTATCCCAAGTTTTTTTGTGGATTAAAACATTTTTGTCTCTGATATTTTGTCATTTTGTACCACTGATGAAAGCAATAAGCTGAAAACTGTCTGGTTTTCTCAATAAAACTTCACGCTCCCAAGGTGCTGGTTCTTCTATCATAAACTACTTTCTCGCTAAAAACAAACAATTTAGAATCACAGTAGCCAGGACACATTATCCACCCTAGTCTATGCTTCCCCAGTACTAACCAACCTTCGTAAATCTGATCTTAACAGGCTAGAATCCTGTTACAACAAAATAGCTAGATTTGCCACTGAATCTACATATAGAACACAATACTACATAGCCCTTAAAAACTACACTGGTTAGAACTCCCACTGTCACTAGCACATAAGCTATACCACCAACCAGACAATGTCCCAGCCCTCCAACATCTTATACCTTACATGACAAAAATAATTTTGAGATCCAATACCCTTAACCTTCTTGAGGTCACCAATTACAAAAACAAAAGCAGGGAAATCTCTCTATAGCTACTGCATCTCCAAACTCTGGAACTCTCTACTAGCCACCCTGACATCCAATACCTCCACTACTCCATTTAAAAAAACTCTCATAACCCATCTTTCTAACAAATGGCTAAGCTCCTGTAACACCCCTGTGTAAAGACAAAGATACTAAACACTATTCTAAACAAGTTTCTATTTTTTAATGCTACTTTTTGAAAGCATTACAGCTTTATAAAACGTTACTGAATTTCTAAGAAATGTATCCATAGTTAATACTAAACTACTATGTAAAAATGTCCAAGGAAGTATAATCGCATAGTACTGTAGATTCTTATTAATCCTTCTATATTTGCTTTGTATACTGATGCATTGTTTGTATGTTACTGCATTGTATGTAAAATGGAGCTTTTATCCTCGGGCCTCTGCAGTAAATGGACGTGTCCAGTCGGACTTTCCCAGTCAACAAATGTAAAATAAATAACTCTTATGTTCCAACTTCTAATATGAAAACACACATTTGCACAAGCACATAGTTCATATACATTTATGTTCTTTTCTAGTAGGGTACACTGTGGTTACATTCTTGAAGCTCAGGACATAACATACAGTTTAACATACCATAGTCTTCTTACATTTGTAAGAAAAGCATACAAACTATATTCCTGGTCACAAATTGGAGAATTTTACAAAATTCTTGCTAGCTGGGCTGGCAGCCTTCACAGTGGGTATTCTGATTATCAATACAAATGCCCTGGAATAACTGAAGTCCAAGAATCCCTGTGCTTGCACACTAGTGGTGGTGCAGCTTTCCCAGTCTACAGTTGTATAGCTTAGATCACCTAGGAAAATTCTATTGGGTTTAATACAGAGTGATTCTAGTTCCTTTAGATAAGCACTGTGGCTTTCTTTTGCCATAGAGGAGTATTATAGCTAGTTAATATATGGCACAAGATCTTTGACGGTTATTTGGACAACAGACTCTAGAGCATCATAGGTTGGGACTAGGCTATCAGCACTAGGGCCTATACAAGCCTAGCCATAACAACTCCCTGGATATTTCTTCCTACAATATTTACTTCCCTGGACCCCTGTCTAGCAGGGCTACTGAAGTGATCCCCGGGGGTGAATTTCCCATTTCCCATCCAATAGTCAAGGTTCCTTTTGAAGAGGGTCAAGGAGGAACTCTGACATGTATGGGCAGTCTATTCCAGACTATGGGGAGTCTCAGAAGTACAGTTGTGTACACTTACCATAAATGTAGATGTTAGAATGTATTCACTGTTGCAGTCATTACATTTGGGTTATCTGCTTGCAGTAGCCCTCAGTCGGCCTGATCTTGGGTCCTACGTTGGTTGCTCTCTTCTTCCGTGACGTCAGGTCATCAGGGGTATAAAACGTGCAGCCGATGTCATTACATCAGTTTTTCTTACCCCAGATGTCAGGTGCCCCCTAATGGGAAGCAATTAAATCTATAAATATACAAGGTTATGCCTCAAACAAAAAAGCAAATGCACCAAAAAGCTTTTAAGCATTGAGAAGGAGAGAAGAGGTATAGCCAAAAAAAGTTAGGGGGCTGGAGGGAGGGTAACCAGGACTGCAACAGTGAATACACTAACATCTACATTTATGGTAAGTGTACACAACTGTACTATGTTCTTCGTGTTTTCATGGTTGCAGTCATTACATTTGGGTAGATTCCCAAAGCTAAGGATGGGAGGAGGAGTTTAGATAGCATTAGGACTAGCTATAAGGCCCTGCAAAACTGCAGTGGCAAAGCCAGCTCTGGATTTAGAGAAAATTGGCAAATGGTAATACTTGGTGAAAGTATGCACAGAACTCCAGGTAGGATGTCCCTGGTAGGTACGCCTTTGAGAAAGGCTGTAGAGGTAGATGCAGCCTTGGTTGAGTGGGGTCCGATCCCCTGTGGGATAGGGTTTTCCATGGTGCTTATATCAGAAAATGAATGCAATGGCCTATCCATTTGGAAATGGTTTTGCTTTGAAATAGCCTTCCCCTCTGTCCCTGCAGCAAATGCCACTAGCAGTTTTTCAGATTTCCTTTGAGGTTTAGTCCTGTCCAAGTAGAATATAAGTTGTCTGTGCACATCTAAGGAGTGCAGTATCCGTTCCTCTTCGTTCTGTGGATTAGGAAAGAAGGTTGGCAAATGAATGGACTGATTAAATGCCACATTGGATACCACCTTTGGCATGAAAGAGGGACTGGTCCCGAGGGACATCCTGTCCGCATTAACGATAATGAAAGGCTCCACTGCCATAAGGGCCTGTAATTCAGATACCCTTCTTGAAGTGATGGCTAAAAGGGAAGCTGTTTTCAAATAAATGAATTTTAAATCTGCAGTAGCAGCTGGCTTGAAAAGAGAAAGGGGGAGCTTCTCCAAAACAAAGTTAAGGTCCCAAGCTGGAGTTGAAGTTCTCCTGGGTGGTCTTAAAATTTTGGCTGCTCTGAGGAACTGCTTGAGCAGTGGATGAGAGAAGAGAGGCGGTTCCATGTTATAATGAGCTGAAATGGCTGAGGCGTGAATTTGAGGGAAAAAAAAAAAGACAGGCCCTTGTGAAGCATCTCAGTTAAGTATTGTAAAATCTGAGGTAAACTGGGCACTGCTGTGCTCATCCCTTGAGACTGGTTCCAGGCACAGAATCTTTTCCATTTTTCAGCATAAGATTTTCTAGAACTAGGCCCCCTTGCCTCTAAAATGACATCCATCACTGGTTTACCGAGGGATGGTAAAGGAGAGCTTAGCTAATTAGACAGGCTGCTAGGTTCAGTGTTTGAAGCTGAGGGTGCAGAATCTGGTTCCCTAGCTGAGACAGCAGGGTAGGAGTCTGGGGCAGGTGTCATGGGGCCAACAGTGACAACACTGCGCAGGAGGGGTACCAGTGTTGGCGTGGCCAGGCTGGTGCAATCAAAATCATCCTTGGTTTGTCTCGTTTGATCTTTAGTAGTACTTTGGAGAGCAGAGGCAGAGGAGGAAAGGCATAAACTAATAGGTTTTTCTAGCTGAAGGACATAGCATCCACCTTCCAAGCTTGTCTGTGGGAAGTCCTTGCGCAAGAGTTTTCCAATTGACAGTTCTGGGGGGGGGGGGGAGGCAAACGGGTCTAGATCTGGGCTACCCATTTGCTTGTCAACATGTTGAAAATCCTTGGTTCCAGTTTCCACTCATATGGGTCCATGAGGTTTCTGCTTAGTCCGTCTGCCAGTGTATTTAGTTTTCCTGGCAGGAACTGAGCTTGTAGATTCACTTGGTAGCTCAAGGCAGTCTTCCACAATGCCATGGCAAGTCTGCAGCAGGGGTAAGAATGTGTACCCCCCTGCTTGTTTATGTACCACACAACAGTGATGTCCATCTTTACCATTAATTGTCCTGGAAGAATGTGGTCTTTTAAGGGCGTCAGGGCATTCTGTACAGCTAACATTTCTTTATTATTGATGTGAAGGTGCATTTGAATTGGGTTCCATTTGCCCTGAATGCACTTCTCTGCCAGGTGTGCCCCCCATGTATAGTCGGAAGAGTCTTAGGGTTTGGGCGGCAGGGGTTTGTGTGAATGGTAGTCCTTGTTTTGGTGGCAGGCCTCTGACCACCAAAGGGACTCTAGGCGTAGACAAGGAATGTTTGCTTCTAGATCCTGAGAATGTTGACACCATAGGCTTTTTAGATAACATTGTAGTTTCCTCATATGCAGTCTTGCATATGGAATTCGAAGAATGCAGGAGGCCATGAATCCCAAGGCTTGTAGTATTTGCCTTGCAGATAGGGTTTTTGTGGCCACTTGTTTGAAGTAGGTTGTCAAGTGAATTTGTTTCACTGGTGTGCGGAAAGCCATCTGGGAAGTTGTATTCAAGCTTGCTCCCAGGAATATAATTTGTTGACAGGGTACCAGGTGTAATTTATTTTCGTTTATGACATACCCCAGACAAGTTAGCACCCTTTGTACAAAAGCCAGATGATTCAAAAGTATGTCCTGGTTTTCAGCCCGAATTTGACAATTGCCCAGGTATTGGTATATCTGAATATTTATTTGCCTGCAAAATGCAATGACTGAAGCTAGGCACTTTGTGAATACCCTGGGCGCAATAGATGAGCCAAAGGGCAGTGCAGAGAAATGATGGTGCATGTAGCCTGCTTGGAAGCATAGATATCTTCTGCAAGATTCCCCGATTGGGATGTGCAGGTATACTTCCTTTAAAATTTAGTGTTGCCAACCAGCATCTTTGCTTAGCATAGGAAGCAACTGGTGAAGTGTCAGCATCTTGAATTTTGGAATCGCCAAAAAAAAGGTGTTTAGAGTAGGCAGGTCCAGGATAGGATGTCATGAATTGTCTTTTCTGGGTACCAGGAAAAATCTCTAGTAGAAACCTTGTCCCTTTTCTTCTGGTACCAACTGAAGAACTCCTATGCGAGAGTGAGAGAGTGAGAGAGCGAGCGCGCGAGAGAACTTGCTTTTGGGCCTCTGCCCACTGATTTGGAGGTATCCAGCCAACCGCTTGGAGTTGGTAATGTGTGGAAGTGAAATCTGTATCCTCGACACTGTTTATAACCCATTTGTCCTGGGTAAAAAGTCCCCAGTTCTTTGCATGAAGTTCAATGTTTCCCCCCAAAAGGTGCAGTCAGTTGAGAAGTGCTTGGAAGTTTTAAAAAGAAGTCAGAGACAGTTTACCATAGGGAGGAGTTAACTCCCAGATTTGGAGGTGGAGGCCCTCCACTGCTTAGTCCTGTGCTTCCCCTGGGACTGAAGCCTGGATGCTCTGCTGGACGTGGGTTTGGACTGAAGGTCTGGAAGAGGCAGGAAAGGACCAATTCTTAGAAGACCAATGCCTACTAAATCTTGGAGGTTGTACTTGTAAAAAAACTTTAACAGTTTGCATAGAGTTAGCTTTTTCCTCCATCTTTTTAAGAACTTTTTCCCTGTTGACAAACAGGTGGTCCCGATTTAAGGGAGCATCCAGTAATTTCGCTTTAACATGATCTGGTAAGGATTATTCCTTAAGCCAAGCATGCCTTCCAAGTACAGACCCAGTTAACGCAGCTCTGCACGATGCCTAGTGAATCAAAACCACACTGCAATGTAGGTTTACTAACTTGTTCAGCAGAATGCATTAAATCCTTATTTTCAGCACAATCAGGAAACATAATTCAGTTTAAGCAATCCAATAATATGCAACTGATACTTCAACATATGAAACTGGCAATTCAAGGCCCTAATGGCCAAAGAAGTGTATACCTTCTTACCCAATCTATCCAGTACCCTGGAGTCTATCAGAGGGGGTAGGATTTTTGGCAGTAGTGGCTTTAGTGCCCTTGGTCCCTGTGAAAGGGTTCAGGATCCACAGTAGGATTTTTGAAAAGGAACTTAGGAACACTTCCAGAAAACCTGATAGAGTCAGGGGCCATGCTAGATTCCAAAAAGGCAACAATGTCCAGTACAGGAGGTATAGCTAAAGGCCTGTGCTGGGGTAGGAATAAGAAATCCCTAAGCCTCTAGAATCAGAGAAATCCTGACTTTCCCAATGAAAATGCTCACTGAGAGTATGCAAGGTTCCACCAAAAAAGAGAAATCCTCTTGGGGGGGGGGGGGTCAGAGGGGATATCAGCATCAGAATCCTCGTAGATAGATTAGGGTAAATCCTGGTCAGAGGAAACAGATATTTCACAAGCCTGGTCAGAAGTATCATAAGCAAACTCAGTCCTAGGTCTCTTAGAGGGGGAAGATTGGCTTCCCCGGATTAAAGTAATAAGATCTTCAGTCATTCTTATTAGTTTTGTAGGCATATAGAGGCCTGACCATGCGGTCTGGGCGTCAGGTTTTCTAGGCATGGTTCGAGTTTTAGGCCTTGAAGAAGAAGATGGCATCGGTTTAGTATGCAAGTCAGTATGCCTGAATACAACCTCAGAAGCCGGTGCCTGCATGGTTCGAGTTTTAGGCCTTGAAGAAGAAGATGGCATCGGTTTAGTATGCAAGTCAGTATATGCCTGAATACAACCTCAGAAGCCGGTGCCTGCACAGTGGCTCCGGACCCATCTAAGGTAGAGACATCCGCAGGTTTCACAGTTGAAGCATCTCGAGGCATACCGGACTCAAAATGGGTCACACTAGAGGCCTGCGAATCTGAAGTAGCAGGTATCAGGGGCTGTGAAAGCGGCTCATTAAGTACCGGCAAACGGAGCAGCCCGTCTCAGTCTATCTTTGCGTTTTTTCGGAAAGTCGGAATTCGGTAGTCAAATGGCTTACCAAAGACATATCAGGATAATTGAACAGAGCACCAAAATATTTAGAAGCGCAAATACAGACAGACAGTTCGTGGTTATATAAGGCACAAAACTGACAGCAAGGTACATCATGGTCAGGGGTTAAGCAAGGAATACAGTATGAAAGAAAATCTTTGAGGTATTTGCTTTCCACAAGAAATGCAATTTACGATTAGAGCAAGAAAAAGTTTCCCCGATGGTGTGCTTGGCTTTTAGTTGAAGACTTCGGTTCTGAAACTCGAAAATGAAAATTTCAGGAGTTGGCCGACCTATACTTGCGAACTGCTTCTGCTTCGGGAACCACACAGCAAGAAAGACTGACGTCAGCTGCATGTTTTATACCCCTGACGTCACGGAAGAGACCGTAACCAGCTTAGGACCCAAAATTTTGTTAATCTTTAGACGGAGGGCTACTGCAAGCAGATAACCCAAATGTAATGACTGCAACAGTGAAACACTAAGAACATCCTATCCCTCCAGCATGTTTTGTTCATTATGATTTGGAATACTGAAAAGTACAGTTTTGTACCTACCATAAATGTAGATGTCCGATAGGTATGCATCTGCAATCCTAACAAATGGGTTGTCCTGCCTCAGGCAGCCCTTCGGTCGGCCGGATTCCAAAGTCTGGGTCTGGCCTCGGCTGATGTCTCACTTCACCCGACGTCATAGCTGCTTGGGTATAAAGGCATCAGCAGACGCCATTTTCCTCAGTGTTTCTTGCCCCAGATGCCAGGTGCCCTCTAGAAAGGCTAAATTTGGATAAATGCAAATAATTCCAAACAGTAGAGAGCAAAAAATATATACATATATACATACAAACAAATACACCATAATAGATTCCCCCAGCTAGCTAAATGAGGGGTAAGTACCCTAGCTAAATGAGGGGTAAGTACCCTAGGAATACCACAGAGGGGAAGGAGGGTGGGTAATCCTGACTGCAGATGCATACCTATCGGACATCTACATTTATGGTAGGTACAAAACTGTACTATGTCCTTCAAGGATGCATCTGCAGTCCTAACAAATGGGTAGAATACCATAGCCAAACTGGGGGAGGAGGCACTAAGGTAAAGATGGTGTAGTTAAGATCCCTTGTAAAACAGCAGTTGCAAAACCTGCTCGGGATCTGGAGTATAAAGGAAGACTATAATGCTTGGCAAATGTATGCACGGAGCTCCAAGTAGCAGCTTCTAAAATGTCTTTGGTAGCCACTCCTCGTAGGAAAGCTGTAGTGGTGGCTGTAGCTCTTGTGGAGTGAGGCCTGATATTTTCAGGAGTTGTCTTTCCATGAAATGAGTAGCAAAATCGAATGCAATTTCCTATCCATTTTGAGATTGTCTGTTTTGAAATTGCTTTTCCTTGCACTCCTGTTGCATATGCTACCAGAAGCTGGTCAGTTTTTCTGCTGGCCTTGGTTCTGTCCAGATAGTAGCGCAGCTGCCTGTGTACATCCAAGGTGTGTAGTAGTTTTTCCCCCCTGTTCTGTGGGTTGGGGAAGAATGTAGGTAAATGTATAGCTTGGTTCAAAGATACCCTGGATACCACCTTTGGCATAAAAGTAGGATTGGTTCTCAGAGACACTCTATCCTGATGGAAGATAAGGAAAGGCTGCACTGCCATTAATGCCTGTAATTCAGATACCCTTCTTGCTGAAGTGATTGCTAGCAGGAAAGCAGTTTTCCAAGATAAGAACTGTAAGTCTGCTGTTGCTGCTGGTTCAAAAGGGGGAAGTGTTAACTTTTCTAGCACAAAATTGAGATCCCATGCAGGTAAAGGTGGTTTCCTTGGAGGCTTTACATTTTTGATCCCTCTCAAAAATTGTCTGAGGAGAGGATGAGAGAAGAGTATGTATCTTAATGGAAGAGTAGGACAGGCCATTATGGAACAGTTCTGCTAAGTATTCCAGGATGTGTGCTAGGTTTGCTAGTGTGGCATTTTCTCCCTTTTCTGCACTCCAAATGAGGAATCTTTTCCATTTGGCTGAGTATGTTTTCCTTGTGGAGGGTCTGCGAGCCTCCAGGATAATGTCCTTGACCCTCAGAGATAAATCAAGCTGGTTTTGCTTTATGCAATTTTTCAAGCAGTTAGCTGCAGTGTTTTTAAGTTTGGATGCAGGGTCTTGTAGTTGTTCTGCGTTAGAAGTAGAGGACATAGAGGTAGATGCCATGAATGCGCCCAAGACATGCTGTTTAGTAGCGGGTACCAATGTTGCCTTGGCCAGTCTGGAGCTATCAGAATTACCTTTGGCTGTTCCTCTCTGATCTTCAGTAGAACACTGTACATCAAAGGAAGAGGTGGGAAGGCATACACTGTCAGGCCCTTCCAGCAGAAAGAAAGGGAGTCCACCCTCCAGGCAAGTGGGTGGTATACTCTTGAGCAGAATTTCTTCAGTTGGTGGTTGTGTGGGGAGGCAAACAGGTCTATCTCTGGCATTCCCCATTTCTCTGTTAAGGTTTTGAAGATATCTGGATGCAGCATCCATTCGTGAGCATCTGTGGTAGTCCTGCTTAAGCTGTCTGCTAGTGAATTTTCTTTTCCTGGTACAAATTTGGCCTGCAGTTGGATGTTGAGATTCAGGGCCAAGTTCCACAGGTCCATTGCCGTCCGGCATAGAGGATATGAATGTGTGCCTCCCTGTTTGTTGATGTACCACATGACTGTGGTATTGTCCGTCCTTATCAGCAGGTGTCCTTGCTGGATGAATGGTCTGAATGCCTCTATTGCATGCTTCACTGCCAGCATCTCCTTTAGGTTTATGTGTAGATTCAGCTGGTCTTGTGACCATAGGCCTTGAATGCACTTGTCCTCCATGTGTGCCCCCCAGCCTAGGTCTGAGGCGTCCGTGGTAATGGTCTGCCTTGGATGTGGTTTGTGGAAAGGCAATCCTCTGTTCATCTGACAGGCCTGAGCCCACCACAGGAATTCTTTTTTCAGACATGGAATGATTGGTAACTGGACTTCTAGACTGTCTGTGCTGAGACCATACATTCCTTAGGTACCATTGTAACTTTCTCATATGCAGCCTGGCATGTGGGATCAATATTATGCAGAATGCCATGTAACCTAGGGCCTGCAGGACTTTCCTTGCAGTAAGCTGAGTTAGTCTTGTTAATGCCAAGAAATAGATTGGTAGTTGCTTTTGTTTTTCCTCTGTGAGAAAAGCCATCTGAGTTGGTGTCCAGTTCTGCCCCCAAAAATGTTATCCTTTGAGATGGCACTAGTCTTGACTTTTGTATGTTGACTGTGTATCCCAAGGCTTGCAGCAGTTGTATGACATAGGCCAAATCCTGTATTAATTTTGTCTTGTTGTCCGCTTGTATTAGGCAGTCGTCCAGGTATGGGTAGATTTGAATTCCCTGAAGCCCGCAGTGAGCAATTACTGATGCCAGGCATTTCGTGAATACTCTGGGCGCAGTAGATAAGCCAAAGGGCAATGCTGAGAATTGATAATGCTCTGATCCTGCAAGAAATCTGAGGTGTCTTCTGCAATCTGGTCGTATAGGGATGTGCAGGTATGCCTCCTTGAGATCTACAGTCACCAGCCAAGACTCCTTGCCCACCATGGGAAGAAGTTGCTGTAGTGTCAGCATTTTGAATTTTGGAACAATGAGGTATGTGTTGAGTGCGGACAAGTCTAGAAAAGGCCTCCATTGATTTTCTTTTCTTGGTACAAGTAATAGTCTAGAGTAACATCCTTGGCCTTGTTCCATAGATGGTACCTTTTCTATTGCTCTCATCTTTAGTAAACTGATGATTTGTTTTAGAGCCTCTGTTTTCTGGCTTGGTGGAAGGTTTGGCATTCCTCTCTTTTTTGGAGTGTGGAAGTGAAACCTGTAGCCCTTGTCTATTGTTTGTAAAGTCCATTTGTCTCCTGTAATACAATGCCAATTTCTTGAGAATAAGGCTAGCTTTCCGCCCAAGGGTGCTTCTAGTTGTTCCCTGGTAGGCGGAATCAGAGCCAAGTCATTGTGTCTGTCCTGTAGATGTGGTTGCAGTCGCAGCTGTGGCGGCACTTCCTTGGCTGGCAGGGTGTCACTGACGACCCCTATAGGCACCCCTAGATTGACCTCTGCCTCTTGGGCGTCTATTTCTGCCTCTCTGTGCTCTGGAGCTGTCTGGAAAGGACCAATTCTTTGAAGGCCAATTTCTGCTAAACCTTGGAGGTTGGACCTGCAAAAAATCCTTGACTGTTTGGACAGATTTTGCTTTTTCTTCCACTTTTAGAACCTCCTGTGCAGGGGAGCCAAACAAACTTCGCTTCTCCATAGGGGCATCCAGGAGTTTAGACTTAACATGGTCTGGTAATGATTGTTCTTTTAACCAGGCATGCCTTCGAATTACTGCTCCAGTCATAGCTGATCTAAATGAAGCCTCCAGTGCATCATAGCTACATTTTAAAAAATGATTACTGACCTGCTGAGAATTGTGTACCAAATCCTGAAGGGACTTACGGTCTAAAGGTTCAGGAGAGGCCAGTTTTTTCAGTTGATCTAGCAAAAATTCCTGATACTGACTCATGTGAAATTGACAGTTTAAAACCCTCGCAGAAAGAGTAGCAGATGTATAAACCTTTTTACCCCATCTCTCTAATGCTCTAGATTCCCTTTTCAGATGGGAGTGGGTTTTTGGCAGAGGCAGCTGCAACACCCTTAGGACCCTGAGAAATGGTTTCTGGGTCTGCAGCATGAGCCTTGTACAAGTGATAGTGAGTATCCGGGACCCTGTAGTATCTGTCAGGCTTTGCAGGGGCCGGGGGAAGAGAATCAGGGGTAGTACTGGCATCATTGTATGCATCAACAACTGAAAGTACAGGTGGAATGGCTAAAGGCCTATGCTGTGGTAAGTGTAAAAAAAGTCCTTAGCCTTTTCCTAGAGTCTGAAAAATCCTGACCCTGCCATTGGAAGTGTTCCCTCATGGAGTGTAGGGTTTCCCCAAAAGAAAATTCTTCTGGAGGAGAGGCAGAAGGAATGGAATCCTCTGCATCAGAGTCCTCATAAGGTGAGTACGGGCCTTCCTAATGGTCTGATACATCTGAACCATCTGAGGAATAGTCAGAGGACAGAGGTTCAGGGGGTTCAGTCCTAGGCCTCTTATCAGGAGGGGGTTGAGAGTCCCTGTCTGGGTGAGGATGGGATCCCCTGATCAAAGAAATAAGGTCCTCAGCAAGGCTGAGGATCTGTGAACTGGAGGTAGGCCTGTGAGAGGGGGCTTTTGAAGGTAAGGCCTTGGAAAGTTTGGCTGCTTTAGCCCTGGAGAAAGCCTTGATAGACATAGAAGCAGGGGGTCTAGCTGCCCCACGTGCAGGAGTAGAGATGTCCAACGGAATAGTGTCAGACAACTCTTGTGTGCCTGCTACTTCAGAAGTAATTTCTGTAGCCAACTCAGCCATGGCCTGTGTGGCCTCTATCGGAGGCATGCTTTCGGCCGAAGGGAGAACCGAGGTCTTTGTTTCAGCCGAAACAGAGACACTCGCGGTAGGCCTGACTGTCCTTTTCTTTGCGTTTTTTAGCTAAATGTGTAGTCGGAGTCTGACGGCATTTTATATGCAAAAATGGAGCCAAAAAACTCTTCAGCGAACTCCGACAGACGTCTAAGGGTCCGTCGGTTGAAGGAGGCACAGGCTAAACAAGCTGATACGTCGTGGTCTGGGCCTAAGCAAGGAAGGCAGTAAGAGTGGAAATCCTTATGAGGTATTTTTTTCCCACAAGTTAAACAATTATTTACTTTGTCTGACATCGGCTGAGGCAAGAAAGAGTCCCCAACGGGGTACTTAGCTTTTTAGAAGTCTTTGGTAAGCTGAAATCTCTGGATCTGACCAACCGGCACTTGCGAACAGCTTCTGCTTCGGGCACCGCGCGGCAAGAAAGACTGAGGAAAATGGCGTCGGCTGATGCCTTTATACCCAAGCAGCTATGACGTCGGGTGGAGTGCGACATCAGAGGCCAGACCACTTTGGAATCGACGAAGGGCTGCCTGAGGCAGGACAACCCATTTGTTAGGACTGCAGATGCATCCTTGAAGGACATCAGGTTAAAGTACAGTTTTGTACCTACCATAAATGTAGATGTCCGATAGGAATGCATCTGCAGTCCTTACAAATGGGTTGTCCCGTCGTCAGGCAGCCCTTCGGTCGGCCGGATTCCAAAGTCTGGGTCTGGCCTCGGCTGGTGTCGCACTTCACCCGACGTCACAGCTGCAGTTCTTCAGGTATAAAGGCATCAGCCGACGCCATTTTCCTCAGTGTTTCTTGCCCCAGATGCCATGTGCCCTCTTGGAAGGCTAAATTTGGATAAATGCCAATGTTTCCAAATAGTAGAGAGCAAACACAAAAAATAAGCATGTATGTACATATATACAAACAAATACACCATAATAGATCCCCCCCCAGCTAGCTATAAGATGGGCAAATACCCTAGGAGTACCACAGAGGGGAAGGTGGGTGGGTAATCCTGACTGCAGATGCATTCCTATCGGACATCTACATTTATGGTAGGTACAAAACTGTACTATGTCCTTCAAGGATGCATCTGCAGTCCTTACAAATGGGTAGAATACCATAGCTAAACTAGGGGAGGAGGAAGAAGAGATTATGGTGTAGTTAAGATCCCTTGCAAAACAGCAGTGGCAAAACCTGCTCGGGATCTAGAGTATAAAGGTAAGTTATAATGCTTGGCAAATGTATGCACGGAGGTCCAAGTAGCAGCCTCTATAATGTCCTTGGTAGCCACTCCTCGTAAGAAAGCTGTGGTAGTGGCCATAGCCCTTGTAGAGTGAGGCCTGATGTTCTCTGGAGTTTTCTTTCCATGGTAGGAGTAACAAAATCTAATGCAATTTCCTATCCACTTGGAGATTGTCTGTTTTGAAATTGCTTTTCCTTCCCTTCCTGTTGCATATGCTACCAGAAGCTGGTCAGTTTTTCTATTGCCCTTGGTTCTGTCCAGGTAGTAGCGCAACTGTCTATGTACATCCAAGGTATGCAACAGTCTTTCTCCCCTGTTCTGTGGGTTGGGGAAGAATGTAGGCAGGTGGATAGCCTGGTTTAAAGACACTCTGGATACCACCTTAGGCATAAATGTAGGATTCGTTCTCATGGACACTCTGTCTTGATGGAAGATCAGGAAGGGTTGCACTGCCATTAATGCCTGTAGTTCAGAAACCCTTCTTGCTGAGGTGATTGCCAGCAAGAAAGCAGTCTTCCAGGATAAGTATTGTAATTCTGCTGTTGCTGCTGGTTCGAAAGGAGGAAGTGTCAATTTTTCTAGCACAAAGTTCAAGTCCCATGCTGGCAATGGTGGTTTCCTAGGAGGTTTTACATTTTTAATTCCTCTCAGAAACTGCCTGAGCAGAGGATGTGAGAAGACAGGGGGATCCAAGCTGTATTCTGCCGAAATAGCTGATGCGTGTATCTTGATGGAGGAGTAGGACAGGCCTGTATGGAAGAGCTCCGCCAAGTACTCCAGGATGTTGGCTATGTTTACCAGTGACACATCTTTTTCCTTTGCAGTACTCCAAATGAGATATCTTTTCCATTTTCCTGCATAATTCTTTCTTGTTGAGGGCATAATTCTTCCTTGTTGAGGGTCTGCGAGCCTCAAAGATAATGTCTTTAACCCTTTGGGATAAATTTGGGTTAGTTGCTCTTATGTAATGTTCCAGGCAGTCAGCTGCAGAGTTTTCAGGTTTGGATGCAGGGTGTTGTAGCTGTTCTGTGTTAACAGCAATGGGATCAGGGGCAGTGTCCACATTTGTTCCTGAGACATGCTCCTCAGTAATGGGTACCAATGTTGCCTTGGCCAGTCTGGAGCTATCAGAATGATCCTTGGACGTTCCTCTTTGATCTTCAATAGCACCTTGTGCATCAAAGGTAGTGGTGGGAATGCATATGCCGTCAGGTTTTTCCAACTGAAAGATAGGGAGTCCACCTTCCAAGCAAGTGGGTGGTACGTCCTTGAGCAGAATTTCTTGAGCTGGTGATTGAGTGGGGATGTAAATAAGTCTATTTGTGGTAGTCCCCATTTTCTTGTGATGGCTTTGAAGATGTCCGGGTGCAGCATCCATTCGTGGGCATCCGTGGGCATCAGTGGTAGTTCTGCTTAATATGTCTGCTAGGATGTTTTCTTTTCCCGGTACAAAAATTGCTTGTAACTGAATGTTGTAGCTCAGAGCCATATTCCATAGGTCCAGTGCCATCCGGCATAGAGGGTATGAATGAGTGCCTCCCTGTTTGTTGATGTACCACCTAACTGTGGTGTTGTCTGTCCTTATCAACTGCCCTTCTTGGAGGAATGGTCTGAATGTCTGGATTGCCAATTTTACTGCCAGCATTTCCTTTAGATTTATGTGCAGGTGCAGCTGATCTTGAGTCCATAGGCCTTGTATGCACTTGTCCAGCATGTGGGCCCCCCAACCGAGGTCTGAGGCGTCCGTTGTGATGGTTTGGCTTGGTTGAATGCTGCAGAAGGGCAAACTTTTAGTTATGTACTCACCATAACTTCAGATGTTTGGGATCCATCTCGCCTACATTCTGACTGATGGGTTCGGAGCCGATCCCTCGGCTCCGACTCGGCACGCTTATGCCAAAGAGCGAAGTCTCTTATTGGCTGAGCTTACTATATCCCAGGATGCACCACTACCAGTCCCCCAGATCTAGTTTGTCCGCATACATGCACACATGCAAGCACGGCTTATATAACATCGTCAGAAGAAACAAGATAAAACAGTA
Organism: Protopterus annectens; assembly: GCF_019279795.1. NCBI lineage: Eukaryota > Metazoa > Chordata > Ceratodontiformes > Protopteridae > Protopterus > Protopterus annectens. The sequence continues at coordinate 57,078,849 of NC_056726.1, forward strand.
GAACTCAAAACCGTTCAATCTCTTCTGATCTCCAAGGCCGGGGAAGGAGGGTAGGAATGTAGGCGAGATGGATCCCAAACATCTGAAGTTATGGTGAGTACATAACTAAAAGATGTTATGTGATCCTATCTCGCCTACATTCTGACTGATGGGACAGCGCCCTAGCACCTGAATCCTGGGTGGCTCACTGGAAAACACTCCTGAGTACCGTGGAACCAAATGATGCTCGCCTTTAGATGCCACATCCAATTTATAGTGGGAAATGAAAGAGTGCGGATTGGACCCAGTAGCCGCAGCACAAATCTCAGAAATAGCGAGCTTGGAATGAAAAGCTATAGAAGTAGCCATAGCTCTGGTAGAGTGAGCTTTGATAGATGTTGTAAGTTGCTTATTCAGAGGAATAAGCCTGAGTTATACAATCTCTAATCCATTTGGAGATAGTAGCTTTGTGATGGTTTTACCCAATTTATTGTCTGAGAAGGACACAAACAACTGGTCTGATTCTTAATTTGCTGAGTCCTGTCTAGATAGAAGCGCAATTGCCTGTGAACATCCAATTTATGGAGAGTGTATTCTGCTTCATTGGAGAATTTTGGAAAGAAAACTGGTAGCTCTAGAGATTGTTGGAGACAGAGATTAGAACAGACCTTTGGGACAAAAGATGGATTAGGCCTAAGTGATACTCTATCCTTGTGAAAAATCAAGTACGGTGGTTTGATAGATAGGGCTTGAAGCTCTGAAACTCTTCTTGCAGAGGTAATTGCAACTAAGAAGGCAGTTTTCCAAGACAGATATTTTAACTCACATGTAGCAGCCGGTTCGAAGGGGAAGATGTTAATGCACGCACCAAATCAAGATCCCACGGAGGCGCAGGATGAAAAACTGGGGGTCTTAACAGCCCCGCACCTTTAATGAAAGTTTTGCATAATCTGCTGCTCATCAACGGAGGATCCATGGATTCGTGAAATTTAGAGATAGCTGCTAGTTGGACTTTAATAGTAGAGACAGAAGATCCTTGATTAAACAAGGATGTTAAAAATTTCAAAACGTCTGGGATCGGGGCAGTGATAGGGTCTAAGCCCCTGAGTTGAGCCCAGATAGCAAACCTCTTCCACTTACTGAGGTACAATTTCTTAGTGGTGGGTTTGTGGGCCGAAGATAAAATGTGAATAACTTCCGGGTCTAAGGTGGGATTTCTGACTAAAGTCGGAAGTGGAGGAGCCAAGCTGTCAACTTCAAAGTGTGAAGGGACTGGTGTTGTCGTCCCGACTGATGAATTAGCAGATCCGAGTTAGATCTAAAACCCAAGGATCGCCCACCGCATGTTTCTTCAGGTAGGGAAACCATACCTGACGAGGCCAGTGCGGAGCAATTAGTATCATTGTGGACCCCAATTGAGAAGCTTTCTGAATGACTTTGGGGAGAAGTGGAATCGGAGAAAAGGCATAAAGTAGCCCTGTTGGCCAAGGTTGAGCTAGAGCATCCATAGCTGCTTCCCCCTGATGTGGAGTCAAGGAGAAGAACCTTTTGCACTTTGTGTTTTGTGGTGTTGCAAACAGGTCGCAGCACGGCGTCCCCCATCTTCTGAAAACCTGAGCTGCTACTGTTTCATTCAGGGACCACTCGTGAGGAGAGAGAATTGTCCTGCTTAATCTGTCTGCCAATATATTGATTTCCCGAATGTGGGTCGCTACCAAGAAACGGCTGGTAGCTACAGCCCATTCCCACACCCTCATGGCCTCTCTGCAAAGGGGGTAAGATCTGGTCCCTCCTTGTTTGTTTAGATACCAGACCACCGACATGTTGTCTGTGTGGATAGCGATAATGCCCTAAGGGAAAAACTTGTGTAAGGCCTGTAGGGACAGAAGTACAGCCCTCATTTCCAATACATTGATGTGGAGAAAGGTTTCGTCTGGAAGCCAGGAACCCTGAACTAACCTGCCCAGACAATGCCCCCCCCACCCTGTCTGGGAGGCATCCGTCGTCAGGGTGACCACTGGAGGGGGAATAACAAAAGGACTTCCCTGATTCAGATTGGATGTCTGAAGCCACCAGCGAAGGTCCCGTTTGCACGTTTCTGTAATCATAATGGGGTGATTAAGGGGAAGATCCTGAAAGGACCATTGAGTCGATAATAGCCACTGAAGAATCCTCATGTGAAATCTTGCCAGAGGAACTAGAGGAACCGTGGCAGACATCGAACCTAAAAGTTGCAGGACCATCCTGGCTGGGGCCTTGGATCTTGAAAGCAGGGCTTGAACTTGGCCTTGTAAAGTTTGGATCCTTTCGGTAGGAAGAAAAACGCGCATCAATTTTGAGTCTATCTCTGCTCCTATGAACCTTATGCGCTGAGAGGGCAGCAAGACAGACTTTGACCAATTGAATGTAATTCCCAGGGTAGCACCCAGGGAAAAGGTGGCTTTGAGGTTGTCCATTAGTAGATGACTGGTGGTGGCAGTCAGGAGCCAGTCGTCCAGATAGGGAAACACTTGGAATCCAAGACTCCTCAGGTGAGCAGTTACTACTGCCAAACACTTGGTGAACACCCTGGGGGCTGTGGTGAGACCAAAGGGCAGAGCACAAAATTGGAAATGACTGTCTCCCAGGCTGAAGCGCAGATACTTCCTGGACGCCCGATGTATCGGTATGTGATAATAGGCGTCCTTGAGATCTATGGAGCACATCCAAACATCCTTCTCCAATAATGGGAGAATGGATTGTAACGTGACCATTCGGAATTTGGATTTCGTGACGGATCTGTTTAGTCTGCTGAGATCCAATATTGGTCTCAGGTCCCCTGTCTTTTTTGGCACTAAAAAGAACCTTGAGTAATTTCGGATCCGATCTGGTCTGTGGGGACCGGTTGGATGACTCCTTTTCTAGCAGCTTTAACGCTTCTGCGCTGCAATTTCCCTTTGACTGGGTGGTGGGTCCGGGATTTTTTGGACGGTGGGGTGAGTGTGTGAAGGAATGGTGTAACCTCCGCAATAATCCAAGCACCCATCTGTCCTGAGTGATTGACTCCCAGGCTTTTAGGTGCTTGGCAACGGCACCCGACTGGCTCCGAGCAGCGCAGCCGGGCAATCCCTCATGAAGTGTGGGAGGCTGAAGAGCCACGAAAGGACTCGCGGTCTCCAGAATTGCGGGGCCCTCTGCCGCCTCTGGGACGGCCTGCCAGAAAAATTTCCCCATCCTCTGCCTCTGAAGGGGAATCTTCCTGCTGTTGATGGAAAAACTTACGTGATTTATGGAACCACATCTCCCCTCCACCTTTAGCCTTGGGATAAGTATGAAAGGGAGTGGAATAACGTGCACCTACGGCAGATAAAGTTTTTCCTTCTTGCTCACAGCGGTAAGAGTGTCTTTAACCTTAGGTCCAAACAAAGAGGACCCATCAAAGGGAGCGGCGAAGGAAGACTTGAAGGCCTCCGAAAATGACATTAAACGGAGCCAGGCTTGTCTCCGAGAGCCACGCCTGTGCCTGCAGCTTACCCGCCTTCGGCCGCATATGAAATGAGCCTCATGGACGAGTTAGAAATTGAAGCAAGGATAGCCAACTGAGAGCTAACCGACTGGGCTAGCTGCTCAGGTAGGTTACCCGAGAGGGAATCTGACAGCTCCTTGACCAGATCCCTCTGAAGCCTGGTAAAATGTGCCAAATAATTCAGGGACCTTAAAGTAAAGGCCGTTGAAGTCAGGGTGCTTCCTGCAGTCCAGGCTCCTAGACCCCTTATTAGGAGGATGGACAGACGTTGAAGCCTCTGCCACGTCCTGTTGTGTAGCAGATGCCACCACCATGGCATCTACAGCCACGCCTTTAGTCAGGAACTCCTTCTCAGGTGGGGCAGACAAAAATTTGTTAGGACGAGAAGGGACTGGTTCCACGGTATCTGGATGTTCCCACGCCCTCCGACAAACTAAATCCAGGAGCTCGTCGAATGGCAGAGACACCCAGGAGGCGGAGGGCTGAGCCCCAAAGGCCTTGAGGAGCACTGACTCATCAGCAGAGGGGGGTTTGGATATCCAGCCTCGTTCTTTGAGGATCTCTAAGATGTCTGCAAATGAGACATCATCCGAGGATCGACTGGGACCCCTCCGCATCATCAAGATCAGTGTCCGATGTAATAGACTCGGGAGTCCACGTGCTTCCTCTTGCACGATCTCTTCCTTGGGGCTCCTCTGAAGACAACTCAAGAACCCTCAGGAGGAGGGAACCCCAGTGGGGTAACCTCAGGCCCAGGGGCTCCGCTGCCTAAGACAGGGAACTGCCAAAGACCCAGTCTCCACGCCCAGGAAGGTGCCGGTAAAGCCGGAGAGATGGTCAAGAAGACTTGGCCAAGGCACTCCTCATAGCTCTGAAAGCCGGACCCCAGAATCCTGGGAGTGTCCGTCCCCGAGCCATGATAGCAGACGGAAGTCCCGCAGCAGCACCGAGGGAGGCTCGGAACAGACAGCATAGGTCCCAAACATCACCCCGGGTCCAGCCGAAGAAGTCCGTGTACCAAACTCGGACCAAGGCCGGGTTGGAGTAAGGGTCGAGCCGACCCTAAGACCTCTACCGCTCCAACAGCACCTGCTCCGACGGAGCCGCGGTCGGAGGAGGAATGGCAATGACATGGGCATGCCGGCTCAAGCCAACTGGGTCGGAGCCGAAACAAATTTTTGAAAGACTGGGGACTGGAACAGTCTTTGGAGCACCCTGTCTATGTCCGAATCTGACATCCTCGATGACCTAGAGGATACTGAACGGGTTTGAGATGGCCTCTCCAACGGCCCCAAGGGGCTAGAGGACCGGCTCCGAGGCGACTCGATGACTATCGGCGCCGAAGGAATACCCAAACTAGTTTCCATCGGTGCCGAGGAGGACTTCGGCGCCGAGGAGGAAGTGTCTGAGCGGACAACCTTCATAGGCTCCGAAACCAGTGGAGCCGACGAAGATGACCCGCCTCTCGATGCCCCAGCCATCGGCTCCGAAGCCAGAGGAGTAGAGACTGGTGGCATCGAGGCAGACCGTTCCGCCTCGGCTCCAAGTCCTGGGAGCCGAAGGAGAACCCTGCCTATGCCTTTGGGCGGCCGGATCCGACGGACTGGTCGGAGCCGACGCCCTTTTCTTTTTAGCAGGAGAAGGAGAGGATGCTAAAGCTTCTTCAAAGGAGGGTTTTATAAGGCCTTTTCAAATTAGCTTATTTTTCCTCTCTTGGAGGACCCTCGAGGAAAAAGCGTGACACACGCTGCAGGACTCCTGCAAATGTTTTGCACCCAAACAATAAACACAGAGAGAGTGGTCATCTGTGATAGACATTTTAAAGTTGCACTTGGTGCACTTTTTAAAGCCTGAAGGCCTAGGAACCTGAGACATTCCGGTGAATTATAGCCAAAACACAGTACAAACACTAATTAGAAAAGAAATTTTCTCTGCTTTGTCCTTCTTTTAAAAGAAAGAGAAACTACCAGCAGTATAAAGGATCCGAGATCCCTAAACAGAACAGAAGTCACCTAAACACCAAAAAGACCGGGAAAGGCCTTTCCACACAAGAGGTACTCCTAGTCAACACTCACAACACAAGAATTTACCAAGTAAATTTCTCCAAACGCACTCTAAACACAAGAATAGCTGTTAAAACAGCTTTTTGTTGAAGAATAAAGAAATTCCTGACAGAAAAGTTAGTGAAATAATCACTACTTAGCTCAGCCAGCTCGAGACCACGTCTTCACTTGTTAGAGGCAAACGAGATCTGGGGGACTGGTAGTGGTGCATCCTGGGATATAGTAAGCTCAGCCAATAAGAGACTTCGCTCTTTGGCATAAGCGTGCAGAGTCGGAGCCGAGGGATCGGCTCCGAACCCATCAGTCAGAATGTAGGCGAGATAGGATCACATAACATCCTGTGTTTGATTGACAGGCCTGAGTCCACCATAGGAACTCTTGCTTCAGGCATGGTATTAGTGGAATTTTTGTTTCTAGGCTGTGCTTGTGTTGAGACCATAAAAGGCAGTCGTCCAGGTATGGATAAATTTGGATTCCCTGAAGTCTGCAATGAGCGATTACTGATGCCAGGCATTTTGTGAACACTCTGGGCGCAGTAGATAAGCCAAAGGGCAATGCTGAGAATTGATAATGCTCTGATCCTGCAAGAAATCTGAGGCATCTTCTGCAATTTGGTCGTATGGGGACGTGCAGGTATGCCTCCTTGAGATCTAGAGTTACCAGCCAAGACTCCTTGCCCAGCATGGGAAGAAGCTGCTGTAGGGTCAGCATTTTGAATTTTGGAACAATGAGGTATGTGTTTAAAAGCGGACAGGTCGAGAATAGGCCTCCATTTTTTCTCTTTTCTTGGTACCAGGAAGAATCTGGAGTAAAATCCCTTTCCTTGTTCCATAGATGGTACCTTTTCCACAGCTCTCATTCTTACTAATTGAGCTATTTGTTTTAGAGCTTCTGACTTTTGATTTGGTGGTAGGTTTGGCATTCCTCTTTTTCCTGGTAGAGTATGGAAATGAAACCTGTAACCCTGGTCTATAGTTTGCAAAATCCACTTGTCCCTTGTGATGCAGTGCCAGTTTTTTGAAAATAAGGCTAGCTTTCCGCCTAAGGGTGCTGCTATCTGTTCCCTGGTAGGCGGTGCCAGAGCCAAGTCACTGTGATTGTCCTGTTGCAGTGGTAGTAGCTGCGTCTGTGCCTCGCTGGTTGTTGCCCTGCCACTGGCGTCCCCTGTAGGCACCCCTGGATTGATTCCCCTGTAGGCACCCCTGGATTGATTTCTGCCTCTTGAACGCCTATTCCTGCCTCTCTGTGCTTTAGAGGAGTCTGGAAAGGACCAATTTTTGGAGGGCCAGTTCCTGCTAAATCTTGGAGGTTGGACCTGTAAGAAATCTTTCACTGTTTGTACAGATTTTGCCTTCTCTTCCATTTTCTTCAGCACCTGCTGAGCAGGAGAACCAAATAAATTGACCTTATCCATGGGAGCATCTAATAGTTCTGACTTGACATGATCCGGCAAGGCCTGTTCTTTCAACCATGCATGCCTTCTGATAACTGTGCCAGTCATGGCTGATCTAAAGGAAGCCTCCAGTGCATCATAGCCGCATTTTAAAGAATGGTTACTAACTTGCTGAATGTTATGCACCATTTCCAGAACATATTTCTTATCTAAAGATTCATCAGAGGACAGCTTCTTAGTTATCTGATCAAGCATAAACTCCTGATATTGGATCATATGAAACTGACAGTTCAAGGCCCTAGCTGACAGAGTAGCAGAGGTGTATACTTTTTTACCCCATCTCTCTAAGGACCTGGATTCCCTTTCAGAGGGAAGGGGATTTTTAACAGAGGAAGATGCTACTGCCTTAGGCCCCTGGGAGATAGTCTCGGGATCTGCAAAAGGAGCCTTGTATAAATGGTGATGTGTGTCCGGGACCCTGTAGAACCTATCGGGCTTAGCAGGGGCTGGAGGTAAAGTATCAGGAGCAGTACAAGCATCATTAAATGCATCATCTACAACAGAAAGAACTGGAGGGATAGCTAAAGGCCTATGTTGTGGTAAATGCAAAAAGGTCCTAAGCCTTTTCCTGGAGTCTGAAAAATCTTGGCCCTGCCACTGAAATTGTTCCCTCATGGCATGTAAGGTTTCCCCAAAGGAAAATTCCTCAGGTGGAGAGGCAGAAGGAATCGACTCTTCAGCATCAGAGTCTTCGTAAGGAGAAAAAGGAGCCTCTGGAGGGTCTGTATTGTCTGAAACATCAGAGGAATCATCCGAGGACACTGGCTCAGGAGGCTCTGCTCTAGGTCTCTTCTCTGGAGGTGGTTGAGAGGCCCTGTCTGGATGAGGTTGGGATCCCCTTATTAAAGAGATGAGATCCTCTGCCAGAGAAAGCATGTGGGAACTGGAGCTGGGCCTGTGAGAGGGGGGCTTAACAGGCACAGATTTAGTAGTTTTGGCTGCTTTAGCCCTGGCAAAGACCTTAATGGACATGGCTGCAGGAGGCCTAGCAGCTCCACGTGCTGGGGTTAATACATCCAAGGGAATAGTGTCCGATAATTCCTGTGAAACCACAACAGCAGGTTGGATTTCAGAGGCCGATTCTACCAGGTTAGAAGAGGCCTCGGTAGAAGGCATGGATTCGGCTGAAGTAAGGACCGCTTGCTCGGTTTCGGCCGAAACAGAGACACTCGTGGTTTGCTTAACCGCGGTTTCGGCCGAAACCGTGGACCGCGAGTGTCTATCCTTTTCTTTGTGTTTTTTGGCAATTTGTGTAGTCGGAGGATCCGATGGCATAATATACGCAAAATCGGAGCCGAAAAACTGCTCAGCAAACTCCGACCGACGTCTAAGTGTCCGTCTGTTAAAAGAAGCACAGGCTAGACAAGCTGCTACGTCGTGGTCTGGGCCTAAACAAGGTAAGCAATAAGAGTGGAAATCTTTATGAGGTATTTGTTTCCCACAAGTTAAACAGTTATTCACTTTTTCTGACATCGGCTGAGGCAAGAAAGAGTCCCCAACGGGGTACTTAGCTTTTTTAGAAGTCTTCGAAGTAGTATTCGGAAGTAGTAATCTCCGGATCTGACCGACCGGCACTTGCGAACAGCTTCTGCTTTGGGCGCCACGCGGCAAGAAAGACTGAGGAAAATGGCGTTGGCTGATGCCTTTATACCCAAAGAACTGCAGCTGTGACGTCGGGTGAAGTGCGACACCAGCCGAGGCCAGACCCAGACTTTGGAATCCGGCCGACCGAAGGGCTGCCTGACAACAGGACAACCCATTTGTAAGGACTGCAGATGCATCCTTGAAGGACATCTGCAAAAACAGGAATGCAGGCAAAAGGGCTTGAGGCACGCACACAGTAGTAGTTTCCAAAATTTATTCTTCAGACTTTGCTTCAAACGATAAAAAAAATAAAAAAAACGTAACCATAAAGCACTTTTCATCTCACCTCTTAGTGAGACTTCAGACAGTTGCAACAAGAATGTTTCAAACAGTAAATACAAATTCAAACCACATTAACTTCCTCCAAGCAAAAGACAAACCGCCCCCAAGGTAAGCAGGAAAGAACAATTAACCCATTGTATGCTTCTTTAAAAATCCAGCTTCTTGTAAAACAAGTATGTATGCAGTAAATATATTTGTATATGTGTAAATATAAATACAGCTCATCAGTTCGAAAACACTCAAGATCTTTTAAAAGTATATTCAGAAATATTTAAAAATCATGCTAACATTAAAACCAATAGTTAAGATAACAGTAAAAAGTGAGAAGTCAAGAATGAAGTGTAAAATTGAAAACGGTATAAAATAAAATACTTTAAACACTATGTGAAAAAGTATTAAAATCTTAAATAACTTTCAGTAGTAGTTAATGACAGTTCTAAAAAAAGTAAGATGAAAAAATAAATAAAACACATTAGCCCCATATATTGTCTGAATTTAAAACCATCAAGCTAAAAAGCTATAAAGACTGGAGCAGAGAAAACAATCCTGTAAAGGACGTCCGGTCAATATGATAAAAAGGTGGAGTAAGAGTGTACGCATTCACATAAACAACTCTAAATGCAGACACATTCATGTAGAGGTAACTAAGTGAATGCGAAAAACCATGTACAAGTAAATTTTTGACTATTTAAATATTTAGCATACCCTGCTTAAGCAAAAATGTGAAACCTTTCTTGCAGGCTGAAATGAATAAGGTATATATTCACCTTATTAAACTCGTTTAAGGATGTAAGACATGGAATAAACATTCCGTCCTGGCGGGTAGCAGGCCCTGGTACGAAGTTGCCATATTAATTCCATTTTTTCTAGGAATAATGAATTAGGGCCACCCCTTCCATCACTCGTAACCTGGTCAATCACTTTTTTTTTTTAATTTAGAGTGTAGTGGAAAAGCACTCACATGTCTAGCCAGAGCATGTTCCTGCTTTGATGTTCTAATGCAGTAAAGATGTTCTTAAACCCTTTTTTAGTTTCCTGTCCGACTTCCCACTAGGGCACTCATCTGATCGAGCAGTTGACCCCAATCTCCATGAAGGGGCACTGGGGGCACATGCTACACTATCATTCCTTTCCTCTCGCTTCCTAAACTGTCTTCCTTCCTAGTCATTAATAAGCTTTTTAAATTCCTGCCGCGTCTAAAAACTACTCTTGTGGGGTCCTTCAATTTAGCATATAAATTGTGGTAAAGAACAATTAAATGCTTGTAACAAGCAAACAAACAACAATATGCTTGTTGTTTGTTAGCTTGTTATTTCCCTGGAAGCTAATTCCACCTAATATGCAACTTCTCAGCGCTTCTGTGGATCACTAGTGATATCTGCATTGCTTACTGTACTTATTTCCTTGTTTCACTTGAAAGAAAGTCACTGTTTGTCGTTTTTGCATTTAGTTACTTGTAACACATTGCACTCAAGTTACCTGGCACTTGCTCACTAAAGCAATTATACAAGTCAGCACTAAAAATTAAAAGGACTACACCCTCACTCCCCACTGGCCCTTGTTTTCAATTAAGGATTTCCCAATATTATTCTAGCATGTCCAAAGGTCAGTTGTCAATCTCCTCTCCGGTCCAGCTGGTGAATCTGGGAATCTTGAGGCAATGTTATAACTGCCTCATGTACACAGACAACCCTCTCCTCCTCCCACATAACACAAATACTTGCGAGAGATGCAGCTATTTAGCCAAACTGGAGGCTGAGCTCTCTCAATTCAGGACTGGCAAGACCAGACAGGAGGAGAAGGCAACTACACACACCACAAAACCAGCCTCACATAATGCTACCACTCCACTGAATCAAACACAAACACACAGAGACATACTCGGAGGCTCTGAGTAAAAATTTACCTAAAACAGCAGAGGCCTCCAAAGCAGACACCCAAACAACTGCTACCTCAAGACACCCCACAAGCAACACATAAACCACAAAAGCAGTGTGCAAAGCAGTCACAGCCCTTAAGGCCAAATACAACACCAAACATACTTGTCATAGGTGACTCCATAGTCAGACACACTGACGTCCCACTCACCAGGCTGAACAAGGAGAGGGTCACAGTAAGCTTCCTATCGGGCGCTAGAATCCGCCACAACACAAGCACTCGGGTCACTCCACGGCAAGTACAAATATGACATGGTCATTGTCCATGCTGGTGTGAATGACCTGAGACGTACCTCCCTGGACTACATGAAAAGAGACAGAGGAGCTCTCTGATTATGTAGCCCAGGCAGGTATGACCCTAACCCTGAGCAGTATCCTTCCTTCACCAAGAATGATGCCACAATACAGAGACAAGATGATCAGCTTTAACAATTGGCTTAATGTCTGGTGTCATTCAAAGGGGATCCAGTGTCTGTCTGCCTGGGATGACATGCTTGACAAGCCACGCTGCTTCGCAAGGGATGGCTTGCACCTGTCACCCCTGGGATTCCGGATATTGGCTAAGGCTCTTGCCACCCCCATAGTGCCTTTTTTAGGCAAGGCTCAAATTCTAACCTACCACCCTAGAAAACAAAAAATGGGAAGAAACTGAGGGTAATGCTGCTCAATGCCAGAAGTCTAAATCTCAAAATGCATGCACTCGAGGCCCTTCTCAGTATGGAGAACATCGATGTCTGTGCTGTAACAGAAACCTGGTTCAAGGCTCCTGAGAGCACCCCGACACTATTAGGTTTTACCTCATATCATGCGTTCCGGCCCCAAAACCCAGACCACACCACAAAAGGAGGGGGTGTATCCAGATTCATAAAGGATACCCACACCTCCAGGTTGGTGGTAACGCACGAAGCTTCGGAAACCATCCAGGTGCAACTAACCATAGGCAAAACTGCTCTACAAATTGTAGCATGCTACAGGCCACCCTCTCAAACTCAGGAACCCCACACAGCCTTCCTGAAGACACTGGAGGGTATAAATGCATCTCCAAACACCATCATATTGGGTGACTTCAACTACCCGAATCTAGACTGGGAACATTACTCAAGCCCTAACTTTCTAGCCCAACGGTTCCTGGAGTTCATAAATTCAAATGCCATGGAACAGCTAGTCACTGTTCCCACGAGAGGAGAAAACGTACTAGATCTCATTGTCAAACATGGGGACAAAATGCTCCACACCAGAAGTATATCCCTCATTGGTGAGATCTGATCATAAACTAATCTCACTGGAAATCCACATCCCGCCCCCACCCCAAACAAAAAAGACCATAGTGAAGAACTTCTCTAAAGCAAACTTCACACTACTCAAGACTGGTGTGGTATCCTTCAAGGCCCCTGAGCCAGTGGAAACCACAACCCAAGCTGCGGAAGCCCTTACAAATGCCTTCTATGAACACCTCCAGGACTGCATGGATCAGGCAATCCCAAATAAAACCAAGACACTTTCCACAAAGGGCAAACGTCCAGTCGGGTGGACCCCAGCCATTAAACTTTACAATAAGAGGAGAAAGCTATTACATGATAGAACAAAATCCATAAAAGGGAAGTCACCCCTGATCATTATTAGTAAAAAAATACGAGCACTCATAAAATCAACTAAGGCCAATTTTGAGAGAAAAATTGCCATGGATTCAAAGGACAATCATAAGGCCTTTTTCAGCTATGTTAGGAACCTGGGTGGAAACTCCCAGATATGCTCAGAATTAGTCCAAAATGATACAAAAATCACTGAACCCACAGACATTGCCAACATACTGGCAGACAGGTTTCAGTGCAAACTTCACCCCCCCCTCCCCCCCTAAAGGAGAGAGAACTATCCCAGCCGAGTGTAGCCTCCCGGACATCTCAAATGCGCAGGTGAAAGCTGCTCTCTAAAGCTAAAAACACAGCATCAATGGGACCGGATGGTGTCCCCGGCTGTGTGCTACACGAGCTAAATGAGGAATTAAACCCGCACATAAGGCAGCGGTTTAATCTCAGCCTTACCACAGGATACGTGCCCAAGGAGTGGCATACGGCAACTGTGGTCCCACTCCACAAAGGCGCCTCACGGACCCTGGTAATTACGCCCATAAGCTTAACAAGTCTAGTCTGCAAAGCTATGGAGAGGATCATAATGGAGCTCATAAACAAAGATATAGGGGACTTGCAGACATTGGACCCGACCCAGTTTGGCTTTGTCAAGGGAAGATCATGCCTTTTGAACTTGGTCGACTTCTTCGAAACAGTCACCAAGGCCATTGATGAGGGAAAGGCAGTCCATACAGCCTACCTTGACCTTGCAAAGGCTTTTGACACACAATACCCCACTCGGGTATTGTAGAAAAACTTACCAGCTTAAATGTAAACCCATATGTCACAAGATGGGTTGCAAACTGGCTTAAGGACAGAACCCACAGGGTTAGAGTTGCTGGCGCTGTCAGACTCCAAGCCGGTCACAAGTGGTGTCCCACAGGGCTCGGTCCTTGGCCCCCTATTGTTTGGCATCTACTTCCCAGAAGTACAGGCCAACATGGGAGGACTTTGGCTGACAGTTTGCAGACGACTGCAAACTGGGCGCCATAGTGGAAAGTGCATCGGACACGGATATCCTTCAGAAGGGACTCACGGAAACAGATAGCTGGTGCCAGAGCCATGGCCTGAAGTTAAACGCCAAAAAATGTATAGTCATACCCTTCGGGAAAAACAAGGTAACCTCAAGCTACCATATAGGTGGCAATCCACTAAGCACAGAAGAGGTTATCAGGGACCTGGGGACCCAGGTTGAGAGTGGCCTTTCTTTTGACACTCGCGTTGCTAAAGTGGTTAGAAAGACCTTCTACATTGCCCACCTGATCATGAAGGGATTCACATCCAGATCTAGTGAGGTCATTGTTCCCCTGTACTCTTCACTTATCAGACCAATGATAGAGTACAATGCCCCATTCGGGATGTATCTCACCCGACATCTGCAGCAATTGGAGAGACCCCAAAAGTTCCTCACCAAAAGGATAAAGGGACTCCAAAATCTGTCATATGCTGCCAGACTGAAGAAACTCCAGCTCTATTCAGTCGCATACCGTCTGCTCAGAGGTGACATTTGCCTGACATACAAGGCCATGTCCAACCCGGAATTAATGGACATGCTCCACCTCAAAAAATCCAAATCCACCAAAACCACTAGAGCAAGCGACTTAAGCCTTAGCACGGATATAAATACGACGTGCTGGAGGGATAGATTTATCACTCAGATTCCCTATGCTGTGGAATAAAATCCCGGTCCATGTGAGGCAGAGCACCTCGCTGACTCTGTTCAAGAGAAATCTAGACCTGTGGATGGGAGATTGTAGGTTTACCCCGGGAATCATCTCTGTCACTGCTGGACAGAGGCACAACAAACTAATGGGCACAGTATTTTTTCATATAAGGGGTGGCGTATGCCACAAAAATTTGTGCTAGGCTTATAAATGCCTTAGGGCAGATAGCCTAGTATAAACCTATGAACCTATGAACCTATGAAATCCCAGTTCTTATTAAATGTCTGATATCATAACTATTGCTACTAAAAGTAGTAATAAAAGTGGACTCTACTAAAGGAGCATCATCACGAACCATCTGAACTTGGTTGATTTCCATTTGTTCCTCATTAATTTTAACCCCCAGTATAGGTTGGTACATGCCTGCCCAGCTTTTTACATTGGGAAGTCGGACATGAAACTAAAAGAAAGGGTTTACAAACACCTTTACTGCATTAGAACATCAAAGCAGGAAAATGCTCTGGCTAGACATGAGAGTGCTTTTCCATTACACTCTTAAATTTAGAGTGATTGACCAGGTTACGAGTGATGGAAGGGGTGGCCCTATTCATTATTCCTAGAAAAACTGGAATTAATATGGCAGCTTCGCACCAGGGTCTGCTACCAGTCAGGACTAATGCAGTTTATTCCATATCTTGCATCCTTAAAGAGTTTAATAAGGTGAAAATATACTTTATTCACTTCGGCCTGCAAGACAGGTTTGACATTTTTGCTTAAACAGGGTATGTTAAATATTTATCTAAATAGTCAAACATTTACTTGTTTATTTATGTATATACATGTTTATACATACACAAGGTTTTTCACATTCACTTAGTTGTTACCTATACACGAATGTGTCTGCATTTAGAGTTGTTTATGTGAATGTGTACACTTACTCCACTTACCATATTCACCGGACGTCCTTTACAGGATTGTTTTCTCTGCTCCAATTTTTATAGCTCTTTAGCTTGATGGTTTTAAATTCAGACAATAAGTGTTTTTATTATATATTTTTTCATCCTACTTTTTAGAACCGTCATTAACTACTACTGAAAGTTAAAGATTTTAATACTTTTTCACATCAATTGTACACTTCATTCTTGACTCCTCACTTTTTACGGAGATCTTAACTATTGGTTTGAATGTTAGCATGGTTTTTAAATATTTCTGAATATACTTTTAAAAGGTCTTTTAAGAGCGTTTTCGAAGTGATGAGCTATATTTAAATTTATACATATACAAATATATTTACTGCATACATACTTGTTTTACAAGAAGCTGGATTCTTAAAGAAGCATACAATGGGTTAATTGTACTTTTCTGCTTACCTTGGGGGGTGGGTTTGTCTTTTGCTTGGAGGAAGTTGATGTGGTTTGGAGGAAGCGGATGTGGTTTGAATTTGTATTTACTGTTTGAAACATTCTTGTTGCAACTGTCTGATGAAGTCTCACTAAGAGGTAGTGCTTTATGGTTACTTTGTTTTATTGTTTTATCATTTGTTTGAAGCAAAGTCTGAAGAATAAACTCTGGAAACTAATACTGTGTGCATCATTCTTGTTCATTATGATGACAAGGTTTAGATCTCTGGAGCATTTGGCTTTGAGGGATTGGGATTTTAAGTGGAGCATGTCCAAGAGCTCAGGGTTTGACATGGCCTTGTATGTTAAGCAGAGATCACCTCAGAGTAGACTAAATGCCACAGAGTATAACTGGAGATTTTTTTTAGATTGTCAGCATACAGCATCCACTTTAGGCCTGTGATTCTTTTAGTGAGGTATTTCTGCAGCCTTTCCAGCTTTTGCAGATGTCTTGTGAGGTACATACCATGTTGCTCTGCCAGCCTTGATGCAAATCTTTTCTGGATAAAGACTTATGTAACTGGTCTAAACATGTGGAAGGAATTATAGACCCTCACTGCCGTTTTAAACCACGTCTCAGTCAATACACAGCTATCTAGGTCCTCCAGGGTGTGAAGGGCTTGTAGGGAAAGATGTTTTAGTAACACCTTCATATTTTCCTTTGCTAGCTTTACTATGTTGATAGGTTTATTAGGTTGGCACTGCCTAAAAAAAGGCATTATGGGGTGGACAGTTTCTTTACCAATAACAGAAACCCTAGAGGGGACAGATAGAGGCCGTCACTGGTGAAGAAAACCTCGGCCAACTATCAGTATTTTTTGCTCATATTGTGGCATCATCCTTTGAGAAGGTAGAATGCATCTTAGTGCTAAGCGATGCATCTCTAGTCACGGATATCCACACGCACAATGAGTCATATCGGAACCTGTTGCTCAAGGAAATTATGTGCGAGTGATCTGACTAATCACAGTACCAGTCCGGCAAAAGATGAATCTGTAGGTCTTACAATGGGGTCACCTCCAGCTAGAATGTTTGGTCTTACAATGGGGTCACCTCCAGCTAGAATGTTTGGTTAAGATAGGTCTCTACCTTACAAGCTCAGAATCCATGACTTTTGGATTCTTTGTGCTAGGTAAGGTGATGGGCTTAACTTGCAGAGTGTGCTTTAGGTCTACACTGTGTTTTGGTCGTCTTTGAGGTTTAGGCAAGTTGATCTTTAGAACCACAGGCCTAGTTATTTGATCAGATTATGCTGCAGCACAAGGTGTATTTATTTGCCCTTGGTTCTTGGTCAGGTTATAAGAGTGGCAAGCCCAAGGTCTAATGTATAGATTCTGACTGTCTACTGTAGGGGAAAAAGCTCTTGTATTTACAATCAACAACCCAATATACAGCAAGTCCAATGGCTGGGTATACTAAGCACAGCTTAGTATACCTTCTCTTTTTTGACAAAAAGCTAATTTCTCTCAGTTCATGGCTTTCCACTCTTCTCAGTCTCTTGACTGAGATTCTGGGTGAAAGCAGGTCCTGCAGGTTATAGCAGACTAGTTAGAGATTTGATTTCAGAACCTGTTGCAAGCAACTGTCTTAGTTCTAGGACTCTTTGACCCGTGGTAAATTACTCTGGGTGGTTTAGAATTTTAGAAACTTAGCTTTTACAGTGGGTGCAGGGAAAATTGTAATTAGTATACAAACAGTAGGGAGAGCAGTAATTAATGCATCAGTGGGGCAGACACAAAAGTAGAAAAATAGTAGCAACGGAACAAACAGAAATGCCCTGGAATGCAACTTTATGCAGGCAATGCTAAGCACAGTACAAGTCTTTAGCAGCAAACCTGGAATATAATCAAATGTTTGGGCACAAATCAAAAATTAGAACACTGCCACTACTGCAATCCAAACTACAGTCCAAGATACAAGACTAGGCAGAGATTTACCAGTTAACTGCATTTTTTCTATAAGTAGTGTATTCATAAATGAACTTTTTATTTTATTGTTGAGCCCGTTTATATTTGGGTTCCACCATAGGGGGTTATTTTTAAATTTAACATTGTATTTACTTTAGAGGTGGACAGATTCATCTAAGCAGCCAATTTGCATATATGCAGAATCTGGCAGTGAAAGATTCTGGAAACACAGTGGGGTCATCAGGTTGAAAGGGTATGCTGAATTTAGCAAGACCACTCAGTTTTAGTAGATAAACCTTTGCATTATCTCGGACTACCAAGGTATTTGAAGATACTTTTGACATCAATCTTACGTAGAATGTTATGTTATATGCTCGGATATGACTAAAGAGAAAGCAACAACTGATGGGGAACAGAGCCCTTATCAATGTGAGAGAGCCAAGTCCAGGATTTTTGCATGTTTTCATATTTTCGTGTTCTTCTGTAAATAAAAAATTCAATAAAAAAGTTATTGGGGAAAAAGTGATAATTGGACTAAAAAAAAAGTCCAAGTCTTCTCAAAGGAAGGAAACCAGTCTATCTAGTAGGTATTTGATCCACCAGGATGCAATCTTCAATAGCCGTTTACTGGTGCAAGGCTACCCCAGATCCCATGATGCCTGGTGCTAGTTACCCAGATCTCATTTGAAAAAGCTATTCCAGACATAACTAAAGAAGAATTCTGCCCTAGTAGCCCTTTGGACCTAACTGTGAAGCTATCTAAGCAGAAAAAGGAAAACCAGAGAAGGTTCAGCCAATGAAATCTGAAAAAGGGAGCTCCTCTCGATCCACCAGGATAGGGGGATGGAGGGTGGGACGCAAGAAAGAAGGCGAGAAGACAACTAACATGGAACGTTATGGTAGGTACATAACTTTATGTTAAGTTGTCTATCTCGCCTTCATTCTTGCTGGTTGGGACAGCATCCCTAGCACCTACCATCCTGGGTGGCTCAATAGAGCAGACTCTTCAGAACAGTGGAACCAAAATCAGCTCTGTTTCTGGAAGCAATGTCTAGTTTGTAATGAGAAATGAAGGTATGTGGGTTAGCCCATGTAGCTGCTGCACAGGTGGATTCCATGGGCAACCTAGATTGGAAGGCCATCGAGGTGGCCAACGCCCCTAGTAGAGTGGCTTTTAAGTTTGATAGATAATTCTTTGTTTCTCAGTTGGTAAATGAATGAAATAATGTGAGACAACCACCTAGATAATGTTACCTTTGAGACTGGAAGGCCCTGTCTGCCCTCAGCATAGGAAAGGAAGAGTTGGGTCCGACTTCCTGATGTCCTTTGTCCTATGCAAATAAAAATGCAGCTGTCTGTGAACATCCAACTGGTGCAATTTATATTCTGCCTTATTGGTGTGATTAGGAAAGAACACAGGAAGGTCTATGGACCGATTTAAATTATTTTGTGAACAGACCTTGGGAAGGAAGGACTGGTCCTTAGTTTTCCATAACGATAGGGTTGCTCTAAGTATGGAGGACGAACACATAAGAGCCTGAAGCTCCGAAACACGTCTGGCAGAAGTAATGGCTACCAGAGAGTCTTCCAGGATAAAAACTTAATGGAGCAAGATGCTGCAGGTTCAAAAGGTGGCAAGATTAGGGAAGCTAGCACCAAATTTAGATCCCACAGAGGTGGGGGATCCCTCACTGGGGGCCTAAGCAGAATGGTTCCTTTGAGGAAGGCTTTACACAGCTTATGAGACATGATGTTAATAGAAGAGAACCCAATGTAAAAATTCGAAATGGCAGCTAACTGAACCCAGATTGTCGCAAAAGCGGAACTAGAAAGAAAGAGTTCCGCTAAACATTCCAAAATCTCGTGGACAGGGGCTGAAAAGGGATCTATATTCTTACGTTTCCACTTGCTAGCATAAGTTTTCCTAGCTGTAGATTTGTGCGGAGATAAATTTCCTGCACAGAAGAGGAAATATTAGGAAGCCTGGCTAAGGTTGGAAGTGGAGCAACCAAGCTGTGAGCTGGAGTGTTTGAAGGGATCGATGCAGTCTGCCCCATTGAATCAGCAGATCTGGAATAGGATCCAGAATCCAAGGCTGCTCGAGAAGGTAATGATGCAGGAATGGGAACCATATCTGTCGAGGCCAGTAAGGAGCAATGAGGCTCATTTTGCAACCCAATGCAGTTGCTCTCTGTTTGAGTTTGGGTATTAGGGGAAACGGAGGGTAAGCGTAAAGAAGTCCCTGAGACCAATCGTGGACTAGTGCGTCTCTGGGGGAGTGGAAGGGAGAAGAAATTGTTGCACTTGCTGTTGAAAGGTGTGGTAAACAGGTCGCAGCAAGGCTGCCCATTTGCGAAAGATTTGTTCCGCAATTACCCGATTCAGAGACCACTCGTGAGGCATGAGAATTGCTCTGCTGAGCCTGTCTGCGATGACGATGGAACTCCCAGGCATGTGCGTTGCGATCAGAAAACATTGGGAAAAGATCGCCCACTTCCAGAGTCTGAGTGCTTCTCGACAAGAGGATAGGACCTAGTTCCGCCCTGCTTGTTGATGTACCACACTACTGACATGTTGTCCGTTTGAATTGCAATGGCCCCGGGAGGGAGAGTGTCCTGAAGGGCTTGCAATGCTAAAAGCACTGCTCTCATCTCCAAGACATTTATATGCAAATGGTACTTGTGAGACTGCCAGGTGCCTTGGACTGTCCTGCCCTGATAATGCGCCCCCCCCACCCGATCAGGGAGGCGTCCGTGGTCACTGTGGCGACTGGAGGGGGTAGCACAAATGGTCTGCCCTGGGACACTGATGGGGAGACCATCCACCAAGCGAGGTGCTTCTTGCATGCTTCTATGATCATAATCTTGAGAAACATGGGAAGCTGTTGGAAGGACCAGTGTGTGAATAGAAGCCATTGGAGGATTCTCATGTGAAAGCAGGCCAGGGGGACAAGAAGAATTGCCGATGCCATGGAACCCAGTGTTGAGGACAAACTGGACTTGAATCGTTTTGCATGTTAATAAAATCTGTACTTGCTGGCGAATTAGTGATACCCTGTCTGGTGGAAGGTTCACAAACATGTTCCTGGTATTTAGATTTGCGCCTATAAGTGATATGCTGACAGGGCAAAAAAGCAGATTTTGAAATTTATTGCGATACCTAGCCTGGAGCAAGTTTTGATAGTGTAGTCCCTGGCTTGCAGGACGTGATGCCTGGTGGAAGCAATGAGGAGCCAGTCGTCTAGACATGGCAACACCTGGAATCCCTGATGTCTCAGGTGAGCCGTAACCACTGCCGTGCATTTGGTGAACACCCTGGGGGCTGTGGTGAGACCAGAGGGCAGAGCTCTGAACTGATGACTGGCCCCCAGCCAGTCACGAAGGAATCTTCTGGAGCGCCTGTGCATTTTGATGTGGTAGTACGCATCCTGAAGATCTAGAGAGCACATGCAATTGTCCTGACCCAGGAAAGGTAGAATGGACTGTAACGTGACCATCCAAAACTTTGTTCTTTGTACAGACCTGTTCAGTCGGCCGATATCCAGAATGCGTCTCCAGTTAGTCTTTTTTGGTACAAAAAAGAACCTTGAGTAAGTTCCGGATCCGATCTGTTCTGCTGGGACTTCCTGGATGACCCTTTTTTTGTAGCAGCTTTGAAATTTCTTTGGCTGCTTGGTCCCTTAGATTGGGTGCAACATCTGGAAGGGACTTGTTTGACGGTAACTGGGATTGAGCGAAGGGAATTCTGTAACCTCTGGATAGGACTGACTGTACCCACTTGTCTTGAGTTAGATTCTGCCAGGCTTTGGGTTACAGTGAAAGTCTCCCCCTGACTGCCTCCAGAGGTGGGCAACCCTTCAAGGATGCTGAAAGGGCTTCTCAGAGAAGGATTCTCTGCTGCCCTGGTTCTGCGGACCCCCCCTCTGCCACGAGGGCGGTGTCTGTTATTATTCCCTCCTCTGCCCCTGGAGAGGAACTCACCATGTGTGTCAGGCAAGGCTCTCTGGGATTTGCGGAACCACATTTTCCCACTCTTCTGACCCTTGGGGTATGGTCTGGAAGGAGTGGAAAAACAGACTCCCACGGCAGAGAGTCTTGCCTTCCTGTTCACACCTGGTTAGTGTGTTCGTCACCCGTGATCCAAAGAGAGCGGAGCCATCAAAGGGGGTATTAGTGAAAGACGCTCTGAAGGGTTCCGCAAAATTACATAGCTGCATCCATGCGTGCCTCCTAAGGACAACACCTGTGCCTGTGGCTCTACTCGCACCATCGGCTGCATAAGAAATGAGCCTCATGGAGGAGTTAACAACTGAATTCAGAGTCGCCAGCTGGAAGGCCACCTTAGCTTGAGCCCCCTCAGCTGATGGATCTTGGAGGGTATCTCCAAGCTCTTTAAGGAGATCCCTCTGAAGGCAGGTGAAATGGCACAAATAATTCAGAGACCTCAGAGAAGGTCGCTGAAGCAAACATTTGCTTCCCATATCTGTCCATAGTCCTAGACTCCTTGTTAGGAGGATGGACAGATGACCACCATGGCATCAACAGGTACGCCCTTAGATAAAAAACGTTTGTCCTGAGGTGCAGTTATAAACTTAGCAGGTCTCCTTGGGGTTGGTTCCACTGTGTCTGGAGCTGACCACGCCTTCAGAGCCACCACAGACAAGTGGGTTGAAAGGCGGAGACACCCAGGAGGTGGAGGGTCGGGAACCAAACATGTCCAGAAATACAGACTCATCCTCGGAAGGGGCTAGGGTATTCCAGTTCCCCCTCTGCTTAAGGATTTCAAGGATGCCTGAAGAGAAAAAGAGACCTCTTCAGAGGGGGATCTTGGGGACCCTTCCGAATCCTCTAAGTCGTAACTGATGCGACAGACTCAGGGGAGTCAACATGCTTCCTCTTGCACTTCCTCTTACGAGATGGCTCCTCTGAGTGATTAGGGGAGGCCTCGAAAGAGGAAGAAACACCCAAAGGGGTGCCCTGGAGCGCTGGTTCCCCACGCTTGGGGTCAGGAGGAGGGGCAGAGGCAGGCACCATGGGGGAGGAGCAGAGAGGAAGAAACACCCAAAGGGGTGCCCTGGAGCACTGGTTCCCCACGCTTGGGGTCAGGAGGAGGGGCAGAGGCAGGTGCAGGCACCATGGGGGAGGAGCCAATGAGGTTTATCGTGGGACTGGCTCAGGGGCCAGTACACTCATGACCTCAAATGTGCCCCTGCCCTGATGCAAAGATGACTCCGGTTTCGAAGAAATCGGAATCCTTCTCCGCACCGAGGGGGACAGCTCCGAAGCAGATGTAGGAGCCGAGCTCACCTGCGCCGAAGCTCTGAGAGGGACAGTGGGGTAGGGCAATGGTCAGATGCCACTCCCCCCCTCGGAGCAGACAAGGGAGTCCCGGCACCAGATCCCTCCAAGGAC
This sequence comes from Protopterus annectens, assembly GCF_019279795.1. Taxonomy (NCBI): domain Eukaryota; kingdom Metazoa; phylum Chordata; order Ceratodontiformes; family Protopteridae; genus Protopterus; species Protopterus annectens. The sequence goes on from NC_056726.1 coordinate 57,101,722, forward strand.
GGGACCAAGGATGGAATCTGAGCAGACTGAACCGAAGGAGAAGGTATCTGAGATGACAGTTCCACGACTCGAACCCCAACGAACTCCGGCTCCGAACTCAAGGGAGGAGTCGAAAGTCTGGAGGACAGAGACAGAGAGAGAGACAGAGACAGAGAGAGAGACAGAGAGAGAGAGAGAGAGAGAGAGAGAGAGAGAGAGAGAGAGAGAGAGAGACAGAGAGAGAGAGAGAGAGACAGAGAGAGAGAGAGAGAGACAGAGAGAGAGAGAGAGAGAGAGAGAGAGAGAGAGAGAGAGACAGAGACAGAGAGAGAGACAGAGAGAGAGACAGAGAGAGAGAGAGAGAGACAGAGAGAGACAGAGAGAGAGAGAGAGAGAGACAGAGAGAGACAGAGAGAGACAGAGAGAGACAGAGAGAGAGACAGAGAGAGAGACAGAGAGAGACAGAGAGAGACAGAGAGAGACAGAGAGAGACAGAGAGAGACAGAGAGAGACAGAGAGAGACAGAGAGAGACAGAGAGAGAGACAGAGAGAGACAGAGAGAGACAGAGAGAGACAGAGAGAGACAGAGAGAGACAGAGAGAGACAGAGAGAGACAGAGAGAGACAGAGAGAGACAGAGAGAGACAGAGAGACAGAGAGAGACAGAGAGAGACAGAGAGACAGAGAGAGACAGAGAGACAGAGAGAGACAGAGAGAGACAGAGAGACAGAGAGACAGAGAGACAGAGAGACAGAGAGACAGAGAGACAGAGAGACAGAGAGACAGAGACAGAGAGACAGAGAGACAGAGACAGAGACAGAGGAGTGAGACTACTTATGACTGCGCTCCGATTAGAGCAGAGGTGACCATGGAGCCGAGTGTATAGACTCCAAGGAGGGAGACCTAGATCTCTTTCGACTCACTGGCGGCTCTGAAGTTAGTGTTGGAGCAGACTGTGAGGGAGGCACATTGGCTTTGGCCGGAGCCGAGGCGGATGGTGGTGCTTCACCCAACAACAGCTCAGAACTAGGAGCCGAAGACTTGGGTGGCTTGGAGGATTTTGCAGGCTGAGCCTTAGCTGGTGAATCCTGTGGTTTAAGTAAACCCCAAAGGATTAGCTTATTTTTGCACTCCTGCAGGACCCTTGGGCTGAAAACATTACAGACTGAACAAGAGTCCTGCAGGTGCACCACGCCCAGACAGTAGACACAAGAAGTGTGACCATCTGTCAGAGACATCTTCTGACAGCATGAGTCACACTTCTTGAATCTGGACACTTCAGTATCCTTGGACATGTTACCGCACACACAAGCAAAAGACAAAGTTAGCAGGTGTGACTAAACACTATAAACTATACAGATAGCACACACTGAAACTAAGTAACACACACACGCACACATTTTTTTTTTTACAACTAGAAAAAAAAAAAGACAGAAAAGGGTTAGCCTCTAAATTAAATGGCTACCACAAAAGGAAGGGAGGGGGAGGGATGAGGAAAACTCTCCAAATAAAATGAGTTAAGAAAAACAGGAGGGACAGATGCTATTTAGGTGAATATAGCTAGGGAAATAGTACTATCTAGAAAAATACAAGTATATGAGCCTAAGCCAGTAAGACAACCTCGCAGTCTGAAGCGGCAATCGAGATCTGGGTAACTAGCGCCAGGTATCATGGGATATGGGGTAGCCTCGAGCCAGTAAACAGCTCTCGAGCTATTGAAGATGGCAGAGTCGGAGCAGAGGATCGGCTCCGATCCCAACCAGCAAGAATGAAGGTGAGATAGACAACATCTAGTGTTCCTGGCAAAACAGATGTCCTACCATTTTGCATCAATGGGCCATTACAAAACACAATCCTATGAAGTGGTGCATGGAAGCAGGTACTCTGACACCTAAATGAACTGGCAGCCTACAACATGCATACTTCAATCAAAAAAGGAATTACAGACAGAACACACAAGATATAGTCTACAGCATCAAACGGATGAAAACAAAACAACTTCAATTATTACATCATTCTGTTACATTTTAGACTAGTTAATTCATTATTATTATATTTAAACAGTTGCAATCTTACACTGTGACTTTGTGTTGTTGTTCAAGTGGTCTTTCTTCTTTTTGACAAGAACTTCATAATCTTCGGCATTCAAGAGATCAAAGTTTTCATTCTTGAAACTATTAAAAAGAAAGTTTAGAAACCGGCATAAAGAAAGGATGTTTAAAGGAAATATCTGCAGACACACACATACAAATGGACTGAATATAGTCTAGCCAACTGACTTTACAAAGTAAAACACTACATTTTTAGTATTAGTGTAGGAGCAAATTATGGTAAAGAATAGTACCAGTTTTCCAAATCACTCAGGACAGCAGTACATAAAAAGAACAGATGCCAAGATTGCCGGTACAGTACACCTGAAGTCTAAGCATGCCGGAGGTTTTAACCCTTTTACTATGCAAGACAAAATTATCTTGGTAATGAAAGACCGTGCCTTTTTCCATAACATTGAAGCTCCAACAACTTAATTTTACTGTATTTCATTTTTAGTTTTAAAAATAAAATTAAGAATGCACTTTTCCCAGCTTCAAAAAAAGCTTGGGGCTTAATATACCAATTAAACAGAAAAAAAAACCACAAACTTATCACACTACACTTTTCAAACAAGCACTAAATAGAACACCAAAGTAAGACAATTTACTACTTCTAAGCACGTCTTTTCAAATTCCACCCTCTGCATAGTAAAAGGTTAGTTAGCCAATAGATAAGTTACTATGTCATGTAAGCAATGACATGGTCTGCCAAGATGAAAACAATGGCAGTGCTTATTGGTGACCTATCTTCATTTGTAGAAAAGATTATCATGGTCAGTGGATGATCAGATTTTTAGGGAGACTTTCGCTGTCAGCAATGCATAAGAAAATGGCAACATCAGATACGCCTGTGGTCTATGTAAACAGCTCACACTGTCTGCAGCAAAGATCCTTTAGGGTATTCATTTTATGGCCAGTACCATTTTGTAGCACTAATTACCATGAGCCAGTGTCCAATTCCATTGCAGCCATGTACAATGAGGCTACATATGCATCTGAAAAAAAATATGGTGCACATATACTTATTTCAGATGCATCAGTAGCCCCAATACATACAGACTGGGACAGAATTAAAATCTCCAAATTGCGATCTTGCTGAATAGTGCGCCCCCCCCCCCCCCCATATATGTTGTTTTGGTATCCTAACTTGTAAGTCAATGGCCGGAGTGGGGGCTGCATGAATACTAAGCTGCAAGTGCTGCTCCTTTTAGGCTCACTCACCTGGCATACACAAGGCTGAGCGTGGATGTCAGCTTATCAAACAAAACACAACTGTTGTAATCCATGTGATCAACAATGTAATTCTCACAGCCCTCACTTATTGACATTTGTTTACTGGGATAGCCCTCTAGGCCAAGAAGAGTCCATTTTCGGTGGAGGCCCAGGGAGAAAAGCTCCATGAAGATACTTGGACTATACAATGCAAAGGCAAAACTTTATACAACAGTAGCATGGCAGAAATTACAGCACTTCAAATTATAAATATTTTTGGACTACTTTGCTATAAAAGGACAGTACAAACTATAACAAAGTAGTTCAAAAATATAATTAGCACAGTACAGAGGGTAAGCTATATACAGAAGGTATTTACACGCATCTTATGCCAGAGGTTCAAGCTTAATATATTAAGATATGCCTAGTAGCTACTTAAAGCAGGAATATAAAGAAAAGGAATAGAAGTGGGAGGATATGGAGGGTAAAATGTGAGGAACATTAGAGATTAGAGCAGAGGAGATAGGGTGATGGAATACAAGTAACTGGTGGGGGAGAGCAGTGTAATGTATAGGAAAAAAGGTGGTGCAGTGACAGAGAGAGAAAGTAGAGGGAAGTGTTTTTGGGGGGAGCTGAACAAGTGGGATGGAGAGCAAGTACAACTAGGTTATGGAAGGGGAGTTTTATTACAGTTACAGATTGGAAGGAAGGAAGTGGTTATGAAGAGCAGATTTGAAGGAAACCGAACTTTGGGAGGTATGAATGGTTTGAAGAAGACTGTTTCAAATTTTAGTCATTAGTCAGGGGTATAATAGTTGACCAGCAGATAGTTCAGGTTTCTGAAATTGGAGGAGGTGCTGATTTTTTGGATCATAAGGACCTATTAAGATTGTAATGGGAAAATAAGGAATGTAGGGCAGGGCAGTCCTGAGGTTTTGTAAGTATTTTATGTGTAGTGGTTAGTTGGAGATAGAGAGAGGTAAGTGGGGGAATTCCAGCCAGGTTAATTTTTTTTAGGGGTGTGCAGTGATGGGTGGAATAGTGGACGTTTGTTGCGAATTTGGCAATTTTGTTATAGCAAGTTTCTAGTTTGGCTTTGAGTGAGGATTGCACACTGGTTAGCAATGGAGCACCACAGAGAACAGAAGTAGAGTACTTCTTTTGTAGGGAGAGAAAGAAAATGTTTGAGAAAGAAAATGTGCGTGTCTGTAAAGAAGTCCTATTTTTGTGATCCCCACTGCAGTGCAATCTCAGTCAAAACAGTTCAAAGAACCAAACTCCTGACCATATGGGCTTCTGCAATTTGGTCCTTCAAATCAACTGGCATAAACCACTATGGCTGTGTGCTTGTGCTTGTGCTTACGATGGTGTGAACGATACTGAAACACTACTGTAACCAAATTTAATCAACTTATTCACTATGGCATCTTGATAAGTAAACAGCTAAGACTGTGTATATATGGTCTACTTTCATTAAGTTTCATTTTTTTTTTTTTTTTAATTAAACTGAATACTTTACAAAAAAGTATATCCCATAAAATGCAACTTCCTGTAGCTAGCTAAACATTTAAAGCTTTATTCCCCTATATAGGGCATCCCATTATACTTGCATATATACATATACAAACTATATTGTACGTATTTTGCATACACTAGTCATTCTAAATTGACCTTAAAATACATACCAACAATGTCGTAGACTTTTGATATCAAATATTTTTCTGTAGAATAGCAAATGCAACTTTACATTCAGTAAAACAATGCAACAACTCTTGAACACTCCATATATCTGTTTTTTTCTCAAACACCTTCCTTATTTATAGCAATTAATAGTACTAAATTACTATGGATATCTGATCTTCCTTTGAGACATCTCTTGCTGTACTGCAGTTTTTCTTGGGGACATGACTTGGGACTCCTCTCTGCAAGTCTCAAATATCATAGTTTCAGTCTTAGTTTTTTTGAGTAAGTATCGACATTTCTGGTTGCTTTTCCACCTTTAATTTCATCATATGTTCCCGATTTAAAATGTCCAGTTCTTCCTTTACACTTTTTTGTTTTCTCCATGAATAAAATAAATTACCAAAGCAAGTTACACACATGGTAGTCTTCTGTAGTTTTTGTCAAATGGTACTTCAGTCTGCTAAATTCTTTCCAGCATTCCTTTATTGTATGCATTTTCAGGTATTAGTAATACAGCTGAAAAAAATTAAATAAAAATGTGTCACTCTGCCCATAAACAGTTGGGCTGCTGACAGATTATGCCCCTCAAAGGGATATACCTAGATTTTAAAACCAAGAATCCAATCCCACAGCATTTGCTACTGCTCTCACTTGAGATTCTTCAGACTTTGAACAGTTCTCAAATTTTAGTCAGACTGTGGATAATGTGGACTGAACATTGTATGGCTGAATTTCTACTCATTGCACAAAGCTGAATTCCTGACACAAACTGTATACCATTGTCCGATATAACACTATCTGAAGTCCCTTTGTCTTGTGGCAAATGATGACGCATTGATTAGACCTACATTTGCGCCAGTCAATTAAATTATGTCAGGGATCTTAGAAAAACATCACACACAGAAGAGATACAGAACTTCTTTGAAATGGAACTGGTGGTTCATGACTCCAGTGATCTGGTACTGGATATGCTAGGATTTCTTCCTCTGGGCTGTTACGGTATGCAAGGTAAATGGCAAAACACCATTACTCGCTCTCTTAGAGTCAGAAATTCTTGGCCAATGCATTGTATCTTCTGCTATTTCTTGCATTTTACTGTTCACAGAGCAAGCATTTGTCTTCTCACTTGATTGAGAATTAGAGTTTTGTCAGCACTGAACATTAAACCTTGGATAAAGCTTACCATTTCTTTGAAAGAAACAGACAATTTCTTGCCTTACGGGCGATTTTCTCAAGACTACCTCAGTGAAACATTTTTCAGCAAAGCATTGCTAGATCAGTGCAAGTAAATCTGTAGAATTATTTTAATTACTTCTGTCACAATTATGTAATTATTCCAATTTATTATTTCTGGAATTCATTTATAATTAGTAAAAATGCTCTACTGATGGGAGGGGATGCTGAAAAAGAATTACTTTTCTTGAATAGAAAATGCAACAGTTACTGGCAATTACCGTGAACCCAAAACAGTACTAGTTACTATTTACAAGAGAACAAGGTTATACATATACTACAGCTAAAGCATCAAGCTACAGTTAATTTGTTAAACTACACAGTTCATTAATAAGAAACAGATTGGTCTGGGTTAATGCAGATGGGTGTACAAGACACTGCACATGGGAATAAAATACGAGGAAATTGAGAAGACCACAAGATCTTCAATAGTTAAGGGGCTGGTATAAGACACAGTACAACATAATGTATAATGCTAGGGATATAAATGGTCCCATGGGACAAGGTAAAGCAGTGTGGATCAGCAGGACTACAGATTCAAGTGGTAGAGAGAAAGACAAAGGTTAAGTAAACTAAATGGCAGCAGACTAGGATGTGGAAGAGAGAAGCCAAGGGTGGATGGGGGAAGAGGATGAACAAAAGGTAACAATGATTAAAATAGGGATTCATACACTAACTATGGTAAGGTTCAAAAGAAGGGGAATATGTGGCAGATGTAGAGCAAGATAAATTGCAAATTGTTGGCAAAGAAACTCAAGACTAAGACTAAGTGGCAGGAAACCACAGTTGTGCAAGTCGAATTTACCATAAAAGTAGATATCCAGATGATCACTGCTGCAGTAGCCTTAGTTATACGGGTTATATACTACCAAGAATATAACAGTCTGCCAACTTCCAAAGCTTCAAGGCACCTTCCACACACCCAAACTGTCAGACAACTACAGCTGACCTGACTAAAAGACAAGTCAGAGTGTGAAGTCCTTCAGAGCTTCCCTGCCAGTAGATAGAGGGAGGCTGAAGCCTAAAAGGACAATACTAGGAAGAAAAAAAAAATGTTCACACCCTGGCATAAAAACACACTAAAAAAGCTGAACAGAGGGAGTGAGCAACTACTGCAGCAGTAATCATTCGAACATCTCCAGTTACGGTAAGTTAAACAGACACCTGTACTAAGCTCATCGTACTGATCACTGCTGCAGTAGCCTTAGCTATATGGGTACATTACCCAAGCTTACTACATTTAGGAGGTAGAAGTGTCCAGGAGCTGCTACAGAATGGTCCTAGCAAACCCTAACACAGAGGAGGAATCAAACGTATAGTGCTTTGTGTTTATGTTGTTGGCACTAATTAGAAAACAATTTCCATTTGCTAATATATGATCTGAAGTAGGAGATTCATTCGTCAGCAACCTGTGGGTATGGATCCGATATCGGATCCGAACCGGCATGGTTTATCCAGCTATGGATCCGAGCTCCAAGCTCCTCCCCGCACCCATAATGCCCTGCTTTCCCTAGATGACCACAGATCTAGTTTGCCGCATTCATGGTGACAGCTTGATCTTTGAGCTCCTACAGCTAAGTGGAAATTTAGTTATTTACTAAGGGTTTTTTTATCTTTTAATAGTACCTTTGTGTGAAAGTTTTAGGTTTCCCACCCATTTATACTGCTTTTGGTTTAATTACTAAATTTTTTTGTAATTCCCTCCCCTCGCTGGTAGCGTAGTTGTGTGTGCGTGGTCTTTGGGGCCTGTAGTGTGACTGTGTAGTTAACTTGTTAGTTTTATTTTTTTTCTGTTAAAAAAAAAAAAAAAAAAAAACTGTCAGAAGCCCCAAAGGTGATATTCTCGAAATGCTCCGAGTGTGGCCATAAGCTGTCCCCTGCTGATGGCCACACTCGGTGCGTTCGATGCCTTGGGGTTGAACACCTCACTTCTGGATGTTCAATGCCCTGGGGTTGAGCCCTGCACAGATTGAAGGAGCGGAGGTCAAAGCTGGTCTTGACGGGACTTTTGCCCCTGGACTCTGCTTCGGCCTCTGCCCCGTTGGTAGTTACCGCTCCTGCGGTACCTGCCCTACCTGCTCCCGCTCCTCCTCCCGGGACTCAAACTCCCTCTATGGGTTCGGAGGACAGGGAAGCTAGAAAGAAGGACCGGAGGGAGAAGCACCACAAGCGGCGGGCCGAGACCTCCATCTCGGCCCCGCCGGCTAAGCGGGCTTCTCCTCCGGCCTCTCTAGCTAGTGGTTCTCCTCCTCGGCTCCGGTCCCTGACCTTTTCACCGGGACCCGAGGAGGAGGAGACCCGACCTCCTTCGAGGCTATCGAGGTGGTACTCAAGGCCTACCTCGGTAGCCTCTTCGAGGTAGACTTATAGTCTTTCTGACGCCGATCTGGACCGGATGATGCGAAGGTTCATCCAGGCCCAGATGCAGATGGGAGTGCTCCTGCCTCCCCCCCCCCACCCTGGGGGGGAGCTCGACCCCCTTCAAGCCCATAGCTCCTTCTCTGACCCGCTACCCGGGTTTGGAGCGCTCGGAGCCGGGCAGCTTTGGAGCCGGGGGTGGGTCGGCTCCGATAGTACTGGCTACTTCGGATCCGACCCTGCCCTAGAGTGTGTCGGATCCAACCTCTCGGAGCCTTGGCCAGAGTTTCGGATCCGAGGGACTCAGTCGGAGCGCACTGGTCCCTCGGATCCGAGGGGCTCGGCGCCGGCTCCGATCCACTCCTCGGATCCGAGGGGGAGCCGGCTGTCGGATCCTTTGGTCGAGGCCGGCTCCCCTTCGGCTTTTGATGTAGTGGAGAGGGCTCTGTTGAGGGCTTCCGGACCCCCGGCACTTGCTTCGGCTCCATCCCGCAGTCCATCTGCTCTGGGTCAGGCTTCCATCACCCGGCCACTGGGACAGCCCGTTTCGATGCTCCAAGCAGTTCCTGTGGAACTAGACACTGCTTGCGAGGGCTCCTCGGACAGCCCCCCCCCCCCCCTGAGGAGGCACCCTCGCAAGCACACGTGTAAAAGGAGGCACAGACTCCCCCTGAGTCTTTAACTGAAGACACGGACTTGGAGGAAGGGGAAGGTTCCCCAAGATCCCCCCCCGAGGATGTCTCCTTTGGAGACATCATGGAAATGCTGTGTATAAGAGGTGGGTGGTCTGCCCCAAAGTCTTCTTCGGACGAGTCTGTGTTCTTGGAGGCATTCGAAGCGGGCCCATCTACCTCTTGGGTGTCCCCTCCTGCCGACCCCCTGGTGGACCTTATTACCACCAGGGCGTGGAAGGAACCGGACACCGTGGAGCCAATCCCCAAAAGGCCAGACAGGATTCTCAGCCCTCCTGCTGACCGTGCCCACTGGAGTAAGGGTCCTCCGGTAGATGCCATGTTGACGGCAGCAGCCACCAAGAGGGAACTCGCCCAGGAGAGTCCCTCAGTCCATCCTCCAAGCAAGGAGTCTCAGATAATGGACTGCTTGGGGAAGCGAATGTTTAGTTCAGCGACCTTCTCAGTGAGGGCGCTCAACTATCTGGCACATGTTATTAGGATGCAGCGCGATCTTAAAGAATACGCTGCATCCCCCCCAGAGTCCATGTTGGAGGAGGACAAGCTGTTGCATTCCACCTGTATGGCCACTCTTTGGTCCGTTACAAATACCTCTATGCGGTTGCTTTCCCACGCTACTGAGGGAGCCGCTAGAGCTGCAGGACTAGGCCTAGTCACGAGACGTCAGGCCTGGCTCCGCCATTGCAATTTCACGGAGCCCTTCAAGGCATCTTTCGCGAACGCCCCCTTTGATGGTTCTGCCCTTTTTGGCAAGACAGTTCGCGACACCTTGGTCCAGAGCGAGAAGGACGGGAAGACGCTGTCTGCCGGAGTCCGCTTCTGTGCCCCAGAGGTCCTACTCTAGGAACCAAAAGGGCCAGAAGAAGATGTGGTTCCAGAAGTCGCAGCAATCCCAACCCGCTCCGGACAACCAGTCCTTCCGTGGCAGAGGAGGACAGGGTGGACACCGCCCCAGGGGCAGAGGGGCTCCCAGGAATTTCAGGTCCAGAGAACCTTTCTCTGAGTGACCCGCACAGCAACCCTGAGGGGTTGCCAGACTGCTCCACTCTGGAGGCAGTCGGGGGACATTTTTCGGAGCACCTAGCGGCATGGGAGTCCATAACAGACCGCTGGGTCCTCTGTATCATATCCAGAGGATACAAAATCCCCTTTCTCCATGTCTCGAAAAGTACAGTTTTGTACCTACCATAAGTGTAGATGTCCGATAGGTATGCATCTGCAGTCATAACATATGGTTTGTCCTGCCTCAGGCAGCCCTTCGGTCGGCCGGATTCCAAAGTCTGGGTCTGGCCTCGGCTGATGTCGCACTTTCCCCGACGTCAGAGTGTCTGGGGTATAAAAGCATCAGCCGACGCCATTTTCCTCAGTTTTTCTTGCCCCAGATGCCAGGTGCCCTCTAGGAAGGCTAAATTTGGATAAATGCAAAAAAGGTTCCAAACATTTGCAAACTTATATAATTATATACATGTATATACAAACAAATACACCATAATAGATTCCCCCAGCTAGCTAAAAGAGGGGTAAGAACCCTAGGAATACCACTGAGGGGTAGGAGGGAGGGTAAACCTGACTGCAGATGCATACCTATCGGACATCTACATTTATGGTAGGTACAAAACTGTACTATGTCCTTCAAGGATGCATCTGCAGTCATAACATATGGGTAGAATACCATAGCCAATCTGGGAGAGGAGGTACTAAGAAAAGGATGGTGTAGTTAATATCCCCTGCAGGACTGCAGTAGCAAAACCTGCTCTGGACTATAAAGGTAGATTGTAATGTTTGGCAAATGTATGCACGGAGCTCCAAGTAGCAGCTTCTAAAATGTCCTTGGTAGCCACCCCTCGTAGGAAGGCTGTAGTGGTGGCCGTGGCCCTTGTGGAATGAGGCCTGATGTTTCCAGGAACTGTCTTTTCATGAAAGGAGTAACAAAATCGAATGCAATTTCCTATCCATTTTGAAATTGTCTGTTTGGAAATTGCTTTTCCTTGCACCCCAGTAGCATATGCTACAAATAGTTGGTCAGTTTTTCTGCTAGTTTTAGTTCTGTCCAAGTAGTAGCGTACTTGTCTGTGTATATCCAGGGTGTGCAGAAGTTTTTCCCCTCTATTCTGTGGATTTGGGAAGAACGTAGGCAAGTGAATAGCTTGGTTCAAGGATACCCTAGATACCACCTTTGGCATAATAGTAGGAGAAACTCTGTCCTGATGGAAGATAAGCAATGGCTGTACTGCCATTAATGCTTGTAACTCAGATACTCTTCTTGCTGAAGTTATTGCCGGAAGGAATGCAGTTTTCCAAGATAGAAACTGTAGATCCGCTGATGCTGCTGGTTCAAATGGAGGAAGTGTTAGTTTCTCCAACACAAAGTTGAGATCCCAGGCGGGTAGAGGGGGTTTTCTTGGAGGTTTAATATTTTTGATCCCTCTCAGAAATTGCCTGAGGAGAGGGTGTGAGAAGATAGGTGGATCCACATTGTATTCTGCTGAAATTGCTGAGGCATGAATCTTGACGGAAGAATAGGACAGGCCATTGTGGAACAATTCTGCTAAGTATTCCAGAATATGTGTCATGTTTGCCACTGTCACATCTGAGCCTTTTGATGTGTTCCAAATGAGAAATCTTTTCCATTTAGCTGAGTATGTCTTCCTTGTGGAAGGCCGGCGAGCTTCCAAGATGATGTCCTTCACTCTCAGTGATAAGGCATCTTTTTTGGGATTTAAAGAATTTTCCAGGTAGTTAGCTGCAATGTTTTCAAGTTGGGATGCATGATCTTGAAATTGTTCTGCGTCAGAAGAGGCCATAGGGGGAGAGGCCATGGTTTTGCCTGCGTCAGAAGAAGAGGCCATAGGGGGAGAGGCCATGGTTTTGCCTGAGACACGCTTCAATAATGGATACCAGTGTTGCCTTGGCCAGTCTGGAGCAATCAGAATCACTCTTGGCTGCTCCTCCCTGATCTCCAGTAGAACCTTGTACATTAATGGCAGAGGTGGGAAGGCATATACTTTTAGAGCTTTCCAGCTGAAAGAGAGTGAGTCCACCCTCCAAGCTTGTGGGTGGTATGTCCTTGAGCAGAATGTCTTCAGTTGATGGTTGAGAGGGGAGGCGAACAGATCTCCGGCATTCCCCATTCCTTTGCTATGAGTTGGAAGATGTCTGGGTGCAGCATCCATTTGTGTGCATCCATGGTAGTTCTGCTTAAGCTGTCTGCCAGTGTATTCTCTTTTCCTGGCACGAACTGGGACTGTAGTTGGATATTGAGGTTCAGGCATAGTTCCCATAGATTCATAGCCAGCCGGCAGAGAGGGTAGGAGTGTGTTCCTCCCTGCTTGTTTATGTACCACATGACCGTGGTGTTGTCTGTCCTTATTAGCAGGTGGCCTTGATGGAGGAAAGATTTGAACGCCTCAATTGCATGCATCACTGCCAGCATTTCCTTTTGGTTTATGTGCATGCGTAGTTGACCTTGAGACCATAGGCCTTGGATACATTTGCCCTCCATGTGTGCTCCCCATCCTTGGTCCGAAGCGTCCGTGGTGATGGTTTGTTGAAAGGCAACCCTCTGTTGGACTGGCAGGCCTGAGCCCACCACAGAAATTCCTTTTGAAGGCAAGGTATGATCGATATCAAAAGCTTCTAGACTGTGACGGTGTTGAGACCATACACTCCTTAGGTACCATTGTAATTTTCTCATATGCAGCCTGGCCTGTGGTATCAGAATTATGCAGGATGCCATGTAACCCAGGGCCTGCAAGATTTTCCTTGCAGTAAGTTGAGTTTGTCTTGCTAGCATCATGAAGTAATGTGGAAGTTGCTTTTGTTTTTCTTCTGTGAGAAAGGCCATTTGGGTGGTTGTGTCCAGATCTGCACCCAAAAAGGTTATTCTTTGGGATGGCACAAGTCCTGACTTTTGGATGTTGACTGTGTATCCCAAGGCCTGTAGCAGGTGGATGGCATAAGCCAAGTCCTTTATCAAATTTTTCTTGTTGTCCGCTTGTATAAGGCAGTCGTCCAGGTATGGGTAGATCTGAATCCCCTGAAGTCTGCAGTGTGCAATTACTGATGCCGGGCATTTCGTGAATACTCTGGGCACAGTAGATAAGCCAAAGGGCAATGCTGAGAAATGATAATGCTCTGATCCTGCAAGAAATCTGAGGTGTCTTCTGCAACTTGGTCGAATAGGGACGTGCAGGTATGCCTCCTTGAGATCTAGAGTCACCAGCCAAGACTCCTTGCCCAACATGGGAAGAAGTTGCTGTAGGGTCAGCATCTTGAATTTTGGGACAATGAGATAAGTATTTAGTGCGGACAGGTCGAGAATAGGCCTCCATTGATTTTCTTTTCTTGGTACAAGGAATAGTCTCGAGTAAAATCCTTGGCCTTGTTCTGAAAGTGGTACCTTTTCTATAGCTTTCATTTGAAGCAAGTCGTTGATCTGCCTTAAAGCCTCTGGCCTCTGATTTGGTGGTAGGTTTGGCATTCCGTACCTTTTTGGCAAAGTGTGGAAATGGAACCGGTATCCTTTGTCTATTATTTGCAGTGTCCATATGTCCCTTGTAATATAATGCCAGTTTTTTGAGAATAAAGCCAGCTTTCCGCCCAAGGGTGATTCCAGTTGATCCCTGGTAGGCGGAATCAGAGTAAAGTCATTGAGCCTGTCCTGGTGTAGTAGTTGTTGTTGCTGTTGCACTACTTCTCTGGTTGGCAGGCTGCCACTGACTGCCTCTGTAGGAGCCCATCGATTGGCCTCTGCCTCTAGGGCGTCTGATCCTGCCCCTCTGGGCTCTGTCCGAGTCTGGAAAGGACCAATTCTTAGTAGGCCAGTTTCTGCTGAATCTAGGTGGTTGTACTTGCAGGAAATCCTCAACTGTTTGCACAGATTTTGCCTTTTCTTCAAACTTTTTCAAGACCTCCTGAGCAGAGGAGCAAAATAAATTTTGTTTCTCCATTGGAGCATCCAGGAGTTTAGCTTTAACACGGTCTGGCAGAGATTGTTCCTTCAGCCAGGCATGCCTACGAATGACTGCCCCAGTCATAGCTGATCTAAATGAAGCCTCCAATGCATCAGCCACATTTTAAGAAATGATTACTAACCTGCTGTGAGTTGTGTACCAAATCCTGCAGGGATTTACGGTCCAGGGGTTCAGTAGAAGAAAGTTTCTTATTCAGTTCATCTAACAAATATTCTTGGTACTGTATCATATGAAATTGACAATTTAATGCCCTAACAGAAAGAGTTGCAGAAGTATATACCTTCTTTCCCCATTTCTCTAAAGCTCTAGACTCTCTTTCAGAGGGTAGAGGATTTTTAGCTGTGGTGGCTGCAACCCCTTTAGGGCCCTGAGAAATAGTTTCTGGGTCTGCAGAATGTGCTTTATACAGATGGTAATGGGAATCCGGGACCCTGTAGTATCTATCAGGCTTAGCAGGGGCCAGAGGGAGAGTATCAGGTGCTGTACTGACATCATTGTACACATCAATTACATTCAAAACAGGAGGTATAGCTAAGGGCCTATGTTGAGGCAGATGTAAAAAGGTCCTTAATCTTTTTCTAGAATCAGAGAATTCCTGACCTTGCCATTGAAAATGCTCTCTCATGGAGTGTAGAGTCTCACCAAAGGAAAACTCTTCAGGAGGGGAGGCCGAAGGGATAGATTCTTCAGCATCAGAATCCTCATAGGGCGAATAAGCCTCCTCCTGGTGGTCTGACAACTCAGAGCCATCCGTGGACTCATCTGAAGAGTGTGGGTCAGAGGGGTCAGTCCTGGGCCTTTTGTCTGGTGGAGGTTGAGAGGCCCTGTCTGGGTGAGGTTGTGAACCCCTAATTAAAGAAATAAGGTCCTCTGCAAGGCTGAGGATCTGAGAACTATAGGAAGGCCTCTGGGAGGTAGTCTTGGGAGGCAAAGCTTTAGAAAGTTTAGCAGCTTTAGCCCTAGAAAAGGCCTTAATGGACATGGAAGCAGGGGGCCTAGCTGCCCCACGTGCAGGAGTAGAAACGTCCAAAGGTATGGTGTAGGACATTTCCTGGACACTGGTTTCGGTAGGTAGCTCGGTAGCCGACTCAGCCGGGGCCTCCCAGGCCGCGGTGGTCGGTTGAATGGTTTCGGAAGGAGGATTCTCCGAGGACACTGTTTCGGCCGAAACAGAGACACTCGCGGTAGGCTTTGCCGTGGTTTCAGCCGAAACCGCGGGCCGTGAGCGTCTGTCCTTGTCCTTCCGTTTTTTTCACCAAATGCGAAGTCGGAGTCTCAGACGGCATTTTATATGCAAAAGTGGCCCCAAAAAATTCCTCTGCAAACTCCGACCGATGTCTAAGAGTTCGTCGGTTGAAGGAAGCACAGGCTGAACAGGCCGATGCGTCGTGGTCTGGGCCTAAGCAAGGAAGGCAGTAGGAATGGAAATCCTTATGAGGTATTTGTTTCCCACAAGTTAAACAATTATTTACTTTGTCTGACATCGGCTGAGGCAAGAAAGAGTCCCCAACAGGGTACTTAGCTTTTTCAAAGTCTTCGGTAGCTGAATTCACTGATCTGACCGACCGGCACTTGCCAACAGCTTCTGCTTCGGGCACCGCGCGGCAAGAAAGACTGAGAAAAATGGCATTGGTTGATGCTTTTATACCCCAGACGCTCTGACGTCGGGGAAAGTGCGACATCAGCTGAGGCCAGACCCAGTCTTTGGAATCCGGCCGACCGAAGGGCTGCCTGAGGCAGGACAACCCATATGTTATGACTGCAGATGCATCCTTGAAGGACATCCAAAATCCCTCCCCGACGTTCCACCCGATCAGAGGGAGGCCGCTTCAGCAGAAATTGGCTATCTGCTGAGGAAAAGAGCCATCCAGCCCGTCCCCCCAAACCAGATCGGATCAGGGCTCTACTCCAGGTTCTTTTTAGTGCCAAAAAAGATGGGGGATGTAAGACCCATTTTAGATCTGTCCCTATTAAACCTGGCAGTTCCCAAGGAGAAGTTCCGGATAGTCACTTTACAATCTATCCCCCCCCCCTTCTGGGAGAGAATCACTGGATGTGCTCCATAGACCTCAAGGATGCATACTACCACAAACTAATGGACAGACGGTCCCCCAGGAGGTTTCTTCGCTTCCGGCTGGGAGCCATTCACTACCAGTTCAGGGTCCTTCCCTTTGGTCTCACCACAGCCCCCAGGGTGTTCACCAAAGTATTAGCAGTGGTTGCGGCCCACCTGAGGCTTCAGGTCTTTCCGTACCTGGACGACTGGCTTCTCACCGCTCCAACAAGGCATCTACTATCTTTGGCAAGGGACTCCTTTCTTCAGCTAGCTCCCTGGCTAGGTATCACAATAAACGTAGCAAAGTCCAACCTGGCCCCTACTCAGCTGATAGATTTCATAGGTGCCAGGTTAGACACAAGGAAGTTAAGAGCTTTCCTCACAACCAACAGAATTCGGAATCTACGACTCCAGGTGCGGGCCATCCTCCACTCCAGCTCAGTTCCAGCGGAATTGGTCCTGAGGGCACTAGGGTCCATGGCGGCAGCGATTTCTCTTCTCCCGCTCGCCCGCTTGAACATGCGAGTACTTCAGTGGACACCAAGTACAATGGTCTTACCTTTCTCTTCTCCTGCATCACCCCATTGCAATCAGCAAGGCTTGCAAGCGGTCTCTCTTGTGGTGGCTCCATTCAGAGGATCTCCAAGGAGGCCGCCCCTTTTGTGCATCTCCCCCCCCCCCTTGCCACAGTGACCACGGACGCATCTCGCCTCAGGTGGGGGGGGGGTATTTTGCGGGACGGACGGTCCAAGGCATGTGGAACGACTCGGAGACCTCCCTGCATATCAATGTTCTGGAGATGAGGGCGTGCTCTTGGCGTTGCAAGCACTGCAGGCCTTTCTTCCCCTGGGAACAACTGCGATTCAATCAGACAACATGTCAGTGGTCTGGTACATCAACAAACAGGGGGGAACCAGGTCTTACCCTTTATGTCAGGAAGCCATGAGAGTGTGGGAATGGGCAATCTCCACCAACCGCTTCCTCATCGCAACGCATATTCCGGGTCGGTCCAACATCCTTGCGGACAAGCTCAGTCGCACCATTCTCTCCCCGTACGAGTGGTCTCTCAATGCTCAAGTAGCGAAACGTATCTTCGCACGGTGGGGAACTCCTTGTTGCGATCTCTTTGCTTCTCCCTTAAACACCAAGTGCAACAGTTTTTTCGCTCTAATCCCTCCACCAGGGGATTCCCCGAGGGACGCTCTGGTGCATGCTTGGCCTCCCGGTCTTCTGTACGCATACCCCCCTCTACCTCTGATGCTCCAGGTTCTTCAGAAAGCCTCTCGGTTGGGGTGCAGAATGATCCTCATAGTCCCATTCTGGCCTTGGCAGATCTGGTTCCCTTACCTAAGGTCTCACTCAGTGAATCCACCTTGGATTCTAGATCCCATCCCGGATCTGATAACACACACATCGAACCTACCATCTCCGAACCTGGACAACCTGAAGCCAACTGCTTGGCTGCTCCAGTTCCACTCCTAATCAGGACTCCCGGTATTTCATCTCCCGTTAAGGCTATCCTGGTAGCGGCGCATAAACCCTCTACCAGAAAAACCTACCGCAGTAAATGGAAGCGAGTCTCCATTTGGGCGGAGCGGCAAGGTCTAGATCCCTTCACGGTACCTCTTCCCGTGGTCCTAGATTTCCTTACCACTCTTTAATGATGGCGCCAGTAGTTCCACGGTCAAAGTTCAGCTAGCGGCCATTTCTCATCATCATGTTGGTCATGACTCTGGGCCTCTTATGTCTGCCAAGTTATGTAAAATCTTCCTAAAAGGCACCTTTCTGCTTAGACCCCCTGTCAAACAGGCGGTTCCACCATGGGATCTTTCCTTGGTTCTTCAGGCCTTGACCGCTCCCCCCTTCGAGCCTGCGGCCACTGTAGATATAAAATTCTTGTCTCTTAAGACTGCATTCTTAGTAGCCATTACTTCAGCCAAAAGAGTTTCGGAACTTCAAGCCCTTTCTATAAAGCCGCCTTACTTGATCTTCCATCCGGACCGTGTGTACCTCAGGATCAATCCCTCTTCTTCTTCTTAAGGTAGCTTCGGAAGCAAACCTTAATCAGTCCATCAACCTCCCAGTTTTCTTTCCTAATTATCAGAACAAAGGAGAGTACAAGCTGCATTCATTGGATGTTCACAGGCAGCTTGGTTTTTATCTTAACAGGACAGCTGGTCACAGGCAATCCGATCAGTTGTTAGTTTCCTTTGCCAAATTCAATCTGGGTAAACCAATTTCAAAAGTCTCCTTGTCACGATGGATTTCCCAGTGTATTCTATTAGCTTACCAAGCTTCTGGGAGGCCCGCACCGGACGGAGTTCATGCTCATTCAACCCGGTCTGTTTCTACCTCAGCAGCCTTTAAGGCTAGGATACCTCTGGATGACATTTGTTCAGCAGCCACTTGGGTTTCATCTCATACCTTTATTTCTCATTACAAGCTGGATATCACATCTAGAGGTAGAGCATCCTTTGGCTCCGCGGTGCTCCGGAATATCCTTCCATGACGGCCACCCAAGATTCAGGTAGCTGGGGACTCTGTCCCACAGGTTGCTGACAAATGAATCTCCTACTTCAGATTTAGAAGTTATGTACTTACCATAACGTTCCATTCGAGTAGGTGTATTCATTTGTCTGCAACCATCTCGCCCTCCTATCCCCCCTGGCTTTGTCAGTTCCTGCATAGAATATGTTACCCTTTGATTAGGGTATTTGATACAGGGCAAACTCGATCTGAGGTCATCTAGGGAGAGAAGGGCATTATGGGTGAGGGGAGGAGCTAGGAGCTCGGATCCATAGCTGGATAAACCATGCCGGTTTGGATCCGATATCAGATCCATACCCACAGGTTGCAGACAAATGAATACACCTACTCAGATGGAACGTTATGGTAAGTACATAACTTCTAAATTTTCCAACAGCAGGCTTCCTTTTCTCCATTATTACATGTTGCATCTCCTCAGACAACAGGTGCCTAAAAGGAATTAAGGCCCTGTCATCCACGTAGTCAACTGAAAATGACTAAAGTCAGTGTATATCAAACACCTCGATCTTGTGGATATAGAACAATCCTGTGAGGAAGCTTGTGGTAATTGCCCCTGGCCATTTCCAAAAGAAGAGAGGAACCATGGTTGCCTGGACCAGAATGGAGTCACCAAGTGATCTTAGGGATTCCTCTTGGAAAAACCCTGGATATTGATGGAAAGGGTGGAAAGGCGTGCAGGAACATTCTTGGCCAAAGAAAAGGCATCAGTCTTCAATGACAATGCATGGAGTCGTAGAACAGAATGTTGCCAGTTGATTGTTCAGAAAGGAGGCAAAACGGGACTACTTGTGAAACTCCCCACACAGATGGGTCAAATCTTGAGAAGACCCGCTGATCTAGTTTCCATTATTAAGGGTTTGCCCTGGTCCTGCTCTGTTTGCCACACAATTTTTCTCCAATGATATATACAAGATACCTGTACAATGAGATTGTGCTGTGAAGCTATATCCCAAGCTAACAAGGCTACTGTGCAAAGAGGGCACGACTTGATTCTCCCTTGCTTGTTGATGTACCACATGACTGTGGTATTGTCTGTAACCACATGAAGAGGTCCCAGGGACCAAAGATGGTTCAGACAGTTGGGTGCCTTAAGCAGGGCAAGCATCTCCTTAATATTTATGTCCTTGTGTCTGTTCTTGGTGTCCTGTACTCGCTACACTTTCATCCCTCCCTAAACTGTTCTCCAAGCAAAGCCCAAAGAGTCTGTGGTGACTGACTAATTTGGAGCAGGGAAGACCTGGATTTAAAGGATATCTGTTGTCTTTCCCAAACTATTTCACTTCTGGCAAACTCCAGTACTGGGATCTGAAAAAAATACAGGGTGTTGATGCTGGGACCAAAGAGATTTCAGAGACCAATGTAAATTTCACATGTGGAGTCTTGCCAGGGGTATCATGAGAATCGGAGATGCCATGAGGCCCCAAACCCTGAGGTATTACCTCACGTTTACTGAAGCCTGAGTGGAAAAACTTACAAATAGATCTAAATAAAGACCCAGTAGACATCCCAGGAACACAATGCCATATCAGAAAGTAAAGAAAGGCTTTTGAATGATCTCTTGGAATCCTAGCTCATTCAAAAGATTTCTCACCCAAGACAGATTCCTGACATTTTGAAAAAGACTCTATAAAAAGATAAACAAATTGTCTAAATATGGAAAAATGTGGATACCCTGTAGCCTGCATATGGAGCTAGAAACCTTTGTGAATACTCTTGGTGCAGTAAAGGGTAAGGCACAGAGCTGATCATATGATCCAGACATACAAAAAGTCTGGATGAATAGGGATGTGATGGTAAGCATCTGTCAAGTCTACTGTTACCAGGAAACTTGAATGAGGAAGAAGAGGTAACATGTTGCGAAGTGACATTTTGAATTTGGGAACGATCGCAAATAGGTTTGAGAATTGGACTCCATGCATTTTAGGTTCATAGGTTCATACTAGGCTATCTGCCCTAGGGCATTTATAAGCCTAGCCAGAGTGTGTGTGGCTTTCACCACCCCTTAGGATGAGAATACTATACCCATTAGTTTGCTGTGCCTCTGTCCAGCAGTGATACAGAGATGATTCCCGGGGTAAACCTACGATCTCCCATCCACTCGTCAAGATTTCTCTTGAACAGAGTCAGTGAGGGGCTCTGCCTCACATGGACTGGGATTCTGTTCCATAGTGTAGGGAGTCTCTGGGTGATGAATCTGTCCCTCCAGCACGTCCTATTTATATCCGTGTTGAGGTTTAAGTCTCTTGCTCTCGTGGCTCTGGTGGATTTGGATTTTTTGAGGTGGAGCATGTCCATTAATTCCGGGTTGGACATGGCCTTGTATGTCAGGCACAGATCACCTCTGAGCAGACTGTATGCGACTGAATAGAGCTGGAGTTTCTTCAGTCGGGCATTGTATGACATATGTTTGAGCCCCTTTATCCTTTTGGTGAGGAACTTTTGGGGTCTTTCCAATTGCTGCAGGTGTCGGGTAAGGTACATTCCGAATGGGGCGTTGTACTCAATCATTGGTCTGATAAGTGAAGAGTACAGGGGTACAATGACCTCTCCTGATCTGGATGAGAATCCCTTCATGATCAGGTGGGCAATGTAGGTGGTCTTCCTAACCACTTTGGCAATGTGAGTGTCAAAAGAGAGGTTACCGTCAACTTGGGTCCCCAGGTCCCTGATAACTTCTTCAGTGTTTAATGGATTACCACCTATGTGGTAATTAGGGGTTACCTTGTTTTTCCCAAAGGGTATGACTATACATTTTTTGGCATTTGGCTTAAGGCCATGGCTCTGGCACCAGTTATCCATTTCTATTGGCCTTTTCTTTGGTACTAGGGACATCCTAGAATAAAAACCCTTCCCCACCTGGGAAGGAGGAACTGGTTCCATCACTCCTTGGGACACCATGTGAGGAGGAACATGTGGAAATAAGATAAGATTTGCAGAAGGAAGAACCCCCTGGAAAGGAGGAATTTCCTCTTACTGGCATCTGTAGCCCTGATAAAATTATTTCAGATCCCATTTGCCAAACAGAAAAATGGAGAATCAGACATTCTGGAAGAGAAAAATGGCCAGGGTGGGAGGGGTCACAGCATCTCTTGAACAGTCAGACTTGGACTGTTCTTAGTTTTGAAAGGTTTTAGACTCCTTTTTGGAACTTCCTTGCCACTTCTTAAAAGTCTATTGATTTAAATTCTGTTCAGACTGTTCATTCTTTTTTTGTTAAAATTGGAAGAAAAAGAATTCCCTGAATCACCTTGCCTCACATTTTTTGATCACTTCTCCAGCAGAGGGGCCAAACATTAAATCTCTATCCAAAGGAGAATTTAAAATCTCAGTTCTGGCATCGACGCACACACACACAGGCAGATTTTTCTTCACAAGAATAAACTAGATAAAATACACCTCATACTTTCACAATTTATCAGAACCAACCAACATACGAGCACAAACATTTAAAATTCTGAAAATCATAGTTGTAGAAGTATGCAATTTTCCCATAACCATTAATAATTCTCCCATCCTTATTAGAAACAGCAGGACTAGAATTAACCAAGTACATAGCGGCAGTGGAGTCAAATAAGGGTATAGCTGCTGGGTCAGGTTTGGGAACAGTGTACAAAAATGTAAAAGACTGAGGTACTTTGTATATCTTATCTGCTTTTTTAGGGATAGCCGTCTGGCTATCTGAAAAATTGCAGGCAGCAAGACACACATCTCCTAATGCAGACAGAACAGGACAAATGGTGTAGGTTCTAGAAAATCCTTCTGTTATAACTCCTAGTATTTTTTTCAAGAGGTCAAGATGAAAATTGCGACTCTTTCGAGGAAAACAAGCAGCAGATACTAGTAAAGCTACCAGTCCATAAGTTACTTTCACAGAAAAACACAAGCATTTTAAAACTATGGCAGCCCCACAAATGAAAAATAAACAATTCCTCTACAGAAAATAGATTTTCAGTTACGGTTAGTGTACACACTTTAAAAGGAAAAAAAAAAAGTTCTTTTTAAAAGAACACCACAGTTAAGACAGTCCTTTAAAACAAAACACTTCTAGCTTTAAAATAACTTTCTGAAAAGGAAAATAAACTATAATACATTTAAAATGTAAGAAAATGGAAGCCCCCCCCCCAAAAGAACTCATCTGCCCAGCAAAGTAAAGCAGAAATCGACTATCAATCCTCAAGTGCCTCACAGGAGCTTACTGTTCGGCTGTAGTAAAGCTCTAAAGGGCTTTGAGCCAAAATGTGTCTTACTCAGCTCAGCAAAAGCTGCCTAACAATTTGGGCATATGGAAGGTGCCCTGAAGTCTAGAAACTGGCCACCTATTATATACTTTGCAGGATGCAACTCATACC
Organism: Protopterus annectens; assembly: GCF_019279795.1. Classification (NCBI taxonomy): domain Eukaryota; kingdom Metazoa; phylum Chordata; order Ceratodontiformes; family Protopteridae; genus Protopterus; species Protopterus annectens. The sequence goes on from NC_056726.1 coordinate 57,124,893, forward strand.
GCTAAGGCTACAGCAGCATTGATCAATATTATGAACATCCACTGTTGCCTGGGCCAGCAGAGTCACATCAGTGACCTTTATAGAGTCGTCCAGAGTCTTCAGAATGGCCCTGGATATTAGTGTGGGAAAAGCGTACAAGAACATTCATATCCAAGGATATGAAAATGCATCCATTTTCCAGGATGTCATGCAAGGAGTCCTGGAATAAATTTTTTTGTTGTGAATGGAGACAAAAAGACCTATCCAAGGTTCCCCACAGCTGGATCAATTACTGGCTGACCTCTTAACTGAGTTTCCATTTGTGAGGATCTGTCTTGGTCCTGCAAGTCTGTCTGCCACAATATTTGGCACAGACACCTGCAGAGTAGGACTGTGCACAAAAAGCAGTATTCAGGATACCATAGTCTGTGCACAAAGTAAGAGCGGGTCCTCACCTGTTTATGTACCACAATACTGCAGTGTTATCTAGCAGTGTTATTAACACTGCTCCTCGTGGTGTCCTGCAGAGTTCTACAAGCAGCAGAGAGCAAAAGAGTGACTTTTTCCTGATTTAAGTATTTTTTCTGGCGTTTTGATTATTTACTGCTTAGCGACTGCATTTTCGCCTGTTTATACAGCTCTGCATTCTATTTAAACTGTTTTTGTGTTGATTAACTGTTTTGCACTTTTAAAAAGTTATTTGTTGCTTAATTTTACCTGTAGGCTAACACACTCAAGTGCGCTAGCCGTTTAAAAGCATTTACGGTCTGTTTTTCCTCTGTTTTCTGCAAAAAAATATCTTGTTTTCCCACCTTACTGAACTAGAATAGTCCAGTCTTCAGAGTTTGCTGATCTCTGGGCTTTGGCTTGGTTCCTGTGCTATTCTGTATCCTTATTTGGATAAAGGGAAGTTTCTTTGTTCACCAGTGGGAGTGGGGAGCACTGAGCAGCCTATTTGTCCCTACAGCAGTGGTTCCAGCCAGAAACTTGTAGTGTGTATTGGCCATTTTGGGTCAATTCCTAGCTCTTTTCAACCCCCTGCTATAAAGCCCGCTTTAGCGCGGAGTTGCCCATAGAGCACCATCTGGCAGCGCCTGTTAAACTATTTGTGGCTCTGTAAAGTCTGCTCTTCAATTTTTCCCTTAGAAGTTCTCTACTTGCAATCTAAACAGTCTATTCTCTATCTCAAAAGCTCAGCACTTGCTCCTAAAGCATTTTTATATAGGTAAAAGTACTTGTATACTAAACAAAGTACTACATTAGCCTAGAATCCCCTTGAGTACCCATTTCCCTATAGGTCCGTTCTGACTCAGTTACACAGCAAACTTTTTCACTCTTTCTAGCATGTCGAAGGGTCAGTTGCTAGCGTACTCTCCTGTTCAGCTGGTGAATCTGGGCATCTTGAGGCAATGTTACAATTGCCTCATGTACACAGACAACCCACTTCTCCCACAAAACACAAATACATGTGAGAGATGCAACTATATAGCCAAACTGGAGGCTGAGCTCTCTCAACTCAGGACTGGCAAGACCAGACAGGAGGAGAAGGAAACCACGCACACCACAAACCCAGTTTCACATAGAACTATCACAACTGCAAAACAAACACAAACACACAAAGACATACTCGGAAGCACTGATCAAAAATCTACCAAAACTACAGAGGCCTCCAAAGCAGACACCCAAGCAACTGCCACCTCAAGACATAAGACATGCAACACATAGTTCTCAAAGTCAGTGTGCCAAACAGTCACAGCCCTTAAGGCCAAACACAATGCCAGACACACTTGTTACTGGTGACTCCATAGTCAGACACACTGACGTCCCACTCACCAGACTGAACAAGGAAAAGATCACAGTAAGCTGCCTGTCGGGCGCTAGAATCCGCCACATAACACAAGCACTCAGGTCACTCCACAGCAAGTACAAGTATGACTCTGTCATTGTCCATGCCGGTGTGAACGACCCGAGACGTACCTCCCTGGACTACATGGAGAGACAGAGGAGCTCTCAGATTATGTAGCCCAGGCCGGTATGACCCTGACCAGTATCCTACCCTCACCAAGAATGATGCCACAATACAGAGACAAAATGATCAGCTTTAATAATTGGCTTAATTACTGGTGTCATTCTAAGGGGATCCAATGTCTGTCTGCCTGGGATGACATGCTTGACAAGCCACGCTGCTTCGCAAGGGACGGCTTGCACCAGTCACCCCTGGGCTTCTGGATATTGGCAAAGGCTCTTGCCACCCCCATAGTGCCTTTTTTAGGCAAGGCTCAAATGATAAACCTACCGCCCTAGAAAACAAAAATGGAAAAAAACTAAGGGTAATACTGCTCAATGCCAGAAGTCTAAACCTCAAGATGCATGCCCTCGAAGCCCTCCTCAGTATGGAGAACATCGATGTCTGTGGTGTGACTGAAACCTGGTTCAAGGCTTCTGAGAGCACCCCAGCACTACCAGGTTATACCTCATATCATGCATTCCGGCCCCAAAATCCAGACCGAACCACAAAAGGAGGGGGAGTATCCATATTCATAAAGGATACCCCACACCTCCAGGTTAGTGGCAATGCACGAAGCATCAGAGACCATCCAGGTGCAATTAACCATAGGTAAAACTGCCCTACAGTTTGTAGCATGCTACAGACCACCCTCTCAAACTCAGGAAACCCACACAGCCTTCCTGAAGACACTGGAGAGTATGAATGTCTCTCCAAACACCATCATATTGGGTGACTTCAACTACCCAAAGAGACTGGGAATATTACTCAAGCCCCAACACCCTAGCCCAAAGGTTCCTAGAGTTCATAAACTCAAATGCTATGGAACAACTAGTCACCATTCCCACAAGAGGAGAAAATATACTAGACCTGATCATCAAACATGGGGACAAAATGCTCCACACAGGAAGTATATCCCTCACTGGTGAGATCAGACCATAAATTAATCTCACTGGAGATCCACATCCCGCCCCAACCCCAGAAAAAATACCACAGTGAAGAACTTCTCAAAAGCAAACTTCACACTTCTTAAGACTGGAGTGGTATCCTTCAAGGCCCCCGAGCCAGTGGAAGCCACAACCCACGCTGCTGAAACCCTTACAAATGCCTTCTACGAGCACCTCCAGGAATGTATGGATCAAGCAATCCCTAATAAAATCAAGACCCTTTCCACCAAAGGCAGGCGCCCGGTCTGGTGGACCCCAGCCATAAACAAACTCTACAACAAGAGGAGAAAGCTACTACATGACAGAGCAAAATCCCTAAAAGGGAAGGCATCTCTGATCAATACTACCAAAAAACTACGATCACTCATAAAATCATCCAAGGCCAACTTTGAGAGAAAAATCGCTAAAGACACAAAAGACAATCATAAGGCCTTCTTTAGCTATGTTAGAAAACTGGGCGGAAACTCCCAGATATGCTCAGAATTAGTCCAAAATGATACAAAAATCACTGAACCCACAGACATTGCCAACATACTGGCAGACAGGTTCAGTGCAAATTTCTCCCCTCCCTCCCCCCCAAAAGGAGAAATATCTATCCCACCAGAGTCTAGCCTCCCAAACATCTCAGATGCCCAGGTGAGAGCTGCTCTCTCTAAAAGCAAAAAACACAGCATCAATGGGACCGGACGGTGTCCCCGGCTGTGTGCTACACGAACTCAATGAGGAACTAAACCCACACATAAGGTTGCTGTTTAATCTTAGCCTTACTACAGGATACGTACCCAAAGAATGGCGTACGGCAACTGTGATCCCACTCCACAAAGGTGGTGCTTCTACGGACCCTGGAAATTACCGCCCCATAAGCTTGACGGGCCTCGCCTGCAAAGCTATGGAGAGGATCATAATGGAACTCAGACATTGGGGACCTACAGACACTGGATCCTACCCAACTGGCTTTGCCAAGGGCAGATCCTGCCTCTTGAACTTGGTCGACTTTTTCGAAACAGTCACTAAGGCCATTGATGAGGGTAAGGCAGTTCACACAGCCTACCTTGACCTAGCAAAAGCGTTCGACAATACCCCACTCGGGCATCATAGAAAAGCTCACCAGCTTAGATGTAAACCCATACGTCACAAGATGGGTTGCAAACTGGCTCAAGGACAGAACCCACAGGGTTAGAGTTGCTGGTGCCATGTTAGACTCCAAGCCAGTCACGAGCAGTGTCCCACAGGGCTCAGTCCTGGGCCCTCTCTTGTTCGGCATTTATTTTTCTGAAATGCAGGCAAACATAGGGGGATTGTGGCTGACAAAATTTGCAGATGACTGCAAACTGGGCACCATAATTGACACTCCATCAGACACAGACATCCTCCAGAGAGGTCTCATAGAAATGGATAACTGGTGCCAGAGCCATGGCCTTAAGCTAAATGCCAAAAAATGTATAGTCATACCCTTTGGGAAAAACAAGGTAACCCCTAATTACCACATAGGTGGTAATCCATTAAACACGGAAGAAGTCATCAGGGACCTGGAGACCCAAGTTGACAGTAACCTCTCTTTTGACACTCACATTGCCAAAGTGGTTAGGAAGACCTTCTACATTGCCCAACTGATCATGAAGGGATTCACATCCAGATCAGGAGAGGTCATTGTACCCCTGTACTCTTCACTTATCAGACCAATGATCGAGTACAATGCCCCATTCGAAATGTATCTTACCAGACACCTGCAGCAGTTAGAAAGACCCCAAAAGTTCCTCACCAAAAGGATAAAGGGGCTCAAACATATGTCATACGCTGCCCGACTGAAGAAACTCCAGCTCTATTCAGTCGCATACCGTCTGCTCAGAGGTGATCTGTGCCTGACATACAAGGCCATGTCCAACCCGGAATTAATGGACATGCTCCACCTCAAAAAATCCAAATCCACCAGAGCCACGAGAGCAAGAGACTTAAACCTCAACACGGATATAAATAGGACGTGCTGGAGGGACAGATTAATCACCCAGAGACTCCCTACACTATGGAACAGAATCCCAGTCCATGTGAGGCAGAGCCCCTCACTGACTCTGTTCAAGAGAAAACTTGACGAGTGGATGGGAGATCGTAGGTTTACCCCAGGAATCATCTCTGTGTCACTGCTGGACAGAGGCACAGCAAACTAATGGGTATAGTATTCTCATCCTAAGGGGTGGTGAAAGCCACACACACTCTGGCTAGGCTTATAAATGCCCTAGGGCAGATAGCCTAGTATGAACCTATGAACCTATCTATAGCCACTTGTAGAGTCAAGAGCAATTAATACTGCCATCACCACACGCGTGCATCTTGTCTGTCACTTTTGTTCCCAAGACCCTGCACTTTTAACCACAGTGTAAAAAGTCAGAGACTCCTGAAACTGACACTGCAAAATAAGCAAGTGACCTAAATAAGGGACAATATATACAATTGCAGTCAGAGTGCATCACTGGAGCTTAACATATTATGAATACCCTTAAAGCAGTGAATAACCAAAGGGGTAATGCACAGAACTAACTGATTCAGACACAGAAAATCTTACTGAACAACATGGAGAAACTGTCACCATCCACTTTCACAGTGTTCCTAGTACTTCGGTATCAAGCCTTCCGGGAAAAAAATCAAGCACAAGAATGGTGTGCTTCATATATATTTCACTACATTCATTACTCAATTCAATTATACAATAACTGATCAATTAATTAGTGAGTCAAGAAAGTTAAAATCTAAAGTGCATCCTGAACAATAAAGTGCTTCAGAAACATTTGAAATGCATCAAAACATATAAAGTGCATCCCCTTACATTCCTATTGCATTTCACATTATAATTTAAGTTCATACAAAAGCACTTGTGCATCTCTAGATTAAATACTAAAACAGTTTACCCTGCAATGGTTGATCAACTAATCAGTCAAGAAAATTTAAAGTGCCTCCTGAGCAATTAAAATGCTTCAGAAACATTTCAAGCGCAACAAAAACTTAAAATGCAAACCCTTACATTGCTATTGCATTTAACTTAATAAATTTAAGAAGTTCATGCCAATGCACCTATACATCTTCAGATAACAAATACTTAAATACTTTACCCTATGCATATAAATCATTCATCCTATATGTCTATGCATTTATAAAACAATGCATACGGAAACATTTCATCCTATACATGTAAATCTGGAGCATTTCTCCCCGGGCCTCCGCTGAAAACTGGCTTCGTTATAAGTCTGACTTTCCCGGTTAACAAATGTTAAAAAAACTAACTCCATATTAATTAAGCCCATGGGGCCACAAAGTTCCAAAATTAATAATGTATTTATTTCCCATCCTTAAAATGTGCCCATATTCCATGCCTTGTACTGTATAAGGTTGGTTTAAAACAGAAAATAAACTGCTAGTGTTACCATTGAGAACAGCGTGGAAATGCTGGGCCACGAGATTGCCAAGCCTAACATGCCTCACATCTCCCAAATGCTCCATAATTCTTCTTTTCACCATTCTTCTGGTTTGGCCTATACACCACTTTGCAGGTAGACAATCCCATCCAATTGCGTAAACAACCCCACTGGTACTGCAATTGTAAGATCCCAGGGCGATGAACTTATTTTCATGAATCAAAGTACCTGAAATGTTCTTGACCTTGTCACCACAGCCATTTTATAAGGCTTAATAGGTTAGGCTTAATAATCCTGTGGATGGTGACTATTTCTCCAGTTGTTCAGTGTGTTTTTTCTGTCCTTGGCGAGTTGGTTCGTGGAGTGATGTTTTTGGAGTTTTCTGACAGAAAACCTTAACATCTGACTTCTTTCCATGAAGCTTCATTCTTTGGTAGAGGAAACATATCACCATGAGTCAGCACATACTGAATAGCAGGAAGGGGAAACAAAGATTGATCAAGTGAACGAGGAGGTATCCCCTGAAAAGGAGGGAGGATTCCCACTGCCATATGTACTCCCTGATGAATCACTCAAATCCTATTTGTCCGAGATTATCTGTTGCCAAAGAGGAATGGAGAGATAAATTTTGGGGAAGATTTAAAGGCTTGCCAGAGTGAGAAGTGGGGACATTCTGTAGATAGCCATTCAGACTTGCTGGACTTTCCTTATTTCAGAGTCCTTTCTTTGGGGAGTCGCACTGCCATTGTATTTTTAAAAACATGCTTGCCAGAAATCTGTTACATCTGCTTACTTTGCTGTGTATAATGTGGTGCAGAGGTACCTGTGAAACCCTTGAAAAACTTGAAGGAAAGAAAAATCTGAGAAAAACCCTGAATCAACTTCACTCTCTCATCACACTTTCAGGACCTCAGCAGTGGACAGTCCAAAACCAATCTTGCTGTCTAAAGAATAATGCTCCTTTAAAATGCTTGGGCAGATTTTGCATATGCAACTACGCAAACCTTCTCGTAACAGTTCCAGTACCAACAGCTATGGAAGAGGCATTTGCGTAATCATAAGCACACTTCAATAAGTGTTTAAATCACCTGAGAGAAAAACGCAATAAGATTACACAAAGGACTTTTCCTCAGTAGATTGAAAAGAAGCAATACTGTTCCTCGTATTCACAAAAGAATCAAAGGATAAACTTTAACATGTGAGACAGACAAAATATGGTGGAAAAATACACTTTCCTAATTTTTTCAAGGGCTTTTCCATCCTTATGAGGGGGAGACTAAATTTTATCAGATGTTTAACAGCAAAGAAATCACTGGAGGGTCAAATCTGGGATTAGAAAACAAAAATGTATAAAACTGAAGAACCTCATAGAACCTGTTTGCTCCCTTATGGGCAACAGGCTTCCTGTCAGGCAAGTTACAGACTAATAAAAATATATTCCAATGCAGGAAAAACAGGAGAACCTGGAGTAGGATCAGTTATTTCCTTAAAGACAGTGGAATATCTTTATGCTCCCAGTGAAACAACTGACATTCAGAATATGGTTTCAGAAAAAAAAAAATCCTTCCAAGAAACCATCAGAAGAGATAGACATTCTCCTCAGAATCAGTTACCAGAGGACAGAAAGCAGAACTTGCCCCCCCCCCCCAAAAAAAAATAAATTTTCATGTCCAATACTATGAACATCTTCAGAAAACAAAGAATTCCTTTCTACCTTACCAGAAACACCAAACATCCCAAGAAGCCCAATAAATAACTCATGTCTAAAGTAACAGAAGCAGGGGAATACAAATGTTTAACGTCGTTTAAAGAATAAATTGTAAAAAAAAAAAAAAAAAAAACAAACTGACCCCCCCCCCCAATCAGACTTAACACCCCTGGGAATAAGCATCTCAGTCCAGCTTTGCAAAGAGGCATTCCCTGCTAATTCCTCAAGAGACTAACAGTGGTTCTCTCATGCACACCAACATCCACAGAGGATGTGTAACCATACAGTGGCTGAAGGGACTACATCACAGGGAGCCAAGGTCAGACAGATGGTCTGAGTAACCAGAAATGGCCACAGCAGAGTTACCTATTTGCAGCAGAGGTATATCTTAAGCCTGCTGAAGTAGCAAAGGCTGTCTGGAAACACTTTTCTTTCTCTGGCTAGGAGGAAGACCGGAACCAGTTAAGCTGTTCCATGGTGAAGCTGAAAATAGAATCTATAGCCCAGGGAAGACAGCGACACTTGGCAAGACAAGTATTTTTTTTCCTCTCAGAAATGCAGTAAAAGGTACTTTAAATACTTCATTAGCACCTAAAATACTAACACATGTTTAAAGTTGGAAAACAATGAAAACTAAAGTCTAAACAACTTTTTCCAAAAGTCACACTTGCTGTAAAAAGTGACAAAGTCACATAACAGTACAAGAACGTTGATAAGCTAGGAAAAAGTGCTTTTGTTTCACATACACAAGTGTGAAGGGGTTTTCCCAATTAAACTTAAAATGCATGGCAATGGAAAAAATGTAGTCAGCTGCTAATCCTTGAAAGTCTTAAAAGGCAAATCTTTGGTACTAAGATCTGAAGGGCTTGGCACCCAAACCGTTTTTCTTCAACTCTTCTTGAAAGGTGCCCTTAACCCCAGGAAGCTGGATGGCTATTATACAACCTATGCAGGATACAACTCACATAGTTTAGGCTACTGCAGTAATAACATTAGAAGTTTCATCATTTGAAGTACATACAAGTATCACTTAAGTACTGAGACACAAGGTGATATTCATACTGACCAACTGAAATCTGGCCATGACACAATGGAACTTTCCCCTACTATTTTTGAAAAGTACTGTGATATATCCACCTGACCTACCATCAACTCAGATGAAAACTGTTTTAATTCATCACATTATTATCTCAGAACTAGTGACAAATGTATTTCTGTGTAAAGCATTTTGTACTTCACAGCACTTTCTAAAAATATATACAGTATATGTAAAACAGTAATACTGTGAGTACTGAAGTTGAAGAAAAGCTTTAGTAATATTGTAAAGCTACCCAGATTTTTTAGGACAAAATGTTTTAAGTGAAAAGTTTTCCCATAGGTTCATAGATTAGTACTAGGCTAACTGCCCTTCTAGGCCATTTTAAAGCCTAGCCAATTAACCCATGTGAGAATCAAACCCTGAACCTTGTCAGTAAGGTAAACACCTCAACCATTATGCCAGCCAACCAACCACCTCATTTAGTAATGACAGCACATGTGAACGTGCACACAGTTCAATGTTTGAATAACCAGGTCTCTCATTGAGTCGTGGAATTTAGCAGTTTAGAGATTTTTTTTGGTCTTCCCACTTGTTGCAGACTTCAGGCTTCCCTTGAAATCATCCCTATAATTCTGAGCTCCCAGTCCTCAAGAAAGCTCGTGTCCCCTCAGCCTACAGGAATCGCTTCCAGGAGAGCTGCTGCAGATGGGAGTGCCCTTCCTGCATTTGAAGGCTCCAACTTCTGCACCTGCCAGTACTGTGGAGTGGGATGTGCCAAGCTGGAAGCAACAACAGAGCAACCTGGTGAGATATTTTCTTTACATCCTAATGCCCTCCCTCACTGTACTGACATCAGCACCAGACTAGTCAGGAAATTGCACCAAGCATGTATATTCCTGACACAGGCCAATATAATGGTCTTTCCCTCTGTCCTCCTACCCCCTTAACCAGTGTTCTCTCCGAGCTCTGGCATCTGCTACAGCTCCACTAGAGAGAGTGAGAGATGCTAAGCATACTCTCACCCCACTTCCTGGCAGGCATTCTCATTTGGCTTTATTTGCCATCAAGCACTTGGGATGCTGTTCAAACCTGGGCTGTCAGGGCTTTATTTCTCTAAAACACTTCCAAGGATTAGATGTTTGGGAATCTTGATGTAAAATACATCAGTTTAGTGAGATTACATTGTTTTCCTTAGGCAAAGTCAGAATATGCCTATAAAAGATTTTTGAATATTTTAATTAGTGGCTTAAGATTTGAGAAATACCTAAAATGTTTAAACAGGGAAGCAGTACTATCAATAATCATTACATCTCAAAAATAAATTTTCCATTCTTAGGGGAAAAAGGCCAGTAGTAACAAGGAAATTAAAGATAAATAGGCAAATTCTTTTTATATCAAAGTATGATACACCAGACTGCTGAAAGCAATACAAACGGTCAGAATTTGAGAAAGTGCACAGACTTGTATGGACAAAAACAGCACAAATGCATTTGCTCCATTTTGGGATACATGGTACACTTGATGGAAACTTCTACCAGTAAATCAAGTGTGTGTATGTATCTCTGTATTATATGTTATTTTAATACATCAAAATAATTTTGGGTTCATTTTACACAAATATTTTGACAAAAAGGTGTTCATGGGCCCTTTTTATATATCCAAGTAAACAGAATGACAGCAGCAAGTTATAGGCATCAATCTTCCATAGCTTCTGAAAACTGAATAATTTACACTTTCTTGCCTGAATTATTGAACTTTGCATTGTTCTCAGAGCTGCAGATATTTATAAGGCAGCCAATCTGTAGTCTTTCCCGTACTGACAAAACACTCCCACACACTCGATGTCTCAAAGCTATGCAGTCTAGGAGCGGTTAACTGAGTATTCTGGCTTCAGAGTTAAAAAAATCTTTTAAAAGATGTGTAAAACTACTACTGCTATGTAGAGGTATTAACAGTTTTTATACTGAATGGTGGTGACTGAATTGCTCTGATCTGTATTGTTCTGCAAGCCTCTCCACAACCTCTGCAGTCTTCCAGAGGTGTCAAAGCTACATCTGTAACTTAGGCGCTGTAACAGACTATTCTTGACTAGGCTTCAAAGAACTAGAATTTAAACATGTAAACTACTTCTCCCCACTTCAGACACTGGTGAACTGTAGGTTAGGGTTGCCACCTTTTCAAATGGCCACAGTGGGACATTTTCGGGACAAACATCAGATTTTACAGGCCGACTCATACCCGCGGTCAGTACAAATGATAGAACTTTTGCCTATATAAAAGCTTATTCTTGTAGCATTTTAGTTGCTTATTCTGTTTCCTATAACATTTAGGTATTTTAGATAAAGAATAACTGTTTTATGCAACTATTACACAAAATATAGGAAATAATTTTGTCCTAAAATCTCAGGACATTTGCTATTATTAAAATTGTTTGTCAGGACACAGCTGCCCAAAGAGGGACTGTCCCTCGCAAAGTGGGACAGGTGGTAACCCTACTGTAGGTGTGTGTGCAAGCGCATGTCAAGTACACGTCATGCCTTCTCCAGCCTTACAATGCAGTACAAAACCCACACTACTTTCTATTCCTGAATTCAGTTTATGTTTTTCAAATATAACCTTGCTTTACAAATTCCCCACTTAGATTGCCTTATTGCCAGCTACCGCCTTGATCTGTAACACAGCAGCATACTAACACTTCATCCAAATGAAGTTACTCTTTGTGCTGCGTACATTTGCTACAATTTGTAAAATAGGTTACTAGACTGAGACATTTACTGGGTTTTTTTCCCTGTCCTCCAAATGGTAATGGATTGTGCATGAATAAACCACATCTGCAAGGGTAAAGTGTATACAGACCATAAGAGAAAAACAGTCAAGACAGATTAGACTGGAATTTCTATATGCTATTACTTTTTTGGAATTTCTATATGCTATTACTTTTTATTGCATCTGTAATCAAATGAGTGTGGCAAGGAAATGTTACTGGACTAATAAAAGTCTGATTTTTGCTTTTGAAAGTAAATGTCAATTCTGAGCAGGGGATTAGGACTTATACAGATAACTACAATAAAATAGATTTAACAGCAAGCAGTTGTGTCCACGTGTTTCTCAGTTTATGAATATTTTGATGCCATTTTGATGCAGTTTTGAGGTAGTGTCCATGTGTTTCTCTGTTTATAAATATTTTGACGCAGTTTTGTCTTAAAGACGGCCTCTTGTGTGCCTGGGGAACATAGTGAAACTGCACATTTTGCATTGGTAAAAGAAATAGTAGATTTGTCATCTAGCTGTACTATCCCTGTGTTTAGGGATTTCAAAGACCCCAGGCATTGAGAGCAGACACCAAGAGTAACCAAAAGGCCACATTTGGTTATTGTACTTCTCAATTTGATCATCAAAGAATTAATCCACATTTTAATGCACTATGAACATACAATTTATGAAACCGAGGAGGTGTTCCAAGGTATGTTATTTTCTAGAAATACCTTAATAGCAATCTACAATAAGTGCTAGAAGTGTGATTTTCTTATTAAGTCACTCATTTATTAGTCTATTATTTTTAATTCTTTGTTCAGAACAATTTAAATGTATGGTATTGGTTTAAGGAATGTTATTTGCAAGTCATTTATTTAAGACTAAAATATTTTAGAGTACAATTCTATTTTCGTTCTTTTAGCCAACTGTCCAGAGTGTTCTCAAATAAAGACAATCCCCAGGAGCCTACACAGAATGTACCCATGTACACAGCCTTGATTCCCTCTTGGCAGTGCACCATGCATATTAATCGAGATGCACTGCTGAGGGAGACAACAGTAACATGGATATTGAAACTGTGTAAGCAGTAGTGTAAAGGCAGTCTTGTAATTGTGGATTTTCCAGGACATTCCTGGACAGATGTTATGCACAGGATAAGAACCCTTGTAATGTACTCTGCTATTGTATAAATATTTTTGAATTTCTTATTTAATGCCCATTTGTGTGGTACTGCAGGGTGCTTAGTGGTGCCCAACTGCTACCTGCCAGACATCTAAAAATAGAAACTGGATGCAATTTGCTTAATTTTTTTTCTTGAATGGCCATTTGTGAGGTGCTGTGCTGTGCTTAGTAACACTAACAGGTACCTTAGTAGCACATGTGAAGATATACTGGTTCTCTAACTATTCAAGTAGACAAACAGGTTGAGTCATGGCCTAAAAAGTGTAGTAGGTCCCGGATTAGAGTCCTGCATAGTCATACCTTTTTAAAATTTCATGCCTTGAAAATGTGAGATGACCTAAAGGGTGGTTTAATACAAAAACTAAACTATTACATTTGGAAAAGCTGCCCAATGCTAAGCACCGCTTAAACTTGGTCAACTATTATTCTTGTTTGTGTGTTGCTAAGCTCCGCTGAAACACTTTTGTGCGTGTTTGCACAATGCTTAGCTCTATTAAAATGGTTTGCATGATGCTCAGCAACGAGGAGCTTTTTAGAAAAAGTTACAGTATGACATGCAAGGGCAGAAATGCAGCCTATATTGAGGCCATCAGGCAGGAATTCTACACCATTCACTGGAGTCCTTAGTAACCTGTTGATATGCCTGGCAGTGTTGGTGAAGGAGCGCATATTTGGGTGCAGAGGTGGGGTGTACAAGACTCCAGACTGTTGGGTGGACTCCTGGTGACAAACTATGAACCCTAGCTGCTGCAGGGCGATTACTAGGGCTCAGAATATAAAGGTAAAGTCTGCGATGGGTTGCAGAGGGACCTTACCAGTGCTACTGGTATCCCCTGCACTGCTGAGCAAAGCTGTCATTACTATGACAACTTGCAGCGAAGGAAGAGGGACACCTGGTTCCAAGAGGCTAGGGCTGGGAATACCCCACAGATATGCAAGTAGGTTTGCTACTACTTTTACTAATATACAAGCTGAATCTGTGCAAAACTGGAACGCATAATGGATTTGCTTCTCTTCCAACAGCTGCAGCTGAATGGGCTCACAATGTCCAGTCTCATGCAGAGCGCCTGGCCAGGATGAGGTGCGAGTGTGTTAAGTAGGGAAAAATTCCTGGAAAATGTAGTGCACTAGCCACAGTAAGGTTCCAGGCCGTCTAGCAGTTTGAGTCAAGTTAACTCTATTCCTCCCACTCCAGGAACAAAGTATATAGGTAAGGTAGTTCATGTTTTGGGCAGATACTGAGTATAAGTGACAGATTCCAAGGAACAATAAGGTTTAAAGCAAGAGTGTGCTTTGATAAGTAATGTGTGCAAATAACTACAATAGGCCTGTATTCACTGCATGGATATTCTAATCTGACTACAATTATTACATGCACATGTCCCCCGAAGTCAGAGCTTGTGGGTTCTACTCCCATGCCAGCCAACTAAGACATGACTGGCTGTCTAGTCTACTTAATGTACACAAACTTGCATCTCAACTGTCATGATTTTTTTGACATCTAATGACAACTGCCCAATCTGTCTGGTCCTTGATTAGCAGATAATTATCTGGAATGCAGAACACCTTGGTAGTAATGTACAAGCACAGTATGTAATACAGTTCCCCTGTAGCTGTGTACCTGCATTTGTTAGTGCTTGGCCCATACTGTCCCATGCTAACAGGTTTAGAGGTATGCACATGCAACATCATCTATACAAGAATAGGAGTCATTGTACTCACAACTGACACTGCACACCTGTAGAAGTATTTGTAGTCTCTGTGTAGTAATATCTGCAAGTTCACTAATGTCACTCCCCACCCCACCAATGGTATGTTTTTCTCTCCCCCCACCCCACCAATGGCATGTTTTTCTCTCCCCCCACCCCTTATCTTTTTTAATTTAGTATGACTTGATATCAATACATATTCTGTTTAACTGTTATGTTGGCCTTATGGGTTATTTCATACTGGTTTGCTGTCAACATACTTACTGTTATATTATTTATTGATGTGTTCCACATAACATACCGTAATATTATCAAAATACATATCTTCCATTATGTTAATACTACCATTTGCTTATTTATTACTTATCATTATGTTTACATTTAATATTCTACAGCATGACAAGGTAGGCTGGTTCCTGGTGATCCACGTACCTTTGCTCCCGCGGCTGTAGCACAGAGGCCCAGCACACCTGGGTCAAAGCCTAGCGGTGACCCCTCTTGCTGCCCCTGCACTGTGGCATCAGGCAGTTCTGCTCCATGGGCTGGACCACATACTGGGAGCGGCGGTGGAGGGGGCGATTTTGTCACCAGTAATGAAATACCAGGTATGATGCACAGGTTGCTCCATCGAACTGTCGGAACTTGCCTGCACCAGATGGAGAGAATGCTCACCACCCTAATGAGGCAACCTCTCCCCAGATGCCAGTCTCCAAGACTGGCCACCACAGGGGCAGTGAAGGAGCAATGCCAACAGTCCCATGGGTGAGGACTTGTCATAAACACCTCCCCAAGGTATTCACCTCCTTGTGTCACACACCAACCCCGTTTGCTGTCTCGTCTGCAAAAGCTTCCTCACCTTCCTAACTTACTTCCCCCTACATGTACCCATGTCCCTTCCCCAACATTCCACTCACCTTAAAAAAAAATAAATATGGGCACCTGTCCCAAAAAATGAAGCCCACTGGACATACGTAATTTGGTCCAATTGGTTTAACGCAGATAGGTTGTAGTCACCTCTCCCTGGGGGAGACTTTCCAATTTTAGCTAAAATATTTGTTAAAATGCACAGCTGTTGTGGATGAAAAAAATGGCTACGGTTTTCCTACACATGTCCTGCACATCCCTTACTGCCTTTCACTAAGATTTTCCCCCTGCTTGCACCCCTTTCCACCACTGTCCTAGCTCCCCATTTTTCTTTAGATTTTTTGCATGATGCTGTGTGGTGCTCCACTTTGCTTAAATTATGCTAAATAACGCTGTACTGATATGCGCGTTTGGAACAATATTAAGCACAGTCAAAATGTACACCTGGATCCTATTTCGAACCCATGACACTTGCACGTGCAAAACAGTGTATTATCCCGCTAAGCCACACAGCTAATAAAAACTGGTGTTTTAAGCAAAACCTAGTAATGCTATAGTTCCCCATGTGCCACACCACGCAAATCAGCCAAGAGATTCATACAAAAATAATACTGCAATTAACACTGTAGTACACAAATACATCACTATAAAGGCACACACAAGCTTAGACATAACTGAGGTATATGACAGCAAGTAACCCTGCAGCTATATCTACAACATGCAAGAACACACTAGACAAAACATTACATGGAAAGAGGATGTTAACTAGGACTCTGTTATACAAACACAGCACTCTAAGCCCATACACATACTAATACATGTACAGTGGCTATAAAAAGTATGCAAAGTTTTTTGTGATATAAAAAATGAAACCACAATAAATCATTTCAAAGCTTTTCAACCTTTAATGTGACCTACAACCTGTACAATTCAATTGAAAAACAAATCTGTTAGGGGGAAAAATAAAATTAAAAAAATACAATACGCTGGTTGCCCAAGTGTGCACACCCTTAAACTAATACTTTTTGTTAAAGCACCTTTTGATTCAATTACAGCATTTAGTTTTCTTGGGTACACACACCTGCTATCAATAAAGAGACTCTGATTAACCCCAAACTTCCTAATAGGATTTTCCTGACATTTACTCAGTTGCCTGCTACAGCAAAAGCCATGGTTTGCAGAGAGCTTAAAACAGCATCAAAGGGATCTCTATTGAAAGGGATCAGTCAGAAAGGTACAAAAAAATTTCCACAGCATTGGATATACCATGGAACACAGTGAAGACAATCAAAAAAATATGGGACAGTGACATTGCAAAGAACTGGACATCCCTCCAAAATTGATGGAAAGGCTAGACGAAAACTGGTCAGGGAGGCTGCCAAGAGACCTACAGCAGCACTGAAGGAGCTGCAGGAATTTCTGGAAAGTACTGGTTGGGTACTACGTGACAACTATCTCCGGTATTCTCCATATGTCTGGACTATGGGGTAGGATTGCAAGATGGAAGCCTTTTCTTACACAGAAAAACATCCAGGCCCAGCTAAAATTTGCAAAATACATCAAGTCTCCCAAAAGCATGTGGGAAAACATGTTAAGGTCTGATGAGACCAAGGTTGAACTTTTTGGCCACAATTCCAAAAGGTATGTTTGGCGCAAAAAACAATTCGCATCACCACGACACACACATTGCTAAAGTGGTTAGAAAGACCTTCTACATTGCCCACCTGATCATGAAGGGATTCACATCCAGATCAAGTGAGGTCATTGTTCCCCTGTACTCTTCACTTATCAGACCAATGACAGAGTACAATGCCCCATTCGGGATGTATCTCACCAGACACCTGCAGCAATTGGAGAGACCACAAAAGTTCCTCACCAAAAGGATAAAGGGACTCCAAAATCTGTCATATGCTGCCAGACTGAAGAAACTCCAGCTCTATTCAGTCGCATACCGTCTGCTCAGAGGTGACCTGTGCCTGACATACAAGGCCATGTCCAACCCGGAATTAATTGACATGCTCCACCTCAAAAAATCCAAATCTACCAGATCCACTAGAGCAAAAGACTTAAACCTTAGCACGGATATAAATAGGACATGCTGGAGGGATAGATTTGTCACCCAGAGACTCCCTATGCTGTGGAATAAAATCCCAGTCCATGTGAGGCAGAGCACGTCGCTGGCTCTGTTCAAGAGAAATCTTGACCGGTGGATGGGAGATCGTAGGTTTAGCCCTGGGAATCATCTCTGTGTCACTGCTGGACAGAGGCACAACAAACTAATGGGCACAGTATTTTTTTAACATAAGGGGTGGCGTAAGCCACAAAACTTTGGGCTAGGCTTACAAATGCTTTAGGGCAGATAGCCTAGTATAAACCTATGAACCAAAAGAACACCATCCGCATGGTGAAGCATGGTGGTGGCAGTATTGTGCTTTGGGGTTGCTTTTTTTCAGATGGAACTGGGGCTTTAGTCAAGGTGGAGGGAATTATGAACAGTTCCAAATACCAGTCACTTTTGGCCCAAAACCATCAGGAGTCTACTAGAAAGCTGAAGATGAAGAATTTCACCTTTCTACATAAGTGACCCCAAGCATAAATCCAAATCAACAAAAGAATGGCTTCGCCAGAAGAAAATTAAAGTTTTGGAATGGCCCAGCCAAATCCCAGACCTAAATCCAATAGAAAACCTGTGGGGTGACCTGAAGAGGGTTGTGCACAAAAGACATGCCCTCACAATCTGACAGATGTGGAGCACATTTGCAAGAAAGAGTGGACAAATATTGCCAAGTGAAGATGTGCCATGCAGACAGACTCCTACCCAAGACTGAATGCTGTAATTATATCAAAAGGTGCTTCAACAAAAGTATTAGTTTAAGAGTGTGCACACTTGTGCAACCAGCTTATTGTAAGTTTAATTTTTTTATATTTTTCCCCTAACATATTTGTTTTTTCAATCGAATTGTACAGGTTATATATATGTCACATTAAAGGTGGGGAAAGTTTTGAAATGATTTACTGTGGTCTCGTTTTTTATATCGCAAAAACCTGGTATTTTAACAGGGGTGTGTACACATATCCACTTTATGTGCAGTATTTAAACAGCAGATAACTGTGGAATGAAAACTACATGTAGGAATTCACCTGCCATAACAGTGACTCTGCCGCTCTGTAAAATGCACTGAAAAAAATTACTTTTTGGAACACATGGTCCTGAGTTCAAGTATAGCTGTGTCTATCAATGAAAATGTGGCCATCAATATTATTAAGTGTGACATATGTCTCATCACCTATTTATCCACCCACAGCAGTACAGTTGGAATGTCTGCATCTATTCTACAGATGACAAAGGCATACATATAGGACCACTCTCATCCTATTCACAGTGCAACAGGTAATGCAGTAGGCTGCATTCCCACTGGATGTTGAAGTGTGTACTAAAACTTTGCCCCAGTAATATCACACTGCAGCCCACACTGTTTTGCTGGTGATATCAGACAACCACAGATGCACAAGTAACATACATATATGGCGGTTATGCTAGACACAAGGGTTGCCAACACACTCAACAGGGGAATACCATTGCATAACACGTGATCTGGCAGTTATCCACATGCCTGACACCATGGTCAATGTACACCTACCCATTTTGTAGGACACATCAAGCATTTTGGCTTGCACTGTCTTATTGATACTGTTGGCTGACACTTACCCGACACATACCTTGCTCCCCAGTGGGGTGGCTACACTCAATCTGGCTCTACCTATAAAACAAGGCTGCCACAAGGCCCACACTTACTCTTGCAGCTTGTTGTCCTGCAAAGTGTTCACCCTTTCTGCTTATGCCCATTGTCTGCAGCATCACCTTCAGCCTGTAGCATACACATTTGTATGTAAATAGTAGCTGCTACAGATATCCTTTCTGCCATGATGCTGGATCTGTCCACCACCATCTACAAACCCAAAACAAAGGGGTTTTAATGTACACTGAAGCCTTGTATCATGTTCACCGGCTGCACTGGATTGGGCAATTATAATGCAAAGCAGATGTGTTGGCTGCAATTCGCAGTTCAGAAGCACAGACTGGTCCTGAGACAATCACCCTCTAATACAGAACCATGTTAAAAAAAGCAAACCGCTAGCTAGGAAAAATTTTATGATAGTTACTTGTTATGGTCAACTCGTTGCCACAACATCTATATAAAACTGGTATCATTCAGAGTAGTACTGTACTCCATCAGGTATGTAACCATTTTGCTTCCAACATGATGCAAGTGTGTCCATGTAGTTAGGGGGGAAAAGGATTAAAACAGGAAGCCTTGCATGGAACTGTACTTCTAAACATGTCCATCTGCAGATGGTTTACACCTACAGAGGAACTAGTGTACAGTACGGACAGAATGCTCTCTTAAATAGACATCACTCTCCTGGGAATTTCATTTTGATGGAGGCAGTAATACTACACTATTTGTGCGACACTGCTGGTTACTTATTACAAGGGAAGTTTACACATATGGGCCAGAACTTAATGGACTTGTGTTGGTTGTGTGACCATACAAACAGTATGTCATGGCAAAGGAGGGACAGACTAGTACTGTCACTATCCTACACACATCCATACCCTCACTGTCTGCATGGTGTCAAATGCGAGATGTGTAACCAAGCAGTGATTACTGGCAGCTATTTGTTATTGCTGTATTTCTATTTACTATACAGCCACGTGTGACCCAGACCTATGTTCCCATTTTGTTGTCTTTCAGGAGGTATGCATCAGATACACTGGGGCCCTTTTACAGAGGCCGAAAATGAAGCTATCCTGGAGGCTTTGTCTCAGCATGACCAACTCCTGTTGTCCAGGGGCAGAACAAACAGGGAAGAGCAAGCAGCACTGTGGGCTGACATGGTTTGTAATGTGAATGCCAATGGACAACAGCACAGGACATATGAGCAGGTGTGACACCATGCCACAGATGTGAAATTCCACCAGTAGAAGAGCAGAAGATGTGGCCAGGTGTCACTGGTGGAGGGCCTGCAGTGGAACAACCACAGTCAGCCACAGAGGAATTCCTGGCAAACCTAGGACAGCTCCAAGGCATCCATCACACAGTACATCATGGATGTGGGTGCCACCATTTCCACACAAGAAGAGCATCCAGGTATACTCAGTTGGATAAGCATTGCAATATTGTTTCATTCAGTGTTTCACACTGTAAATACTTTTATGTGGGTGGCAGGTTTTTTTTTTTTGGGGGGGGGGGTTAGTAGCAGTGTGAATCAAGCCCAGAGTGTGACCTACATACCAAGTAACATAGTATGTATTGTAAATGAGATCGGAGGACGTATTAACCAGTCATACTACAACATGGGCTGCTGTTTACATTACTTCTCAGTTTTTTACAGGACCATCAGGACTCTCACATGTCCATGATTCTGCTCCTGCTAAGCATAATACTGTGATACAGATGTAGACTGAGTGCACTGTACTTAGTGTCATGCCAAGCCTGCTGGCTGAATTGATTACTGTCTGCAGGATTGCCATCAGAGTTTTATCAATGGAACACTGTTTACAGTCACCTATGCCTTGTAGTTGTGACCACACGGATAAATTTGCGGTATGTGTAGGACAGTCCAGATTGCCTTACGTGTCAACTGTGCAGAGTGTTGACAAGTGTCAGCAGTGCACATCACTGTTACTCATGAGATTCTTAAATAAGGGTGCTTATTTACATGCTACTACACAATTTTTTTTTTTTTTTTAGAAAGTAATATCCTCAGGTCCTGGTATATGAAGGTGGAGGTTAGACAAGTCTGCAATACTGACATTGTATACAGCTTGACATACTGCAAGACAGTACTGGAGAGTACAGTAGCGCTTGTACTAATGTGCTGCTTTTCCCTTTTTTAATCACAGGTGACTGGGGGGGGGGTTTGGTCTATGCCCCCCCTCACAACCCGATGCCAGTGTCTCTTCAGATTCTGATGACTGTGGCCAAAGAGAGGCATGGGGGGTTGCAGGAGCTGAATCTGTTACAGGGGTTGACATCCCTCTTCTGCCCTCATTATGCACAGTATGCCTATGCACACCCAGTCCCTGGAGATCAGATATTGGACATTCAGAGGGTGGGGACATTGAACAGGAAAGTGTGGGTACTATGGCTGCAGAGAGAGAGAGTGTTGATACCGGCCATAGCCAAAAGAGATGGTGAGGTTTCACACAGGCCGACTGATGAGGGTGCTCATAGCAGGCCTGTTGTCCTTCCACCACCTGTTGCAGATGTCTCTCATCATGGTGTCACTCTGCGTACATTTAGTGCCATCATGGAGGCACAGGCACATTCCAAAAGGACTTCCAGATGAATGCTCAGGGTTATGGATGCAGCACAGTGATATCAGTGACTGCCTCCACCGCTTTGCTGATGTAGTGGAAAGACCGTGGACAGAGAGATCACAAATGGTCTTGGAACAGTCATCTGTGATGGAACATCTGGTTGGAGTTGAGCATCAGACCCATGGACATAGTTCAGCAACTACATCAGTCTATGTGGCTGTGCTCACTCATGCTCCCTTAGTGGCAGTACATCTAGCTCCCCAGAGGTGAGCGTGCTATCCACACCAATTCCTGGCAGGCCATGGGCTTGTGGTCCTGGGCATTCCTGTGGAGGACATGGACCCAAGTAGACAGCAGTCAACCTCAGATAGCAGTGCCACTTCTGACCTTGGGCATGGAGGTGCCAGTGCAACTCCTGGCAGAGGCAGTTCCTGTGTTTGGGTGCGAAGACAATGAACAGTGTTTACACAGACACTCACACCACTTTCACAATTAGATCACCTGCAGACACACACGGCACATTCCATGGTCCATCTCGTCTACTTCCCTTCCCGACTTGCACACATGCATGCCAACCTACTGGGTCAGCCCTGGCTTCCTGCACCACCACACGCCTTCTGCAAGTGATACCTGTGCCACATCCCTGTTATCCTTGTAATCGATGCAGGGAAATAAAGCTATGCACAGGGTGACTACTTAAATTGCCATGTAGTCCTTTAAATCACTGTTGCCTTTCACATGTTACTTGTACTAGTCACTGACAGACAATGTTGGCTGGCGGTTGTACTGAGTACACTGCATTATCTTGTGCAGATCAAGTTGGATGATGTAACGGCTGTACATTTATAAAATGAACGGGGTCTCAAAAAACTGTTTCAGTCTCTGGATTTTTTGGGACACGCCTATTGCTACAGTGCTACAATAAACCTGTAACCATCAGAGCACAGGAAGGAAATATCAGCACAGAATCAAAATGTCTTCACAAAGGTAAACCAGTAGAGGTGCAAGGAGCCATAGGTTCATGTGTGTATCAAAGGCCAACAGGTAAATTGGAGTCATGCAGCCTACTCTTGCATCTGTAATCTTGGACACAATGTGGTTTCCTTGATCAGTGTAAGTAGGTTCCTGTGAGCAGACATATCTACAAGCTGTGGCATAGGAGATTCACCATCTACAACCCTGTGTCCATTAGACATTTGTCCTCATCCAGTTAGAATGGTCTTGTTCTGCATCCCGTTCTGTTAATTACACATGATGTGCATTACAGCAGAAGTGGGGTATACATGGATGGGGAACCTGTTACATGTAGTGTATAGTGTCATGGTCGCATAACTGTCTCCCCAGCATGGCCTATTTATACCACAGGCAAGGTGCAGCTGTGTACAACAGATATGTCCCATACTAGTCCCTTCTTGGGTGTACAGGTTGATACACTGTGGGAGCTGACTGCTCCCTGTATGGTAGCCATACGCCTCCCCTCCAAAGCATGTAGTGGACGGAATAGACAATTTTGACCTTGACACAGTCTGCACTAGATGTGTTATGTGCACTGTATTAGGTTACTGTGGGACCTCTCTAGCTGTTAAAGGTGTCAAGATATGCCGGTGTACTTTCATACCACAGGGTATCATTGCATTCAATGAAAGGTGTGATGAGTGCCATATACAGTGCAACAATGGCATTCTGGGGTTTACATACCATACCTTTAGGTTGTACAACAGTGCATGAAGTCCCACATTTTGCTGGACAGAGAAAGTCGAAGGCTACATCTGTGTCCACAAGTCACTGCCTACCAGGTCAACTGTTAAGAGGTGAGCAGGCAATACGGTATTGTGTAGGGTAGCAGACAATCAAAAGTATAGTATTGAACATACCTTGGCATGTAGTATTTGCCAATGACTGACAGCAACTGAATGCGTCAGACCATCCTGGCTAACTGTTGGTTCTGTGCGCGAAACATTGACAGTCCCTTATTTACA
Organism: Protopterus annectens; assembly: GCF_019279795.1. Lineage (NCBI taxonomy): Eukaryota > Metazoa > Chordata > Ceratodontiformes > Protopteridae > Protopterus > Protopterus annectens. The sequence goes on from NC_056726.1 coordinate 57,148,791, forward strand.
ATCATATGCAAATGTAGCCAGTTTGAGGTCAGCGACAGTGACTGAAGTGAAGGGAATAGCTAGGAGAGGTAGTCCCAAAATCAATGTGTGCGAGTAGTCCACTGGTGACTGGGCTCATTGTAGCACTGGCCTACAAAAAAGCGATCTTTCCAGATGGCCATTGGAGCGTCTGCCAATTACTAACATGCAAGTTTGTAAAAACACCTCCAGTGTGCGTCTACAATGCCGGATGGCCTATTTTTGATGAAGGTATTGTCGGGCCATGGTAGGTGAGGCAAGTCATTTTCCCCTCATACACCTCAGTCTGAATAAATTTCGGTACAAAGCTTGAGGTAGGCATGATCTGACCTCAACAAAAACTGCTTTTGGGCCAGTGTCCGCAGATGTACTACAAGGTTAGTGATAATTTCCATTAGTGTTTTCATGGCTGTAAATGTACCACTACTGAGACATCTGGGGACACCAGCTGTCACTGCATGCTACTTGCCCTGTGTGCAACTATGTACAGACTAATTCCAGCATAGTTTTCAACAAGGTAGTCTACTAACACATCTGTCTGTAGAGACCATAGGCAAGCAGTGGGGGGAGAATTCATTCCTACACCATGGAAAAAAAGTTAAGGAGGCACTGTTTACACACTTATCCTGCAGCTGCACACCACTCAAGCAGGGTTTACTGTGCTGACAAAATTGTGAGGAATGATAACATGAGGGGGTTCCCCTGAATTGCTGGTGCCTGGCTACTACAACTGTTGGTCTCAGCACACACAACCACTCTTTCCTGGAATACCATGCCCATACACCGTCTCACATCAACAGCAAAACGTTCCTACCAAACTCAACAGGAGGCGCAGACCACAGCCTGTTTGTTCATCCACATAGGTGTCCCACTTCATGCAAGGCTCTGTAGCCTTGACATACTCTTTACCAAGTAAATGCCTTCAGTAGCAAATCAGAGCAATCATGACAGTGTGGCATGTATTATGCTTAGTATTAGAGGGTTCTTAGGTTTCAGTAGGGCAATGTGCAGATGGTGAGTTGGAGAACAGCTGCAGTGTCACACTATGATCTACAATGACCGGTGACATACATATGCAAGGTTGCATGGGCAAGCAATACAGTGGCAATGCTCCCTGCCAGGTCAGAATGTCAAAGCACTTCATGCAACCATCACCAGCTTCATGGTGCATGTCTGCTGGTCATGGATCTGAGGTATGCTGCAGAGGGGTGGACAAATTTTGTCAAAGTGTGTGTACCCACACTTGTCCTATGTATATCAGACTGTACAATTATGTAACCGAAACAGATCTGCGTTCCCACATCATGTCACACAAAACATCCAGTGTGCTGTCTGGTAGCCTGACAAGCAGTGCATTCTAGCAAGGCCAGAGTAAGGACCACAGAGTTGAACAATTTCTGTGAATGAATGGACATCCACATCTTCACCACAAAGTGTGCCATGTGTACAACTGCATAAACTTGGCTGTAGCTGACAGGACATGAAGCCCTCATATCACAGCAAACTGGGAGAAGTCATACAATCTCTCAGTTATGTCACTCGCCCACAAGATGATCTTCATGAACATAAGCCTGTTCACATACTCTTGGCCATTACTCCATGCAAATGTGTATGTAGTATCATTTCCATTGGTAACAGCAATGTTCTCGTTAAGCAGCACTTCATTAGCCACACCTGATGTACATACTAAGGAGCAATATACATAGATACAAAGGCCTGGCCACACAGGTTTACACCTACTTTACCATAGATCACCACGTCTCCACAGGGGTAAGATGGGTAGTATATCATGCTCATGTCATTAATGAGTGCACTGTCACTCGATAATGCTGCATTTAGAATCTCTGTGTGCTCTTCCCTCAGCATGCCAATATTTCACTACAATAGCCATTTTCTCATGCACCTTTGCAAGCACCACTGGCAATTGGAAACACTTTCCTCGCAAGGGAGCTTCAAGTCCCCAGTATCTGACCTAAGGGGATTGTGTACAATTACTGTTATTTGTAGCTTGTGTTGCATAGACCAATCAGAAGTGATCTCTGCCTTGCATACAAGGCCCTGCGTGACCCTCTTATATTGGACATGCTGCAACTGAGTGGAATAGTAAATGTATTGCCTGCTGTAAGGACACAGGATCACAGGATGTTAGCAGGCTATTCCCTGTGTTCCGGCACATTAGGACCCAATGCCCCTGTCCAGCAGGGACACAGGTGGAATCCCAGGGTTGTATTTTCTGTTGCCAATCCAGTTATCCAGGTTGTGCTTACAATGGGTGAGGTACTCAGCTTTACGTTGAGAGGGAGACTACTCCGCAGAATGAGGAAATGTCTGGGACACCTGTCCTACCAGCAAGTCCTATAGATGCCATACATGCGGGTTACTCAAGTGGAGCTTGATTTGCGTATATGTAGCAGTCCCATTAATGTGGGGTCTCTGTATATGCCAGACAGAGGCCACCTCTGAGGAGTCTGTATGAGAGAGTAGAGGGACAGGGCTTGTAGCCTATGTTAGTTAGATGTTTGAGGCCCCGGATTATTCTGGCGAGTACATCGGTGGTCTCTCCAGCTGCTGCATGTGCCTTGTGAGGTGCATGCTGAAAGGGGCATTGTACGAAATAATGGGTCTTATAAGGGAAGAATACAAGGATATTATGACCTTGTCCCAGGATGAGATACCCTTCCTAATGTGGGCCATGTAAAAAGCTTTCTGTAACAGAGGAAATATGCAGTTTGCCATCAACCTGGGTGCCCAAGTTCCACACGAATGATTGAGTACTTGGTATTATTGTGATCATTTAGAACATCACTCTCCCCAAAGGGATGTGGCATTTTTTTAGCATTCATTCTGAGGCCATACTTCTGGAACTAGACATGTGTTTGGGCGAGACCCTCTTGAATGATGTCCACATCACTAGGGGAATTTATAATAGTGGCCAGTTTGCAGTCATCTGCAAACCAGTCACAGTCCACTGGTTTTGACCTGCACCTCAGAAAACTATATCCCAAACATAGGCCCCAGGACTGATCCCTGGCATACACCACTCGTTACGGGTCTACTGCTTGAGGTGGCTTCCCCTATTTTGAGTAAGTGGGTTTTATCAGTGAGCCAGTTTGCTACTTATTTGGTAACATACAGAGCGATGCCTAGTCGAGAGAGTTTATTACACTGGAGTGGGGAACAGTATTGGCCAGGTCAACATAGGTGGTGTGCAGTCTTCCCCTCATCTATGGCTCTAGAGACTGAAATAAGTCAACCAAATTTGACAGGCATGACCTCCCCTGACAACCAAACTGTGTGGGATAGGGTGTTTGGCGGTTGCCAATGTCCTTGTTAATGAGTTCCATGATACTCCGTCCCGTGGCCTTGTAGATCAGGATAGTTAGGCTGATGGGTCTATAAATTTGATGGATCAGTGGACATGCCACCTTTGTGCAAAGGTATGACAGTGGCTGTCCTCCACTCTGCTTGGAGGAAGCTGGTACTCTAGCTTTGAATGAACAGGATGCCTAAAGGTGCTGCAACTTCCTGCCTATGTTCATTTAGACTGCAGCCTGGGCTGTTAATTGGGTCCCACTACCTGGTAGGTGACATTTACAATACAAGCTGGTGGAGTGATGTGTAGCACACTGTCACAAACTGCAGAAACAGACACATACCTAATGGCAAACAGTGCACCTCATTGGCCCTCTGCAGATGCAATCTGTATGACTGCATGGATGACTGTCACGTCACCACAAGGCTTCTGCGTGTGCCCCTTGTGGACAGGGGCAATAAGTGCAGATTGTGTAAATAAGGGTTAGAACATGACTAGAATTTTATGTTACCCATGTCCACTAGGGAACTACTGTCCAATGGTCCTATGATCCCATACACTGAAGTAAAATGCTGCAACATCTGCAAACACACACCTGGCTAAAGTGAGAATAGTACCACTTTCAATTCACACACAAAACGGTGCACAGCATACACATTTCAAGCTGGCTGCAATTAGATTAGAACATATACCTATCTAATGGTACAGAGTAGAGATCATAATACGCAACACACACCATACCTAAAGTGTGCTATTAACATCTCCTCGGGTAATGTTCTGGTAGGGGACATCAGCAGGCCTTAGGGTCAGGATATTGTAGGAGCACGTCACCTGACAGCCAAAATACTGCAAAATTCCACCTCTGTCTACATCAGTGTGGTGATCACATTTATTTTTCAGGGGGATGCACACACAAACAGCATGTGGACCAGAGTGAGACTAGAACCCCTACTTATCTAGTGTTACACACTACATATCACAGTATTTACAACAATTGACGTGGCTTAACTTTGAAATTACTATGGCAATTGGTAAATGTTAAAGTACATCAGCACAGCCTTGTGGGAGAGAGGGGTTTGGAAACCAGAAGTACATGCAACAGCCAAAACGTGCAGTCTTGCACTACAGATCACAGTATTTACAGCAAACGCCATGGATTAAGTCTATTTTAGACATGACTGCAGGCAAACACTAGTGCAGTACATAAACTAGGCTGGTGTTGAACAGCATGTGTGGGCTGCAGAGTGACACTACTTCTCAACTGTTCTCTGCATCTAGTAGCCCTGCAGTTAAACTGTTTATCCAAGCTGTGTGTCTACAGTAGTCATTTTTCCCATATGTAGCTGTTTGTTTTTGCTGACATGCCTGCCCATCCAGATGCAGTGTGCCCAGTGAAATGTGTACACACACTAGGTACATACCACCTGCTGGTATATGTATTGCGACATCCATTTGCCGACATGCTTGCCCATCCAGATGCAGTGTGCCCAGTGAAATGTGTGCATACACAAGTACATACCACCTGTTGGTATATGTATTGTGACATCCAGCAGGCACAGGGGCTGTAAGGAAGTGCATTATCAAATGCTGAACCCTTACATTTGATCTTTTGAGCAACATTCTGTGTCACACTGCAGCTTTAAATCATCAGTATGTATGACAAGTGTGTGTGTGTGTGTGTACATACATATACACACACGTATGTAGATGAATGGGTGTAGACAGATGTACGTGTCTATGTGTATACACAAAAAAAAAAAAAAAAGGCAAGGTTCTTCTCCAGAAATGTTTTATGAATACACAAAATAAAAACAAGTAAAAAAGTTAGAGTTTTCATACACAGACAATGTGTGAACTTCAGACAAAGACTTAATCATGACATCACCAACCCCATTAGTACTTAAAGAGCCAATAACAATACAAATTAATATGAATATAAATCCGTTTTTTCAGTTGGATTTCTCTGCCACAACTGTTTCATAGGCCAGCATGTTCATAGGCCAGCATGTTTATGGCTTCTTACATATCCCAAGATGCTATGCAGGCATTTGTTTTGAATGTTCAGGGAGAACTGCAGCCGATTGTTTCTGAAGGACCTAGGGGGTTTTGGAAATCCTTGATAGAGAGCAGATTCCCACCAAGCTTACTGAATGTCATTAGGGGTCCGAGCCTCCTACGATCTTTAGGGTTGACACTCCTTTGAAAAAAAAGCAAGCATCTTTCTCCTGCTCCCAAGGATTCTCAACATGGATGGCAAGATTTCACTCTGGGTCTATTTAATGCCTTATGGCCTTGAAACCCCCTCAGGAGCCTGTTTCTGATCCCCTTTGGTCTTCTACTTCTCTTAAGAGGCCTAGAGGCAGGTTTCATCTGTTGAGGATGTGGATTCTGATGAAGAATCCTTGACCTGCTCTCAGATTTCCTCTCCCTTGGACTATGACTCCGAAGAGGAGGAATCTATTAATCCTGATTATCCTTTTGAGGAGGTTTCTTTTTCGAAACATATATGATGGAGTTTAAGTGGGACTGTACTCAGGTCTCTAATGTTCAGAAAAGGTATTAAGTCATTCAAATGGAGTCTCCCAAAATCTCTGCTGTTCCCCTGTCCTTGCTGCCTTGCTAGATGCCTTTTCTGCAGGTTCTTGGGCTTCTGACTCTCAGGTTTTTATAAAGTGCCTGAGGATTGCAAATTCCTTTAAGAGTGTCCCTCTACTGACCCCTCCGTTATTTCAGTTGCTTCTGATAAGCAACCTAAGCTTTTAACATCTACAGAGCGAGCTGCTCCCCTCCGACAAGGACAGCAGGACTATGAAAAGGTTGGGTAAGAAAGTATATACTGCTGCTACCCTGGCCTTTAGGACTGAATTACTACACACGACCAGATATTTTTGCTACATCTCACTATCATTTTGCATTTTTTTAAAAATATATAATGCTAGGTTTTTTTTAATTTTTTTTATTTTATTTTTGTAATTTCGGAGCTTTTCTCTCCAGGCCTCTGGTGAAAACAGGCTCCTTGAGCCCAGTGGACCACCCCAGTTATCAAACTGGAAATAAAACAAATCTAAACCAATCCAAAAAAACATAAAATAAAAGAACCATAAATGTCTTAAGGACATAAATATTTTATGTAACCATTATAAATTAAAAATGCTTATATACATTTATTAATAAACAATTTACCTTTCCAAGGACTATTTCAGCACACACTTGAGAACACTGGTCATTCAGCCCTGGATAAACAAAGGCATTAAGTGTAAGTTGCCAGGAAAGATCTTTCCTCTGAGAAGTTGCCACGGACCACCTCTAAACCCTTTTTTACATGGTCAATAGCAAAATACAAAACGTGGTGTCCAGCATTCTCAATTACATGTTTAGCCAGGGCATTATTCATATTCTGCATATTGAGGTTATATTGATACTCACAGACCCTTCAGAGGACTCTCGGTTTTCCCAATATAGAAACCAGGGCAGAGATGACATTTAGCAACGTAACTCACCCCAACACTTTCACAATTATATTTATCCATAACCCTAAAAATTGTTAATAGAAAATGAATTAAGAACTCCCATAAACTTACAAAAATTACACCTACCACTTTTCCACATACCTGCATTTAAGGGACGACAATATAATTTTTTCTCCAATATTGATTTTAAATTCCTACCTAGCCTAAAGATGATCACTGGTTTATCTGGTAACCTCTGTAGGGTCATTGGGTCGTCCACCAAAATTACCCATTTCTTACCAACAATATCTCTCAAACTGAGAGGCGCTAGAGTTTTATTTCATCACTGTTTTTCCAAATAAATTCCTTCTGAGGAGTTGCTGGCTTGCTGTTTGTGGTCTTTCAACTTACTTTGCTTGCGGTGGTTTTTTATTATTTAATATCTCTCAAACTGTTGGCATTCAGGGAAAATGTGGTAGGAAATTTTAAAGAAAAGTTGCCCAAATCTACTAGTTTCAAAATTAGTTCCAAATGCTATATTCTCATCAGGGCAATTAAGTATATATACTGGAGATTGTTCCGGTCCCACATTCCCACCAAGAATGAACTTCTTTTCATGATAACTTCAGCTATAATTTCATCACTCCTCAGGGTATGCCCTCTTTATAAAAACATTCCCCTTAAGGTCTCACATTCGGCCAAAAACTCAATGTCAAGGCTAACCATTGTAGCAGCTCTCACCACCTGGCCTTTAGTAACACCATTTTTCTGAAAAGGGGGAGCTGCTAAAATCAAAAATGCATTGGAATAAGTGGGCTTACGAAAAATACCGGCCAAGTATATGTTGTAGAGTCTCTCTCTTCTTACCAAGACATCCAAATATGCAATAGAGTCAGCATTAAACTCAAAAGTAAATTTAAGGAATGAAGTGTACCTTGACAAATTCCACAAAGGGCCAAAGCCACTTCATGATCGCCCTTTAGAGTAAAAATATCATCCAAAAAGCGAGTGTACCAAAGTACTCTCCTTAAATTTTTTAAACAAGAACTCACCCTCCCAGAAGGCCATAACACAATTAGCAAATGTTCCCCCCATAGGGGGAGCCCATCACTACCCCAGTTTTCTTAAGATAATAATCACCATTAAGAGAATTGTTCAATAGAACAATATTCAGAAGGTACTCATCTCCTCACCTGGGGCACCTTTATTAAGCAAGAGTTCCCTTACCCAATGTATGTCAAGGTCCTGTGGGATGACAGGATAAAGTTCCTTGACATCAATGGTTAAAAAACTGGAATTCCTATCAAATTCAAGTTTATCAACAGAATCTAAAAAATCCCAAGAATCATGGCAAATTTGTTTTTCATTAATTCAATATTTCTTTAAGATCCACAAATTTGGCATAACCATAGGTCATACATTTCCTTCTATTGACAACAGGGCGGAATGGGAGATTAAGCAAGTCCTTGTGGAACTTAGGAAGCCCAAATATAACCGGAGTAAACTGCGCCAAGATAGTTAAATATATCCATATCTATCCTTGCCTCAATAGTTCACTGATCAAAGTTTTAACTTGGAGCCCCATTAAATTAAGGGATACTTACAGATTCTGGAAACGGACACATCTCTTAAACTTGGTCATAATCACAGTCATTCATAAATATCAAACCCCCCCCCCCTTATCAGGTTTCAAAACACATACTTGTGACCTCAAATTCAAAACATCAAGTTCTACAGTGGATACATTAGATGTAACAAAACTCAATGCCTTGTTCAATAAGCATCCAATATCCAACTCGCATAATTTTTCAAAGAAACCCAAAGAATGTTGCAAGGGTGGGTTAAATACACTAGAAACCCTGAAATCGCTGTTACAACTAGTCCTATTCACAAGAAGGATGCTAATTTAACTTATGGACAAAAGTTTTTAAATTTAGTGATGTATTGGCCAAGTCCGCTCTTTTCCCAGGAACAAAGGACAAGCCCTTCAAAAGCAGTTCTACCAGTTCGGAAGGTGCATTAAAGTCCGTATAGTTTTACACTCCAAAATCCCCAGTGGAATTAGTAAGAATCCATGGACCACTCCATTCTAGCACATCAAACTCAGAAACAGACTAGTCTTCAAGGGCCATTATCAGTGATGGCTGCTGTTCCACTTCTGGTAATGGCTCTGTGGAGTTCAGCTCTCGTCTGTGGATGAGACGTTCTCTTGCCACCCTAAAAATCCTGCTCAGACGGCTGGTTACCTTCAGCACATCTAATCAGCCGTTCGCTACATCTCACTGTATCAAACGTTCTGGGTCTGTTTGACTGACCTCTCTCTCAGGGAGTGCGTTAAGGTTGCTCATACCCCTCCCATTACCAACTGACAAATTAGTCTCATCCGAAAGTATAGTTTGAGTACTGATAATGAGGTGGCGGGGATATGCAGTCCCGTTACTATAGTTCTCCTATCCCGTTCCAATTTCTTCTTTTTACTTTCCCGTTCCAATTTCTTCTTTTTACTTTCTCTTAAAAGTATTTTCATTGCTCACAAAAATACAATAATCGTATTTAAAGTTCTCATCATTTTTAATCAAAGTTTCCAAAGGGAAGAGTTGGATCTTAAGCCATTCCATGTCCTCATTATAATATTTAATCAATATTTTAAGGTAATCACAGCTTTGGTCAAAAAGCTGCAGTAATTCATGATGAAAGGGTGTATTTCAACTCAAGCCAGTGGGAAACTTCCACTAGAGTAAACCCTTTGGTATTGAGCATTGACTAATGCATTCATGAAAATAAGAAATTTCCAGTTGCAGTTTCTTAAATTTAAACAGTTTCATGTCAAATAGCCCAAAGTTAACAAAGCTGCTGGCGGAATTAACAAAACTGGATGCTGAACCACCCCCAGTGAGTCAACTGAAAAATGGAGAGACTCAAACAGTCCATCAGGGAAGGAACAGTAACATTCAAATTCCCTTCACAAGTCTGACCACGGCTCTCATTACCTCCCGGTAATGAATTAGATGTAAAAATGGGGTCATTAAGAGCTTCACTCCTTGAACAAAGAAAAGGTAGTGAAGAAACGACAGTCAACTCAACATTTGTATTGTCCACTATTAATTCCAATCCAAGGGAGCAGAGACCAAGTCAATGTTCACTGCCAAAGCGTGCACTCTGGAGGTAAGCTGCTGTATTAGCAAAAAGTTAAATTCCCTATGGTATTCACCTCGGTAGGAGAATTCTCATTTTCCTGGGAGAATAAAGATAACCAATTTAAGGAGAGACCAGTTGCCATAATCCCTAACTAGTTAAAAAAAAAAAAAAAAACAAAGGTAAGGGTCTTCAAAAACGTTTTATGAATATACAAAATAAAAACAAGTAAAAGTTAGCGCTTTCGCACGCAAGAATGAACTTTATCTGACAAAAGAGGAATGGTATATACTGAAGCACTGGCTTAAGACCCAATCATGACATAAACCCCATTAGTACTTAAAGAGCCAACACCACAAATTATTAATATGAATATAAATCTAAAACAATCCGAAAAAACATACAAAAGAACTCAACCATAAATATCTTAAGGACAAATACTTTGCTTATATATATTTATTAACATTCTGTTAGAGTCTTTACATTCTTCAGTTGACTCACTGGAGGGTGCTTTCGGCACCCAATTTTGTTAATTCTGGCAGCAACATTGTTAATAATCTTAGGCTATTTGACATGAAACTGTTTTAAATTTAACAAACTCCAGCTGAAAATTTCATATCTTCATGAATGTATTAGTCAACGCTTAATGCCAAAGGGTTTACGCCAGTGGAAGTTTCGTACTGGCTTGATTCTAAATTCACCTTTCATTGTGAATTACTACAGCTTTTTGACCAAGAAAGCGGTGATTACCTTAAAATAGACTAATTATAATGAGGACATGGAATAAGTCAAGATCAAACTACTGCCTTTTGAAACTTTGATTAAAGATGAGAACTTTCCCCAGTATAAATAAGATTATAATCATACTTTTGTGAGCATTGAAAATACTTTAAGAGAAAGTAAAAAGAAGAAATTGGAACTGGATAGGAGGGACTATAGTAACGGAACTGCATATCTCCTCCACCCCATTATCAGTACTCAAAACTATACTTTCGGATAAGACAGGAGGTGTGGCAGTTGTTGATAATGGGAGGGATATGAACAACATTAACACACCCCCTGAGAGAGGTCACTCAAATGGACCCGAATCTTTTGATACAGTGAGACGTAGCGAATGGCTGATTGTTCAGCATGTCTAACCGGCCATCCGAACAGGATTTTCAGGGTGGCAAGAGAACAGAACAGTTACCGGAAGGGGAGCAAAAAACTGCACCAATAATGGCCCTTGAAGACGAGTCGTTTTCCAAGTTGGATGTGCTAGAACGGACTGGTCCATGGATTCTTACTAATTCCACTGGGGATTTTAGAATATATAACTATATGAACTTGAAATTCACCTTCCAAATTACTAGAACTGCTTTCAAAGGGCTTGTCCTTTGTTCCTGGGAAAAGAGCGGACTTGGCCAGCACATTACTGGATTTAAAAACTTTGCAAGTTAAATTTAAACATTTGTCTTGGGAGTAGGACTAGTTGTATCAGTGATTTCAGGGTTTCTAGCATATTTTACCCACCCTTGCAATATTCTTTGGGTTTCTTTGAAAAATTAAGCGAGTTGGATATTTGATGTTTGTTGAATAAGCCATTGAGTTTTGTTAAAAAAATCTAATGTATCCACTGCAGAACGTGATGTTTTAATTTAGTGAAGTCAGAGTATACGTGTTTTGAACCTGACAAGGGAGGGTTTGATATTTATGAATGACATTGATTATGACAACAGTTGAAGATTCTGGAAATTGACACATATCTTAAAGTATCCTTTAATGAATGCTTCTTTGATCAATGAACTGTTTGAGGCAAGGATAGATTTAAACTATCTTAATAGGACGGCACCAGTTACTCCAGTTATATATTTGGGCTTCCTAAGATCCACAAGGACTTGGTTAATCCCCCTTTCCACCCTATTGTTGGAGGAAGGAAATGCATGGCCTACGGTTGTGCCAATTTTGTGGCTCTTAAAGAAATATTTAATGAAAAACATATTTGCCGGGATTCTTGGGATTTTGTTAGGTTCTCTTGAAATACTTGAATGACAGGACTTCCAATTTTCTAACCACTGATGTCACGGAACTTTACTCTGTCATCCCACAGGACCTTGGCATTAATTGGGTAAAGGAATTCTTGCTCAATAAAGGTGCCCCAGGTGAAGAGATTGATTTGAGTACCTTCTGGATATTGTTCTATCGAACAATTCTTGTATTTAATGGTGATTATCTCCAGAAAACTGGGGTAATGGCCTTCTGCGAGGGGGAGTTCTTATTTAAGGACAGAGTACTTTGGTACACTCGTTTTGGATAATATTTTTATCACCCTAAAAGGGGATCATGAAGTGGCTTTGGCCCTTGTGGAATGTCCAGATCCGCTTAGTTCCTTAAATTTACTTTTGAGTTCAATGCTGACAATATTGCATATTTAGAGGTCTTGGTAAGAAAAGATAGACTTGACAACAGATACTTCACCCATATTTTTCATAAGCCTGCTTATTCAAACGCATTTTTGCAATTTAGCAGCTCACACCCTTTTCATCAGAAAAAGGGTGTTATTAAAGGCCAGGTGGTGAGCTGCTAGAATGATTAGCCTTGATACGGAGTTTTTGGCCGAATGCAAGACCTTAAGGGAAATGCTTATAAAAAGAGGGCATACTCTGAGGAGATGGTTGTTGAAATTATAGCCGAAGCGGTCATGAAAAGAAGTTCAGGTTGGTTCAAACATATACTTTCTGGGAATGGGGGACCGGAACAGTCGCCAGTAGGCCTACCTAACTGCCCCTGACGAGAACATAGCACTTAGAACTAATAATTTTGAAACTAATAGATTTGGACAAAGTTTCTTTAAAATTTACTACCACATTTTCCCTGGATGACAACCTTTTGAGAGATGTTAAGAATTGGGTAATTTTGATGGACGACCCAATAACTCGACAGATTACCAGATAAACCAAGGATTATCTTTAGGCGAAGCAGGAATTTTAAAATCAATATTGGAGGAAAAAATTATATCGTTGTCCCTTAAATGCGGGTATGTGGAAATGTGGTAGGTGTATTTAAGTTTATGGGGGTTCTTAATTCATTTTCTATTAATAATTTTAGGATTATGGATAAATATAATTGTGGGGCGGCCGCAGTGGTGCAACAGTTAGCGTTGCCACCTCACAGCAAGAGGTTCTCCAGTTCGATCCTCGCCTGGGGTGCCTTCTGTGCAGAATCTGCATGTCCTCCCTGTGGTAGTGTGGGTTTCCTCCGGGTGCTCCGGTTTCCTCCCACATCCCAAAGACATGCTGTAGGTGGACTGGACACTAAAATTGGCCCTAGGTGCGAGTGTATGCATGTGTGCCTTCTGTGGAAGGCTAGGTGCCGGGCTGGCAACTCAACACTGTAAAACTCCACTGCCAATCATGAGCGGACAGGTGATGCACTGCGGCGACCCCAACAGGGAAAAAGCTGAAAGAACAAGATAAATATAATTGTGAAAGTGTTGGGGTGATTTACATTGCTAAAATGTCAGCTCTGCCCTGGTTTCTATATTGGGAAAACTGAGAGGCATCTGAAACAATGGGTCTATGAGCATCAATACAACATCAATAGGCAGAATATGAATAATACCCTGGCTAAACATGTAATTGAGAATGCTGGACACCACTTATTGTATTTTGCTATTAACCATGTAAAAAAGGATTTAGGGGTGATCCGTGGTAACTTCTCAGAGGAAAGAGCTTTCCTGGCAACTTAGAGACTTAATGCCTTAGTTTATCCACGACTGAATGACCAATGTTTAAGAGTACGCTGAAATTAAGTCCTTGGAAAAGTATACTGTTTATTAATAAATGTGTATAAACATTTTTTAATGTCCTTAAGATATTTATGGTTAGGTTCTTATATATATATATATATATATATATATATATATATATATATATATATATTTTTTTTTTTTTTTTTTAATTGTTTTAGATTAATAATCTGTACTGTTATTGGCTCTAAGTACTAATGGGGTTGATTAGGTCTTTGGTATATACTGAAGCACTGGCCTTTCTTTTGTCTGATGAAGTTCACACACTGTGTATGAAAGCACTAACTTTTACTTGCATTTTTATTTTGTGTATTGATAAAATGTTTCTGGAGAAGACCCTTGCCTTTGTTTTTTTATTTAGTTGGTTTGTGGTTTTGGTGTGTATACATATTGTCTCACACACACACACACACACACACACACACACACACACACACACACACACACACATCTAAAAAGTGCACACCCCTGTTAAAATGCCAGGTTTTTGTGATATAAAAAAATTAGACCACAATAAATAATATCCAAACTTTTCCCACCTTTAATGCGACATAGCCTGTACAATTCAACTGAAAAACAAATCAGTCAGGGGAAAAATATAAAAAATAAAAAATGTACAATAAGGTGGTTGCACAAGTGTGCACACCCTTCAACTAATACTTTGTTGAAGCCTGCGTTTACAACAGCAACCAGGAAGATTACAGCTTATGGAGAAAGGCCTGGCAAGTTCCTAACAGGTGAAATGGTAGTAATGGGAGGTCTGGATAAAATGGAAGGAACCCCTTGGAAAGCAACAGAGTTTGCGGCTTAGGAGTCCACCACAAAACTAGATGGAAGGTTTGAAAGACTCTACATGAACAGAAGAGCTACCAAATATTTTTAATGGTAAAACTCAAGAAAAAAAAAAGTGATTACCTACAAGCATTACTGCAAGCTACAGAAAAAGATTGGAGGGCTTACAATGTTTACAACAGCACTCAGATTTGTCATACAGAGCAAAGTTAGATTTATTAAAAATGGTCGACTTCTTCTTGAAAGAATAAGAGTGACTGTTTCATGAAGAATTCGTGGAAATGAGCTTGGCAAAAAAAAATGTTTCTTGAATACTTTGTTGTGATTTTACACTATATGTAGGCAACAGACACTTTTAGTAACCCTTTGAAATATTAAGATCTGCAACAGTGAGTCCTTGCTGGATAGCCAGACCTATATACATACACATTTTACACAGATATATATATCTATATATATACACATATACACACACAAAGATAAAGACAGTCATTACTCACAATATTCCCATTTCTCAGACATATTTATATCTTGGCATTAGTATACGCACAGTTCAAAAGGCATGGGGGGCTTGCCTCCAATATTGGTGGAGCAGGACAGGTTACCCCTCTGCAAAACAAAAAGTAGTAGTCTTTAGCAGAAGAATATTTGCTCTTCTCCTGCAGTGTTGGTGGGTGGGTGCTGGCGTGTTGGCACTCAGCATTTACAGTACAGACATTTCAAAAGGCAGCAAATATTTCCTATGCTCTGTCCTGTCTCCAACAAAAAAGGCCTTCACTGTGACACAGGCATACACAGAAGACTAATAATTTTAAGTGTCAAAACATGAAGCATTAGCCAAATGATGCTGAGCGTGAAACTGAAAGCACCACACAAACAACAACACACAAACACCACCACAAAAAACAACACAGACACTTAGGAAGAAGCTCATCAAAATCCATATATGAAAAAAAAGGCAGTGTAGGACCACATTGTAGCAATAAAGAAACCAATACAGTTGGTTCAGTGGTACAAAGAAGAGAGGCAAGTTTGGCTGCGTGGGAAAGCCTTCTGCCAAATGGTTCTAATGCTTCTGGCAAATATTCCAAAGGCTACTAGAAATGGAGCTCTTTTTACCAGAGCTTAGTTGCTTGAAAAGTAATCAAGCTGATCTTAAAGAATTAAAAATTTTAACAGATGGTATGGTACAGTTTTCTTTCATAAGAACCATTCTCTGCAGCTGTTTTCTTTACATGAATACAGGCTGAGCTAGTGGTCTTAAAGTGCAGTGCTTTGACAATACATGGAGTTTCTTTTGATGGCACTTATTTTGTTAGATGCAGACATACACACAAAAACAGACCATGTACACGTCTGTGTGCAAACATGCACATATGCAGGCAATCTTATATAACTGCACAGGTGTGCATTTACATTGAAGCAAAATGTGCGTCTATGCACAAATATTTATATCTATACATTGATATTTCGAAGTACATCACCACCAGAAAATCAAACTTCAAATCAATGATCACAAAGGATTGAAAGTCAAAATAAAAAAAATCCTGTCCCCTGTACCCCAACATCCCTTGGTAATTACATGTATACTAACTCCAAAACTGCACAACAGGTAGAGGGAAATTCCCCAATCCTGGCAGAAGTGAGCATATGATTATTCAATACTATGAAAGTTCGATTATTTGAACTGTCCTCGTACATTTAATTAGCAGGAGAGTCTCACGTGGGGGTGCCAAAACATAAGCCTTTTTTTCCTTTGAGATCAAAGTTTTGACATTTCAAATACATTCATATTATACAAATCAAAGCCACTTTAGAATGCCAAAAGCGCGAACCTTCAGAATATTGAACATGAAATGCTGAATATTCTGAAGGCTACTAAATGCCAGCATCTCATTTCCAAGATTGCAGTACAGCCTGGGGTGGAGTTTTACCCTCTGTAGTGCAAGCTCAGAGTTGGTATATGTAATTAGCAGGGGGTAGGAGGACAGCATGGGGATTGCTACCCTGCAAAATAGAATGTTCTTTGTTTTAGCTCGGTTTTGATAGTTCAAGTTTTTGAGGTTTAGAATGTCTGCTATTTGTGATGTTGACATTCTGACATAGGCTTATTACATACATATTGAATTCCTACATGCATATAAACAAGCATACAAACTATATATATATATATATATATATATATATATATATATATATATATATATATATATATATATATATATATATATATATATATATCTATCATGTACTATATGTACACACACATACATACAGCACCACGGACTGGTACTGTGCCGTCAGGTAAGTGAATGCCTGTATGAGTGTGATGTGTCTGCGTGTGAGTGAACACGTGCATGAAACCAAAAGAATCCGTGCGGGTGTGTATGTGAGACCATAAGAGTGACAGCGATGCAAGTATGAATGAGGATGTGACAGTGTGTGTGTTTGGTCAGGAGAGAGCAAGAGTGATGTGACAGTGAATGCAGGTATGAATGAGGGAGTGACTGTGTGTGACAGATTGGAAAAAAGCGTGAGAGTGATGTGTGTGAGTGAATGCATGCATGCAAAAGATAGTGTGTGTGTGGTATATACGAAAATGTACAAAAACCTCATTCCTGCTTCTGCCAGCGATGACACTCTCCACACTGCCCCCCACTCCGTCAGACACATCACACCTCAAAAATCTGGACAAAGCCTAACAGAAAAAAGGAGGGGGGAAATAGGGGACATTTTAAATATTGCTCTTATAACCATAGAAACCTGCAAGAATAACAGTCTTGCCGTGCATTTTCTGAAGGGTACGAGATCTGAAATACAAATGTATATCATTAAGTGACTTCAGTCCTCAGATCATCCCAGTAATTTGCCAGAAAATCACAAGAGATACGAGGAACACACAAACTCGTAAGGGAAGAAGCTGGACATTCTGCAAAAATCTGTACAGTTGAGAGGTATGAAGACCTCTCAGCCTCTTACTTAGATCAAGAAATCTGGACAAAGCCAAAAATAATGGGGAGGGGGAGGGACAAAGGCCCAAAATAGGGATCCATTTAAATACTGCTCTTACAAACTTTGAAAGTTTGACAGAAATACAGGTTTTGCATTAGCATGAATTTTATGAAGGGTATGAAGTAAGAAACTGTCATTTTCTGAATTCAGCCTCAATAATCTGCCAGAAAACAGCAATTTTGAGAAAAAGACCAAAATTATGAGGCAAATATCTGGACATTGTGAAAATCTGTACAACTGAGAGGTATGCTGGACCGAGCCAAACAGGGACAGATTTTAAATATTGCTCTTATAAACATAAAATCAGTAAGGGGCTACGCCCCCCTGCCCCCCCCCCCGTAACAAATATACCAACTCCAAGATCGCACTACAGTGCGGAAGTGGGACATTTACCCATTCTGCACTGTGCGGAGAGTTCCCCATGGTCTGCTTTTCAAAAGTCGATCATATGGTCTCGGCCATATGAAAGTAGACTTTTTGAAAAGTCGACCATGTGAAGGGGACCCATACACACACACCACAATACACAAAGGTAGAATTAGCGCTTTCGTTTATACCAAATTGATAAACTTCAGATAAGTACAAAGGGAAATTGTCATTTAAATACAAGAAAATTCATGACATCACATCCTGTTAGATCATACATATAAAATTCAAAAAATTTTTGTAAAAAGTTAAATATTTAAACAATAGATGACAATAGTTTTATCGGGATAATGCCCTTAATTTCAATAAGCTCATGATTGAAATGGTATCGTTTAGTCCAGGAAAAACAGAAGCATTCAACTTTGCCATAATAATTCCCTCTCTTCCAAAAGTAAAGAGGTAGGTCCCCCCCTCCCCCTATCATGAATCCTTTCTACTACTAAAAATCTAAATTCATGCTCCGGGAAGGCTGAAACATGTCTAGCCAAAGCATTTGTTTGGTTCAACTTTGCAATGGCATGTACATGTTCATAAATTCTGTTTTTTATGGCTCTATCGGTCTTCCCGATATAAAAGGAGGGGCACTGGTTACAAAGCCACATAAACACTTTTGCTATTGCAATTATATTTTTGTCTTTGAGGAAATATTTTCTCTCATTAATTACAAAATATTTAGCCACAGATATGTACTTACACATACAACTCTCACATTTGAACATCCCATAATTAGAAGTTATGTACCTACCATAACGTTCCATGTTAGTTGTCGTCTTCTCGCCTTCTTTCTTGCTGGATGGGTTCGGAGCCGATCCTCGGCTCCAACTCTGCCACTCTAAAAGCTCGAGAGCTAGTTCCACCGGCTTGAGGCTCCCCTATATCCCACAATGCTAGGCGGTAACTCCTCAGATCTCATTTGAAAGCTAAGGCCAGCAATAAAATTCCATAAGGAACAAAGAAAAACTCTTCTAGGTCTGTCCTGGCTAGGGGGAAGGAGGGTGGGACGCAAGAAAGGCGGCGAGAAGAAGACAACTAACATGGAACGTTATGGTAGGTACATAACTTCTAAATGTTAAGTTGTCAATCTCGCCTTCATTCTTGCTGGATGGGACCGCGCCCCTAGCGCCTTGTGCCGGGTGGCCTATCGGAACAGACTCTTGAGTACAGTGGAACCAAAGATGGCTCGGTCTCTAAAGGCCAAGTCCAACTTATGAGAAATGAAGGTATGGGGAGAAGCCCAAGTAGCTACAGAACAAATCGAATCAATAGGCAGCCTATCTTGGAAAGCTATAGAAGTGGCTAAAGCTCTAGTTGAATGAGCCCTGGGTTTGGATGGCAACCGTTGATGTCTTATTTCATACACTAGGGTCATCAACAAAGTAAGCCATCTAGAGAGAGAGACTTTAGAAACTGGAAGGCCCATTCTACCTTCGGCATAAAAAACTAACAGTTGGTCAGATTTCCTGAATTGTTTGGTCCTGTCTAAATAGTACCTAAGTTGGCGATTAATATCTAAACAGTGTAACTTTTGTTCTGACCTATTAGAATAATTTGGGAAGAAAACAGGAAGCTCAATGGTTCGATTCAAATTTGCCAATGAAGCTACTTTGGGCAAAAAGGACGGGTTAGTATGCAAGGACACCCTGTCTTTATGAAATACCAGATAAGGGGGTCAACTACACAGAGCATGGAGTTCGGGGACTCTTCTAGCTAAGGTGATAGCTACTAAAAAGAGTGTCTTCCAAGAAAGTAACTTTATAGAACATGAAGCCGCAGGTTCAAAGGGGGGAAGAATTAAGGATGCCAGAACCAAGTTGAGATCCCATTGAGGAGGAGGATCTCTGATGGGTGGTTCCAGGAGAAAAACTCCCTTTAAAAAAGTCTTGCAGAGTTTGAGAGACATAATGGAGGACTCCAACATGAAAGTTCGATATTGCAGCCAATTGAACTCTAATGGTAGATGGGGACGAACCTGAGTGGAAAAGTTCGGCTAGAAAGTCTAGAACTGTTTGAATAGAAGCAGTGAAAGATCTATATTCTTTGACTGCGCCCAATAGGAAAAATGTTTCCACTTGCTATGATAAATCTTCCGAGTGGAAGATTTACGAGAGGCTATCAAGATATCTCTGAGTGAGATATCAAAGGAAGCCTGGCTAGCTAAAGTCGGAATTGGAGGAGCCACACTGTGAGGTTCAGAGGGGGAAGGGAGTGGTGCAACTGACCCGACTGATGGGTCAAGAGGTCTGGAACTGGGTCCAGATGCCAAGGTTGTTCCAACAGGTAACGGTGGAGAAAAGGGAACCAAACCTGTCGAGGCCAGTAAGGGGTAATGAGGATCATGGAAGCTTCCTGGAGCGATGGCTTTCTGTATCAGCTGGGATATCAGTGGGAAGGGAGGAAAGGCATACAGAAGTCCCCGGGGCCAAACATGTACTAGAGCGTCTCTGCTGGGGTGACCTGGTTGGGGAAAGAGGGTGAAAAAATTGTCGCGCTTGCTGTTTTGGGGAGTAGCGAAAAGGTCGCAGCAAGGCCTGCCCCACTTTCGAAAAACTTTCTCCAACACTGAATTGTTCAGAGACCACTCGTGAGGCATGAGAATAGCTCTGCTCAATTTGTCTGCAATCACATTGGAATTCCCGGGAATGTGCGTTCCTAACAGAAATCGCTGAGAAGAAATCGCCCATTGCCACAGTCTGAGTGCCTCTCGACATAGGGGGTAAGATCTGGTTCCACCTTGTTTGTTGATGTACCACACTACAGACATGTCTGTTTGAATTGCTATAGTTCCCTTGGGAAGAGAGTCTTGTAGGGCTTGCAATGCTAGAAGCACTGCTCTCATCTCTAGGACGTTTATGTGCAAGTGGCACTCGAACGGTTGCCACATGCCCTGGACTGTCCTGCCCTGGAAATGCCCCCCCCCCACCCGATCAGGGAGGCGTCCGTTGTCACTGTAGCAACCGGAGGGGGAGGGACGAAAGGTCTCCCTAGGAGGAGCTGAGGAGATGTGATCCACCAAGAGAGATGATTCTTGCACGATTGAGTTATCCGAACAGGATGGGACATTTGGTAAGACCATTGTGTGAAGAGCATCCATTGTAAAACCCTCATATGGAAGCGAGCTAATGGTAAGAGAGGGATGGCCGCCGCCATAATCCCCAAGACTTTCAGGATCAGTCTGGCTTTGACCTTGTTGCTCTGCAAGAGAAGACCAGTTTGTGTATGTCTGCTATCCTCTGCTCTGTGAGTCTGGCTGACATCTTGACAGTGTCTAGATTTGCGCCTATGAAGGTAATAACATGACAAGGCGACAAGACAGACTTTTCGGAGTATATTGAAATGCCTAGCGCCTGACATGTGTGAAAAGTGTAGTCTCTGGCGAGAAGTAAAAGATGCTTGGTGGGGGCTGTAAGGAGCCAGTCGTCTAGATAAGGAAACACCTGGAATCCTTGTAGTCTCAGATGAGAGGCTACCACTGACATGCATTTGGTAAACACTCAGGTGGCTGTAGTGAGACCAAAGGGCAGGGCTCTGAATTGAAAATGACTGGTTCCCAGCCTGAAGCGGAGAAACCTCCTGGAGCGTTGACTCATCTTGATAGTACGCATCCTGGAGATCTACTCGAGCACATCCAGTTGTCCTGCCCCAAAAGGGGAAGAATGGACTGCAGTGTGACCATCCGGAACTTTGTTTTCTTGACAAACTTGTTCAAGTTGCTGAGATCCAAAATGGGTCTCTAGTCCCCTGTTTTCTTTGGAACCAAAAAGAATTTGGAGTAGATTCCGGATCCTACTTGGTCTGCTGGAACTGGTTGAATGGCTCTTTTTGCGAGCAGCTTTGAAATTTCTAATGCTACTTGCTCCCTTTGACTGGGTGGAACGTCTGG